>NC_133414.1:62688365-62993076 GCF_049350105.2 Macaca mulatta
AAATAGTCATTCTGTTACAATCTATTAGCGGAGGGTGTTAACAGTAGAAAGAAAGTAACAGTCATCTTTATCTGTAATTTGCTGCTTGCTTGCTTTGTGTGCCATAGTTAAAACTATTCGGGACAAAGAGTGTTAGAAAATTGTGTATTTCCTTCCAGATAATATAGTTTTTCTGTATCATTTTCAATTGATATCACTACTGATCTATTTTTCATGACTCACCACATACTGGCTTGCGTTGTTATTCTGTATTGATTTAGGTTATTGCTAGCAAAGTAGCAGAAACTCTGATTTCCAAGATCAGCAGCTACTAACTATGATTTCTCACCCAGGAGCATGAAGAGGGAGTATACACAGCTCAATGTTGTTGCTTTTTCTTTTTTCTTAACATCAAAGCTGTTAGGGAAATAATCAAGAACTACTTTTACTGTGAATGTCAGCTTGTGAAAAGTGACATGATATGGTTCCAGCCTGACTCCCATTGGTCTCAAACACTTAATTAGAAAAAAGGCACACCATGAAACAATTGGGGCTTGATCTTTAAAACGAAAATGAACTATAATTAGACTTGAAAGCGTAAACGGGTATAAAAGGGAAGGCTTAGTGAAAATTCATATTATTAATAATACTTGAAATTAATATTAGAATTAACAATTCAGATGTAAACAATATTCTTTTAATTTAGAAACTGTCATACTTACCAGAGCCAAAGGGGCATTTTTCTTTTGTTATAAATGGAAATGTGCACAAAATATGTTTGTTTCAACCTTTACAAAAGTGTCCTTCAGATCCCATAATGTATTACTGAATAAAACTAAAATCTAGCCTGAAAAATCTCCATACTCACATACTTAGCAGGTAAACAAACTAAAAGCCTAACTTTAGTAGTATGTTTCCCTGTAACAACAGCTTAGTCTCAGCCAATCCCAGTAGCTATACTTTAACCACTCATAGGCAGCCAACTGTTTAAACTTTGTTTAAATAAGGCAAATGCTGAGCTGCAACCAATCCAGCTGTTTCTGTATCTCAGTTTTGGTTTCTGCACATTACATTTTTTTCCCATAGATATTTGACCATGCAACAGTGCCAAAGTCTCTCTGAAATTTCTTTGATTCTAAGGGCTGATTTGCAAATCTTTTTTTTTCTTTTCTCAATTAAACTCTCTTAAATTTGTCTAAAGTTTGTCTTTTAACAGCATCAATAATTTACATATCTTGTAGGTGGGGAATAAGAATATACTTCATAGCACCTGGGTCCCAACACACTTTAAAGAAGACAGGTTTCCAAGAAAATTGAGTGAAATATAATAGACTTTCTCTGGGACTGGCCCACAAAGAAGGGCATTGCATAATGGTAAAGTGTTGAATTGAACAAGAAAACAACTATTCTAAATATTAATATTTATGCATCCAAAACAGGAGCACCCAGATTCATAAAGCAAGTTCTTAGAGACCTTCAAAGAGACTTTGACTCCCACAAAATAGAAGTGGCAGAAAAATGCAAAGTTAAGTAAATTGATAAGCATCATTTCATGTATCTATTATCTCTTTGTTAATAGTTCTCATTGCACTTTTAAAAAGGCTAGTTAAAATGTGTAAGCATTTCATAAATGTTAAATTTAAAATAGAATAACCTGCTCCTAAATGATTTTTGGGTAAATAATGAACTTAAGGACAAAATTAAGAAGTTCTTTGAAACTCATGAGAAAAAAGATACAACATACCAGAATCTCTGGGACACAACCAAGGCAGTCTTAGGAAATTTACAGCACTAAATACACACACCGAAAAGTTAGAAATATCTCAATTTAACAACCTAACATCACAACTAAAATAACAAAGGAACCAAGAGAAAACCAGCCCCAAAGCCAGCAGAAGACAATAAATAACCAAAATCAGAGCTGAACTGAAGAAGACTGAAATACAAAAGTATTCAAAAGATCAATGAATCCAGGAGTTGGTTTTCTGAAAAAAATCAATAAAATAGAAAGACTGCTAGCTAGACTAATAAGAGAGAAAATCCATATAAACACAGTCAGAAACAATGGAGGAGATATTACTACTGACTCCAAAGAAATATAAATAACCATCAGAAAATATTATGAATACCTCTATGCACACACAAGAAAATTGAGAAGAAATGGATAAACTCATGGACACATACACCCTCCCAAGACTGAGCCAGGAAAAAATAGAATCCCCGAACAGACCAATAATGAATGAGCTCTGAAACTGAATCAGTAACAAATAGGCTACCAAAAAAAAAAAAAAAAAAAAAAGCCCAAGACCATATAGATTTACAGCTGGATTCTATCAGATGTACAAAGAAGAGGTGGTACCATTCCTGCTGAAACTATTCCAAAAAATTGAGGAGGAGGGACTCCTTCTCTTCTCCTTCGTAACTCATTCTGTGAGGCCAGCATCATCCTGATACCAAAACCTGGCAGAGACACAACAAAAAAAGGAAACTTCAGACCAATATCCTTGATGAATATCAATGCAAAAATTCTCAACAAAACTCAGCCCCAGCAGCACATCAAAAAGCTTATCCATCACAGTTAAGTAGGCTTTATCCCTGGGATGCAAGGTTGGTTCAACATACACAAATCAATACATGTGATTTGTCACATAAAGACAACTAAAGACAAAAACCACATGGTTTTCTCAATAGATGCAGAAAAGGCTTTTGATAAAAATCAACATCCAGCAGGGCACGGTGGCTCATGCCTGTAATCCCAGCACTTAGGGAGGCCGAGGCAGGTGGATCACAAGTTCAGGAGATCAAGACCATCCTGGCTAACATGGTGAAATCCTGTCTCTACTAAAAATACAAAAAATTAGACAGGTGTGGTGGCAGGTGCGTGCAGTCCCAGCTACTTGGGAGGCTGAGGCAGGAGAATGGCGTGAACCCGGAAGGCAGAGCTTGCAGTGAGCCGAGATTGTGCCACTGCACTCCAGCCTGGGCAACAGAGTGAGACACCATATTAAAAAAAAAAAAAAAAGGCCGGGCGCGGTGGCTCAAGCCTGTAATCCCAGCACTTTGGGAGGCCAAGACGGGTGGATCACGAGGTCAGGAGATTGAGACCATCCTGGCTAACACAGTGAAACCCCGTCTCTACTAAAAAATACAAAAAAAAAACTAGCCGGGCGAGGTGGCGGGCGCCTGTAGTCCCAGCTACTCGGGAGGCTGAGGCAGGAGAATGGCGTGAACCCGGGAGGCGGAGCTTGCAGTGAGCTGAGATCCGGCCACTGCACTCCAGCAAGGGGGACAGAGTGAGACTCCGTCTCAAAAAAAAAAAAAAAAAAAAAAAAAAAAAAAAAAAAAAAAAGCGGTGCCATGTGTACAAAAATCAATGCACAGTTATGAACTTTTTTCAAATATATTTTCACATATCTAAATACATAATACAGAAGCCTGTGTGACTCAGGCAATGTCGCCCAGGAGGGCCTGAGACTAACACATACACCTAAGCAAAAGGACATAAAATATCTCTTACCGTCGGAAAAATCAACATTTTGTCTATGTACTTAGTTTACGAAATGTACTGAAAATGCTGCTATTAGCTGAATTTGTGATTTCCTTTTGAATTTCCGAGTTATTCTTATTTATTTCCCCATTTTGTTTTTGCACCAAGGAGACTGCAGTCAAATAAAATTAAACAGATACTACACGTGCTCGTCGGGGCAGCTGTACTGCAGCAGGACCTTGATGCACTCCTGGCTGGAGGCCTGCCGGGCGTAGGCCAGCGCTGTGTTCCCGTGGGCATCTCCAGCCATGACATCCACCCCGTACCAGATCAGGAGCTGCGCCAGGACCACATTCCCCTTGCGGCAGGCCAGATGGAGCACCGTGCAGCTGTCTCCCTCCCCACAGGTCTCATTCACCTCCTCCCGGGAGCCATGTGCCAACAGCAGGATGGCTGTCCGCAGGTCCTCATCAGCGGTGGCCTGCAGCAGATGCTGGCCCAGGGACAGCTCCGTGGAGGGTAATGGAGCCAGGAAGAGCTTCTGCTCATATTTGGCACGGTTCCACCATTTCTTCTCTTCCCTTGTGGAGTCTACTGAGGGTTTCGTCCGCCCCTGGCTGCTCTCTTGCCAGATGCTGTTGGCTAGCTCATTGCCAATAGATGACAAAACCTGCATGAGCTCAACTGGCCAGTCATCCAAGTCCAGAGATCAGACTCGGGAAAGGCGGGTGCCAAGATTACAGTGGATCCCTGAGCATTCAATACATATGAGGACTCCCAAGTTCAAACTGGCCCAGTTAGGATTCTGGGTCTCACAGTGCACACAGTGGGAGTTCCCACACATTTCGGATGGACTGCAGGGCCATGGCCTCCCTCTAGCTCATTAGCCAGAACTTGCTTTTGCTGCTCTTGCATGACTGCAGGCTGGCCAGGATCTGGCTCTCGATGGCTTGGACCCAGGCATCCCACTTCTCATACGACGTGGCTTCAAAGTGCCATGTTTGGCCAGTGAGGGACACAATGATAAAGTTTTCTTCTCGTTCTTCAGCAGTGCCGGAGAAGCCATCGTCTTTTAAGTTTTTGGTGCTTTTCTTCCTTCCATGCTTCCTTTTGTTGGCATGAGGAGAGGGGGGTGGGCTGCGCTTGGGGCTGGTGGTGCTGGAGATATTGGAGCTGGAGCATATGGAGTCACTCAGCCTGGTGTCTGAATTGGCTGAGGTACATAGACTGTTCATGTCCTTGGATAGGCCATTGCTTTTAGAGCTGGAAATGGGCACGCAGGCCAATGTGGCTAGGGGTGGCCTCTTTCCTGGGACTTTGATGGTAGATGTTCGAAGATCAATCTCTTTTTTATGAATGTTCTTCATGTAATCACCTAAGCTTGAATAATAGGTGAGCATGCCATTGTCACAGAGGGTAACATATTTCTTTTTCCATTTCTTCAGCCATTTCCCACTTAGCTTTAAGAGCATGCCCTGTTTAATGGGGATGGCTCTGCCGCTCCCGATGGTGTCAGCATGAGTGTCCGGGGCTTTGTTCTCTTTGTCTGGGTCACTCTCTTTCTTAGATGTAAACAGCTTGGACCAGTGCTTGGACTGCTTGCAAATGGGCGTGGGTGTGTTGGCAGTGGGAGGAACATTGATCTGAAGGTCCTCCTGGCTGGTGCTGGGAGTCGATGGAATGGAGGAGGAATAGTTACTAAAACTCCCACCTCCATTTCTCATCTGGGTAATGTGCATGGTGGAAACCTGTGTGGAACAGAAGAAGGAATGGCTTCGAAAATTGGGTAGTGAGTTGCAGGGTCCTGTAGACAGCTCACAGTTACCTTTTAAAAAGATACATTTTCTGGGCCAGGTACGGTGGCTCATACCTGTAATCCCAGCACTTTGGGAGGCCGAGGCGGGTGGATCACGAGGTCAGGAGTTCACGACCATCCTGGCCAACATGGTGAAACCCTGTCTTTCCTTAAAAAAGAAAAAAAACATTAGCTGGGCACGGTGGCATATGCCTGTAATCCCAGCTACTTGGGAGGCTGAGGCAGGAGAATTGCTTGAACAGGGACCTGGGAGGCAGAGTCTGCCGTGAGCTGAGATTGCACGATTGCACTCCAGCCTGGCTACAGAAAGAGAATCCACCTCAGAAAAAAAAAAAAATACATTTTCTGTTTTGGATAGCATATTTACTCATAATAGCTAACTAACTAAACAGAGTTGCAGATCCATTCTTATTCCAGCATATTCTTTTTACAACACTTAAGATGACTAAATGCAACATGAAATGGGGAAGATTTTTAAAAAGATGACTTTGGCTTCAGCATGAAACAGATACAAGTGTATGATGAAAATACAACCTCAGTAAAAGTGCTACTTACAGTAAATGAGTATAACTGTTCATCAAATAAGGTCAAAGATCCATCTGCATCTCTATAAAATAGGAATGTGCATTACTTCAAAAACTGTTAATATCTTAGTATAATATCTGTTTAGTAAAATACTGCCTCCTGTGTGCTTTGGTGTTTACCAAAGCAATTTTTACGAATTCTCCTCCTGGATCCTGACTTGCAGAGGATTTCCTGACTTCTTCTTTATCAGCACTTCGTGTCCTGTACTGTGAAGTGTTTTATATAACAAATCAGAAATGCCTGTAAGTATTGACTCTCCCTAACAGGCAATGGCAATAAACCAAATATATTTTCACTCTTCTAATCACACCACACACTGAAACACAAGAATGTTTTACAAAGCAGTAGTGATGAACTTTAATAAATGTAAACGTGATTCAGATTTCTGAGCTTCCTTTCTCTTTAGTTCTCTGTAGTATATTCTCATGATGTATGGTATTTTGAAAAAAAAAAAAACCTTGCATAAGTGATCTCAGTGAGTTCCACCTATCCCACTGACAACACTGCACTACTGACTTGTGATAAACATTTTTCAAAATCTTTTCTTGAAGCCAATTTACCCTATTAATTTGCTCAATAAGCCTTTATTTCACCAATAGTGAATATACCAAATGATTATTTCTCAAACTTGCTGACAGCAAATTAAAAGTTACTTTACTTTCAAAAGTAGACTTCTACAAAGTAGAATAATGAGAAAAAAAGCATGAAATTTGTTTGAGCAAGATTAATCTCCAAAGCTACTTTTGAATTGTATGCTAACACATCAGAATCTTTTGAACTCAAAAGAAGCCAGGGACTCTAGTCAAAGTAGTTTTGGTGTATGTGTGTTCAAAGATTTAAGAGACTCGGCTGACTACAGACATTTAGTGATTACTCAATAGGTCCCAAAGCTCAGGACTTAATGGACAGAGTTTGAGTCCAGTTTTTGCTGAAACATAATTTCCTCTCAACTATTGTTAAAAGGGAGAGAGGAAAGTGACATTATTATGAGTGTAAACTTGCCATTTTTAATTGAAGTAAAAGTTACTGACAATTGAATTAACTAAAAAGGCTAGCATATTAGCAATACAATTGTTTAAAAGCTAGTTATGTTTACAGAATGGAAAGTAAAATTAAAGACATTAATATTCTAAATTACTACTTTCCAAACTGTGTTCTAAAAATCAACACTCATGACCCAAGGAAATGGTAATAATGTGCACTGGACAGCCCCTATGGAGCTGGTGGTAGTGTTGGTTGTTGTTCCTTTTAAAATAAACTTCATCTCAGGGTGCTCTCAAAGTGCATCTTTGTGGCCTATGAGGTGCTCATGCACAATAGGAGAAATTCTAATGCAGATACAGTGTGGTGTCACAAGAGGAAAAGCTGTTCCTTCTTCCAAGGCTAATGTCCAAAATAGTACACACTGATTCAGGTCTATAATGCATTGAAAAGCTAAGTTTTCACAAAAAACATTCAATAAAGGGAACCTATCCTTCTCACTTGTTTAACATTGTCTAAAGGCATAAAGGCATCAAAATGATCACACTTTTTCTAGGATTGCTTCTCTGCTAAGTGATTTCTTTTTTCCTTCCACCAAGAAGTCTAAGATTTTTTTTTTTTTTTTTTTTTTTTTTGAGACGGAGTCTCGCTCTGTCGCCCGGGCTGGAGTGCAGTGGCCGGATCTCAGCTCACTGCAAGCTCCGCCTCCCGGGTTCACGCCATTCTCCTGCCTCAGCCTCCCAAGTAGCTGGGACTACAGGCGCCCGCCACCTCGCCTGGCTAGTTTTTTTGTATTTTTTAGTAGAGACGGGTTTTCACCGTGTTAGCCAGGATGGTCTTGATCTCCTGACCTCGTGATCTGCCCGTCTCGGCCTCCCAAAGTGCTGGGATTACAGGCTTGAGCCACCGCGCCCAGCCGAAGTCTAAGATTAAAAGAGAAATTGATACTTAATATTTAGAATCTGAATATCAATATATAGTTGATTCTAATTTCTTAAAGTGATTATGGAAGAGGACAACCAAATGGCTGAAATAATTTTAGAATAAACGAATCTGTCCCTTGGCAGTATAGTTGTACTCACGATATTACTGTCATTGTAAGATAAGGCTGGCTGGCTGTGCTGTCAAGGAATATTGTCAAACATGAGCTGTATTGTTGACTGAAACGCACAGTAGATACCTGAAGGGGAAGGGAAATATAAGTTACACTTATCAAAGTTTTCTTGGTTAAAATGTGAAATGACAAAGCACTAAGATATTTCTTACACTCCATGAACTGCCTGAGTACGGTATCATTTGCACTCTATAGAAAACCCATTGAGGCTCTATAGAAACCCATGGAGGCTCTTAACTTCCAGAGACGATGTTTAAGATACGGGTTATAAAATGCTGCCCTTAATATGATACCTGCCATCAAACCTAACAAGGATTTTATGAATTACCTTTAAAAATCATGAGAAGTTTAAAGTAAGATTTTTTTTTTCTACAGCAATATAAAGCAGCCGAGAATTTCTATTTCTATGATTTATTTACTACGATAAAATGTAATGCATTAAATAATACTGGTACAAGAGCATTTTATTGCAGTGAATACAAGACTAATGCATTTACTAAATTACTCATCCTAAATGTATTATTTCAGGTGATATTGTGACAAAACAAGTGTTTCAGATTCAGAGGCTCTGTGTGCCAGGGCTGCTAGGCCACCAACAAGTGAGGAAGCCATAGGTTTCTCTAGTCCTATTTTCTTATGTGGAGGATAAAAAGAGTATCACTTAAATATTCTCTCACACCCTGAAAACAGATGACAACTTAAAAAATCTAACTTTCACTTCATGTTTAAATAAGACTGCCATGACATGACTCAAATGAGACTCTCAGAAAATACTTTCTATTCATTTCAAAACTTGATCAATTTCAATCTATAAGTCATCTGACCTGCACCTAGCCATTTTCCTGCTCTAGCCCTGCTCTCTGCCTAGAATACTGCTTTTCTCTTTCCTTGCTTCAGCAAGCTCGACTCCATCTACCCTCTTGGATCTCTTTGTCGGCAGCCACACCAAAAAATGGTTTTTTGTTCACTGATTACTCGAAGTCACCACTGTTTACAAGATACAAATTCTTGCAGAGTATTCCCCTCATGAGAAAGTATGCCTCTCCATAAGAGTACGGGAGGGCCCTACTCTTCCTACCTCCAGCTGCTGAGCATAGAATTTTGAGTAAATCCAAAACCTCGACAAGTGTTTGACAATTCAGTTATCATTTGGAAGATAAGTCTTACTACATTTAATTACAGCAAAAACACTACTAACAGTTTACTGTTTATAGGTATTATTTAAAGTAGTTACAAAATAGAAACAAATAATCTAACGTCAGTCAGCATAAATCAGAGTATGAAATTGTACGCTCTTTAATAAGAAATGGAAGGGGTTACTTAGTAGTTTTAAGGTTTAATGACAAAAACTAGAAAATAATTGTACCTAGTAATTTAGTAAGTCAAAACCAAAATCAAAGGTCCAGTACCCGTTGGACGCCGAGGCCCACCGCCTTCTTCAGCTGTACCTGCTGCCTCTCATTTTAACCCATTAAAAATACTAATGTTGTTTTCCTTGTAGAGGTCTTTCACCTCCGTGGTTAGGTCTATTCCTAAGTATTTTATTTTATTTTATTTTGCAGCTATCATAAAAGGGGCAGAGTTCTTGGTTTGATTCTAAGCTTGGTTGCTGTTGGGGTATAACATAGCTACTGATTTGTGTACATTAATTTTGTCTCTTGAAATTTTGCTGAATTCATTTATCAGTTCTAGGAGCTTTTGGGAAGAGTCTTTAGGGTTTCCTAGGTATATGATCATATATCATCAGCAAACAGCAACAGTTTGGCTTCCTCTTTACCGATCTGGATGCCTTTTATTGCTTTCTCTTGTGTGATTGCTCTGGCTAGGCCTTCCAGTATTATGTTGAATAGAAGTGGTGAGAGTGACTGCTGCAAACCTTAGTTACATCTTAGGAAAAAGAATACTTCCTAAAATAAAACTAAGGTATCATCCTTACCCTTCTCTTTGTCTCATCCAGAAATATGAGGGGGGAATTACCTGCCCTAACCCCTTCCTCAAGAAATATATTACTGTACTCTGGAATTTAGACAAAACCTTAAATCTCCAGGCTTTTTAAAGCACAAAATATAAATAAAAGCTGGGAAAGTAAACCAAAATTCTTCAGATTGTTCCTCATGAATATCCCCCTTCCTCTGCAATTCCCCAGAGTGGTAACGGATGGGTAGAGGCAGCTCAGGTGAATTACCCAGCTTGCCCCTCAACTCATTCCTCCTCTTCCTCTCAAAGGCTGAAGGCAGGGCCTTTCCAGTCCTCACGACCTGCCCTTCACCTAGTCCCTCCTGACCTAGGGATGGAGGCTTTGAGTCCCACAGTGTGGTGATACAGAGCACTAGTTGTCACTGTCTGGCTTTATTTAAAGGAAATGCAGTAGGCTTCCTCTGTAGAGCTCTGAAAAGGTTGACTGTACAGAAGTCTTCTATGTTTTTACTTGGTCAAGTGTTTCTTACATCTTTTGTTATCAGAGTACCATTCCAATCTCTTAACTTGCAGTTGTGTGGAAAACTGTTTTGTTTTGTAATAAAAGATCTTCACTGGGGGATTGAGCAGCATTTAATAAAGTCTATGTTTGTTAAAAAAAAAAAAAGATGTGGTGAGAGTGGGCATCCTTGTCTTGTTCCAGTTCTCAGGGGAAATGCTTTCAATTTTTCCCCATTCAGTATTATGTTGGCTGTGGGTTTGTCATAGATGGCTTTTATTACATTGAGGTATGACCCTTGTATGCTGATCTTGCTGAAGGTTTTAATCATAGAAGGATGCTGCATTCTGTCAAATGCTTTTTCTGTGTCTATTGAGATGATCATGTGATTTTTTGTTTTTAATTCTGTTTATGTGGTGTATCACATTCATTGACTTGTGTATGTTAATCCATCCCTGCATCCCTGGTATGAAACCCATTTGATCATGGTGGATTATTATTATTATTTTTGAGATGGAGTCTCCCTCTATCACCCAGGCTAGAATGTGCAGTAGGGTAATCTTGGCTCACTGCAACCTCCACCTCCCAGGTTCAAGCTATTCTCCTGCCTCAGCCTCCTGAGTAGCTGGGATTACAGGCATGCACCATCATGCCCGGGTAATTTTTGTATTTTTAGTAGAGACAGGGTTTCACCATGTTGGCCAGGCTGTTCTCAAACTCTTGACCTCGTGATCCGCCCGCCTCGGCCTCCCAAAGTGCTGGGATTACAGGCGTGAGCTACCGCGCCAGGTTGGAGTATTTTTTTGATATGCTGTTGGGAACTACAAAACATTGCTGGATGAAATCATGGACATAAACAAATGGAAAGACATCCCATGCTCATGAATGTGTAGAATGAATATTGTGAAAATGACCATACTGCCAAAAGCAATCTACAAACTCAGCACAATTCCCATCCCAAACCATATATCTCAGGTTTAAGCCATGGTATCTGTGAGCCAGAATAACCTCACACTGAGAAATATCAGTTAACAGAAAGTCCTGCTTCCAAATAAAGCAAGCCAGGTACCACCACACATTGGAGAGAAGCCTCCAACAGAAGAGATCAAAACAACAGAAAAAAGGAATTCATGAGAGCAGTCAAAACCAGGAGAAAAACTTAAAAAAAAATCTTAAAACACTCTCAAAAAATATAAAATTCAATAGAAATAGTAGAGGATAAAATGACAGAATATCCCAGAAGTAGAAAAACTGAAAAAAATAGAAGGAGAAAAATTAAGAACGAATGCCTGTATACTGGTCTAAGCAGCCTAGCATCTGAATAACAAGACTACTAGTAAAAAAGTAACAGAGAAAATAAAAAATTCTCAAGAAGAAATAGTTCGCAGGTTTAGCAGCCTCAATAAAATGAAAAGATCCCCACCAAGCTGTGACTGCTTTTTTTTTGTTTTGAGATGGAGTCTCTTTCTATTGCCCAGGTGGAATGCAGTAGTGCAATCTCAGCTCACTGCAACCTCTGCCTCCTCAGTTCAAGTGATTCTCCTACCTCAGCCTCCCAAGTAGCTGGGACTACAGGTGTGCACCACCACTCCTGGTTAGTTTTTCTATTTTTAGTAGAGATGGTGTTTCACCATATTGGCCAGGCTGGTCTTGAACTCCTGATCTCGTGATCCACCCACCTCAGCCTCCCAAAGTGCTGAGATTACAGGCGTGAGCCACCGCGCCCAGCTCCCACCAAGCTGTTATTATAAAATTTCAGCACCTCAGAGTTATAGAAGATCCTAAAAAGCTTCCATAGATACCTAAAACCTGGTTGTAAATAATGTGTCACACACTGGCAATAGATTCAAGAACAACACTGTAATGAGAGCACAACTGCGAAATGTCTTCAGAACCATAAAATATAGATTTAACCTAGAGGTGTCCTCTCTGTCAAAGAGGAGGGATTTTAAGACTGGTCAGCTCTCTAAACATCTCCACCCAGGAAAATGTGTTCAAGTACAACTAGAGAGGACAGAAGGAAAATCAGGGACTCAGGGACAGAATCAGGGACTCAGGCGATCCCACACGAGACAGCAGTTATATGAGATCCCAAAAGACTTTAAGGAGATAGCACAGAAAAGCAGACATCGAGCCTATCTAGGGAAAGCCACTCCGTACTGAACTAGGATGACAAAGGGCCAAAGAAAGTTGCCCTCCTACAAAGAAAAAAAGGAACAAATGTGTTTTCACAGACAGAAAATATCTTTGAAAGGCATGTGATAAATGCTACAACACTTGGGGGAAAACAGCTATTAGAAAATAAGCAAAGGAATATAGTCAGAAAATTAGCTTCACGCTAAAAAATAATGGATGTGAAAGCAAACAGACCACCCAGAGGCTACTTACTATATTTGGATGGATAAACTAACATCGGCTAGGAAAAAAGGGAAGATCCAGGAGAATTGCAGAAGTGCTCAGATTTCAGAACTGTTTCAGAGACAGGGTGAAGGACATGTAATGCAGAGGCACAGTGAAAACACCATATGACTTAGCAGTGAATAATATTTGCAGTCATAATCATGTAAATATTACTGATTTAGTAAAACTTGTGCTACAATTGGAAGAAAAGGAGGGAGAAAAATAAGATCATGGTGTAGTGAGGAAGGTATGCTTTTACTTGCTGTGATAGAAAGTCAATAGACAGGGCTGGCAATTAACTTAGCTATTCTAGTTTTGTTATTTCATTTAAAATAAGATTAAATATTTAAGGCAGTTTTTTTTCTTTCTTTTCTTTTCTTTTTATTTATTTTTTTTTTTTTGAGACAGAGTTTCACTCTCTGGCCCAGGCTGGAGTACAATGGCGCCATCTTAGCTCACTGCAACCTCCGCCTCCCAGGTTCAAGTAATTCTCCTGCCTCAGCTTCCTGAGTAGCTGAGATTACAGGCATGCACCACTGCGACCGGCTAATTTTGTATTTTTAGTAGAGACAGAATTTCACCATGTTGGTCACGGTTGTCTCAAACTCCTGACCTCAGATGATCCGTCTACCTTGGCCTCCTAAAGTGCTGGGATTACAGCCGTGAGCCACGATGCCCAGTCTTAAGGCAGATCTTTTTATCACAACCAGACTATTGAATTTTAACTTAAATATCAGAAATCTTTAAAAGATGGACACACTAAGCTAAAGACTTTTCTGAATAAATTTAATACTTAGGAAAAGAGAAGAGATTTAGAAAATCCACAAAAAGAGGTCCACGCTACCACCACTGGGTCCACATTGTAATTTAAAGAAATCAAGAGAGACAACTTTTATGTCAAACTATCAATTTCGTAACTGTTTGACTGTTTACTTACATGGTTTGTATAATTGCTTCTTCCTATTTCTATCACTAAGAATAAAAAAAAAACAAACTGGTCACTTCTGATACAAATACCATAAAATAAAAGTAGCTGTTAACATCTTACTGATTACTCCTATATAAAATGAGACAAAATTCCATTTAAAATATTATTTTCAATAATTTATAATTTAAATTATCTGGCACAATTAATGTCACAAAGTCAAATCTAAAAACTTAGTTTTTCATCTGCTTTACCTTTTGTTTCTATTACATACAAATGAAAGAATCGTCATGTACAAAAGATAAGGGCAAAAAAAATTAGGCCAGATGAAAAATTTAGCTAATAAAGAGTTTAACTGTTCTATATACGAGCCATGATCCATCAGTATTCTCTCATTCTGCATTTACACATAGCTTACTTTAATTATCAGAAGCTAAGAGCTAACAGCTCTAAGAACTACTTCCTGACCAGGCACCTATCTCTAGATGCAACAGAATCCCTGTGAGCATCTTGAACCACACTTAGTGGTTACCTACTAATATGTCACTAAAAACAAAACAAAACAAAAAAGGGGTCTTTACACAACTCAAAAGTAATGTATCCTAATTTTTTTTTTTTTTTTTTTTTTTTGAGATGGAGTCTCACTCTGTCACCTAGGCTGGAGTGCAGTGGTGGGATCTCAGCTCACTGCAACCTCTCTGACTCCCGGGTTCAAGCGATTCTCCAGCCTTAGCCTCCCAACTAGCTGGGACTACAGGCACGTGCCACCATGCCTAGCTAATATATATATATATTTTTTTTTTGAATTTTTAGTAGAGATGAGGTTACACTGCATTAGCCAGGATAGTCTTGATCTCCTAACTTTGTGATCCACCCACCTCGGCCTTCCAAAGAGCTGGGATTATAGGCATAAGCCACAGAGCCTGGCCTAAATTTTAATTGTAAAATGAGTATACAAACCTAATTGGACATGGTGTCTGCAGCACAAAGAAATCATTTTTGTTTTTCTAAAAAAAGGCCAGAATAATAAAAGCCTTAAGAGGGACTTGGGCCATACTTTGTTTCCTACACTGCTTCTGCCTTTGATGCTGGAAGGCCCTTGTAGGCAAAACTTCCTACCACTGAAAAGTGAGGGACATGGAATAGCTTTTCTTTTACCACTTCCACGCTCTCTAGGTGAGAGAAGCCAATGGCTCTGGAAGGAGCTGGGAAATACAATTCTGATATGTGTTGGATATGTTCCCCCTCCAAACCTCATGTTAACATATGACCCTTAATGTTCCTATCTTGAACATTAGGGCGTACTGGGAAGTGTTTGGGTAATGACGGGGGATTCCCTATGAATGGTTTGGTCCCATTCCCATGGTAATAAGCAAATTCTCATCATGGTAGTTTAAAAGACTGTAGTACCAGCCAGGTGCAGTGGCTCAAGCCTATAATCCCAGCACTTTGGGAGGCTGAAGTGGGCAGATCACCTGAGGTCAGGAGTTTGAGACCAGCCTGGCCACCATGGAGAAACCCTGTCTCTACCAAAAACACAAAACTTAGCCAGGTGTTGTGGTGCTCACCTATACTCCCAGCTACTCAGGAGGCTGAGGCAGGAAAATTGCTTGAATCTGGGAGGCGAAGGTTGTAGTAAGCCACGATTGCACCATTGCACTCCAGCCTGGGCAGCACAGCAAGACTTCACTTCAAAAAAAAAAAAAAGTGTGGTACCTTTCCCCTTCCCCTCTCTCCTCCCTCTTTACCATGTGGAAAAACCTGCTTCCCCTTTGCCTTCTATCATGATTGTAAGCTTGCTGAGGCCCTCTCCAGAAGTAGATGTTGAAGCCATGTTTGTACAGCCTGAAGATCTATAAGCTGATTAAACTTCTTTTTGTTATAAATTACCCAGCCTTAGGTATCTCTTTATAGTAATGTAAAAAATGAACACAAATTCTAACCATAAATAATTGACTCAAGATGGGCAAAGTCTACTCAAACTATAAAAACAAAGTTTACAAACTCCCATGTTTTACTGTGCTGCGTTACTTCGCATATTATTATGGAACCCTCACTTGTATTCTTGCTATTTAAGTCAACTGGAAAACTTGGCTGTGTATGGCTTTTTAGCAAATAAATGAGGACTTAGCATAACATTAAGGAAAATAAGCAGGAGTAGGGCATGTTTAAATTGACATTACATCAAATGAAAAGGTTAATAACTTAAAAGTTTTGAGTAGCATGAACTTGGATGTGGTAAATGAATGTGGTCAGAGGACTGTGTGAGAGGAGGCCCAAATGACATATTCAATCCCCGATGATAAACAGCTACGTTTTTTAATTTATTTAAATGAAAACCAAGCTGGAGCCTAAGTTCTATCATTCATCTTTAAAATGTACTCTTTGGAGCAAGGGAAAAGGGACCAAGAATTGTGAATAAAGAGAAATCCATGACTCCTCCGTCACATGACAAATTAATTGTGTTGATAAAAAGATGGCAAAATGTATAAACGAAAAGTTTACATGTTTTCACTAACAAGATAACTAAAGGAAAGTATATCACATGTTAAAATAAGACAAGTGAATATGTGAAAAGTTGAAAAATTTAAACCAATATGAGTTTTTCTAAATACTTCCTATAATACACCTGATCAAACAAGAGTTTTTATTCTTTCTCTCAGTGGAAAAAACAATGTTGTCTCACCATCTGCTTGAGAGTTCCTCTGGAATAGTGTGCTTGCCTCTGGATTGGCAGAAGTGTTAAACTCCAAAGCTATATGTATAGAGGGAGAAAAGAAAAAAGATGTAATCATTTATAAAACTTTATCAATTCATTTATTCAACTGCTGCATTTAGGCTATGTCACTATCTCTACTTTTATTCTTATCCATTGAAATGAATGTATGGACGTAAGATAGAGCCAGGCAACATGGCACATGCTTGTAGTCCCAGCTACTCAGAAGGCTGAGATAGGAAAATCACTTGAACCCAGGTCAGGAATTTGAGGCCAGCATGAGTAACATAGTGACACCCTCCTTTATTAAAAAAAAAAAAAAAAAAAAAAAAAGAGGTAAATGTTGGCTTTGAATTGTGTAAAATCAACTTTGCATAAAATAAATCAAGATGGCAGTAAGTTTTAAAAGACAGGTCTATTTTTTAGGCAAAGTATAAGATGTATTCTAGAGTTTTTAAAATTTTTAAAAAGTAAATTCAGCATATCTGTCACTTCCATGTCATTCTGAGGACACAGAACCTTAGTTTTGTTGCGTAGCTGTCTTCCACAGTCATGTGATATCTCTAAGTCTTCATTTTTTCATTAGCAATACAAAGGGAGAACATACACAGGCCTTATTTGTATTGGAAAGGGCCAAGTGAGACATACATAAACTGTGTTGTAATCCTAAAGAATGACAATAAAGAGCCATTTCTGGGCTCTCATCCAACACTACCCCACTACTAACGGGTGTGTAATATCACTCAGAGGCTTTCCTTACATCACCAAGGAGAGTATAAGTTTACACAACTACTTACATGCTTTGTGTATAAAGGTTTATAATCAATTAATTCATATATTTGTTTATTCTAAAGCAATCTTTAAATATCTTGAAAAGTGAGGATAGTACTTCCAAGTTACAAAGTCATACTCATCATGAGTCTTAATTATCCTACCTCTTAAAAAATTAAGAGCCCAACCAAAGTTTAAATAGAAGAGCTTCAAGACATTTCCTCTACAACAATGAAATCTCTGGCATTTAAATGAAACCAATAAGCCAACTGGATTTAATTTCATTGTGATGCAATGTTTTCTATCTTGAAAATTTTAGTTTTTATTCAAGAATCATATTATTACCTGGAATTACTTCTACTTAGTTCATCTCTTTGCAAAATTTTAGAGGTAAACCAACTAATTGTTTTCCCTTTTCTACTGCCTCCCATCCCCCGCCTCTTCCAGCAGGGTAGAGACTGAAAAACTCCAAAACTCCAACTTTCTTTCTTTCCTTTCTTTCCTTTCCCTTCCTTCCCTTTCTTCCCGTTCTTCCCTTCCTTCCCTTCCCTTCCTTCCTGCCTTTCTTTCTTTCTTCTTCTTTTTTTTTTTTTTTTTTTTTTTTGAGATGGGGTCTCACGCTATCACCCAGGCTGGAGTGCATTGGCACAATCTCTGCTCACTGCAACCTCCACCTCCCAGGTTCAAGCAATTCTCCTGCCTCAGTCTCGAGAGTAGCTGGAACTACAAGCATGCGCCACAATGCCCAGCTGATTTTTGCATTTTTTTAGTAGACACGGGGTTTCACCATGTTGGCCAGGCTGGTCTCGAACTCCTGACCTCAGGAGATCTGCCCTCCTCAGCCTCCCAAAGTGCTGGGATTACAGGCAAGAGCCACCATGCCTGGCCAAAACTCCAATTTTGTTATCTTTGAACAAGATGCTATTGGTCAGGAGGGGAAAGGACAAAGAGGGAGCCACGGCAGCAAACACTCTTACAGGGAAGGTTGAAGATTCTAACCTGCAATCTTTATATTACACATTAAAAGTCTACATTAACATTTCATGTCTTTTGAAAGTTTTGACCATGAGCCCCACCTCTCTTTTAGAACAAGGAGATAAATAAAATCTGTTAAGTCACCAGAATAAATCTGGAGACACATTTTGTGTTAAAGTAAGAATTTTAAAGTCATCAGAGCCTCATGGGTAAACTCCTTTGACAAACCCTCCCCCAACACACAGCCATTTTTCTGCATTTTCATGATGTTTCACACCTTTCACAATTATTTTAACCACCCTCTTTTTTTTTTTCCTTCTGCATTCAAATTGGTTAGAAGAAACTAAGCAGCTTCTATCAAGGTAAGTTAAAGCAGCCCATTAAGAATACCATACAGCCTCTCCCACAGCAAACTCCATTCTGATTTTAAATAAGAAATCCCCAAATATCTGAATATGAACTGTCCTGAGATTTAGCTACTTTAACAAAGGAAACAATTAGGCACTTACCTGGTTCCTTCACTTAGGTACCATCTGGATAGGTACGAAGAAAAAATAAGATGGGTACTGGAAAGTTGGGATATCTGAGTTTTTATTGAGAAAAGGAAGAGAATGTTCCAAAGAAGCCTCGACAAAGTTCCACAGGATAATAAATAGAGTTACAGACAATGTTGTCTCACCATCTGTTTGAGAGTTCCTCTGGAATATTGTGTTTGCCCCTGGATTGGCAGAAGGGTTAAACTCCAAAGCTATATGTATAGAGGGAGAAAAGAAAAACGATGTAATCATTTATAAAAATTTATCAACTCATTTATTTGACTGCTGCTTATTCAACAAGAAGAGCCATAAATAAATGGTCCCATGACAGCCTGGGAGAATGAGACGAGAGAGCAAGAACTGGGCAATTGGGAGGGGAGGCGAAAAGAAAAACTGACTGGACTCAGTGGGGAAAGACTAAGGGGTGGGAATGCAAGGCAGAGCCAGCTTGTGCTCCTGGCCAGCCCGTGGGAAAGCTGGCTACAGGCAGAAAGGAGCTCAAAGTGGGCAGTGCCTCCCAGGGGACCTTGGGGGCAGCAGCAGCCAGAGGCAAGCAGAAGGCAGATGGCATCCGTCACCTCCTTACCTTCAGGCATCTCCCGGTCATGGATGTGGTGCATGTGGAGGTCCTTACTAACTTCAACAGTCACCGCAGCAGGCTGCACAGCAGCAACAGTGGGCGCTCCTGCCATCCCATCCCCAGCTCCTGCCATCCTGTCCCCAGCTCCTGCCTCATAGATCTCAGATTCAGAGGGACACACAGACCCCTGTTGCTGGTCAAACTCGGGGCTGATCCTGGGGCACACACAACAGGTCAGTATGTTCCCCATGGAACGCCTCTACTGTATGCCACCACCTGGGCCTCTGCTCACAGCTTGGGCTCACACTCCCGCTGCCCTAGGCCAAGGCTATGCTGCACTTGCAGAGATGGTCTTGCCTGCTACTCGCCTGCCCACCTTACAACCCGGCCCCGGCCCCGGATGGGACTGCCAAGGCCCGCACCCTGCCGCTTCCCCTGAGCTGACTTGTCTGCGAGGGTGAAGACCAGCCGCTTATTTAATAGGTTGTGAACCCAACAAGCACTGAGAGACACAACAACTGCCTGAAGAGAGAACAGACGGAGCTCCTCCTCCTTCTGTAGTCACCTACAGACTGAAGCCCACTGGCCTAGGTGGGTGCCCAGGCATGTGGCACACAATGCCCCACCTCACACTTCATAATGCCCTCCCTGACAGCTCACAGTGCCCCATCCTGGCTGCCACCCCTCCCCAACAGCTCAGAATGCCCCTGCCTGGGCTGCCCCACCCTGTGGCTTATGATGATGATGCTCTCCTGGCCCCTCGTGCAGTGCCAGTGGGACTAAGGTTTTCATCCATCACCAGCTTCCTGAGCTTTTTAGTCCTAAGAAAAGCACAGGGTAGTTCGTGGCTTGAAGCCGTCTTCCTCTCTGAGTTCTACACAAAGCCTCACTAGAGTGGGTCCCATTAGCAACCAAGTTGAACAACTTTTATTTGCTGAGTGAATATAGATACACCTGAATGGCTGACTGCTTTTGTAACTAAACACTCCTCTCCTGTCTTCCAATGAGTGGTTGTTTTTGTCTGCAACTTGAACACAGCAATCCCTGGGGCCCTAGCATATTCTCAATAAATAGTTATGGCTGTGTGTCTTGAATGACACCTTGGGACCCATCCTGCCTCCACCTCCTTCTCCATAAAATAGAAACCTAACTTGTCCCTCCAAGCTCTGAAATGCTGAAACTTACCAACTCCCTTTTCTCCCCGCTATTTCTTCCTTCCATGGCAGGGACTTTCAGATTTTCTTTCTTTTACTAACAAAGCACTATGCATGATTTTGTCATACAAAATTGAGAGCCATAAAGTGGGTTACCACCATCCTAATTCAATAAAGATGAATACTCGACATCTGGCAAGTAGTATGTGCCTGACAGTGTCCCCACTGTGATATGCTCATTTAACCTTCAGAAACAATCTCATTTTACAGATTTTACAGAAGAACTTGAGATGGAGAAGGTAAGTATCTTCCCCAAGGTCATGTGACTGCTAAGGGTGAGGCCACAATTTGATCCCAGGTAGTCTGAATCCCCCAATTCCTCAAGCATGATTATCAGAAATTATATCAGTCTGTTTTCACACTGATATAAAGAAATACCTGAGGCTGGGTAATTTATAAAGGAAAGAGGTTTAATTGACTCACAGTTTCGCATGGCTGAGAAGGCCTCAGGAAACTTACAATCATGGCAGAAGGGAACCAGATCTGACTTACATGGTGGCCATATAGAGAGTGTGAACATGTGAAGGAGCAACCGTCAAACATGTATAAAACCATCAGATCTCAACTGGGCACAGTGGCTCACATCTGTAACCCTAGTACTTTGGGAGGCCAAGGCAGGTGGGTCAACTGAGGTCAGGAGTTCGAGACCAGCCTAGCTAATGTAGTGAAATCCCATCTCTACTGCAAATACAAAAATTAGCTGGGTGTGGTGGCACATGCCTGTAATCCCTGCTACTCAGGAGGCTGAGGCAGGAGAATCACTGGAACCCAGGAGGCAGAAGCTGCAGTGAGCCAAGATCACACCATCGCACTCCAGCCTGGGCGACAGAGCAAGACTCTATCCCAAAAAACAAAGCAAAACCCTGTAAGATGTCATGAGGACTCACTGAATACCACAAGAACAGCATGAGGAAAACTACCCCATGATCCAGTCACCTCCCCCCAGGCCCCTCTCTTGACACATGAAGATTGTGGGGATTACAACTCATGATGAGATTTGGGTGGGGACATGGCCAAATCACATCAGAAAGTAAAAGTAGAAGTCAAGCTTGGACGGGAAGTGACATTGTAGATTATTATTATTATTTGAGATGAAGTTTTGCTCCTGTTGCACAGTGAAATTGTTTCTCTAATTTCATTTTCAGATTGTGTCTTGCAGATTTATAGAAATACAATTGATAAATGATTCTGGCTATTAACGTTTTATGCTTCAACTTTGCTGAACACATTTTTTCTTTTTCTTTTTTTGAGATGGAGTTTCACTCTTGTTCCCCAGGCTGGAGTGCAATAGCGCGATCTTGGCTCACCGCAACCTCTACCTCCCGGGCTCAAGTGATTCCCCTGCCTCAGCCTCCCAAGTAGCTGGGATTATAGGCATGTGACACCATGCCTGGCTAATTTTGTATTTTCAGTAGAGACAGGGTTTCTCCATGTTGGTCAGGCTGGTCTTGAACTCCAGACTTCAGGAGATCTGCCCGCCTCAGTCTCCCAAAGTGCTGGGACTATAGGCATAAGCCACTGCGCCCAGCCAGATTAGTATATTTTTAAAATAACTTTTTTTTTTTTTTTTAGCACAATCCTGACTCACTGCAATTTCCGCCTCCTGGGTCCAAGTGATTCTCATTCAAGTGCCTAAGCCTTCCAAGTAGCTGGGATGGCAGGAGCCCACCATCATGCTTGGCTAATGTTTGTATTTTTAGTAGAGACTGGGTTTCACCATGTTGGTCAGGCATCTGATCTCGAACTCCTGACATCGAACTCCTGTGATCCACCTGCCTTGGCCTCCCAAAGTGCTGGGATTACAGGCGTGAGCCACTGCTCCTGGACAGAACATTTTTTTGACGTGGATATTAACATGCCTCCCCTTCATCCAACATTGATTAAGTCCCTTCTACATGCCAGGCACTGTATGTGTGAAATAGTCCCAACTCTCCATGAGTGTAGGCAGATGCACAAACAAAGGCTTAAGGAGTTCAGTTTTCTGAGACCACACTGCTGGACAGTATATGAACCTGGGATACAAACCTACCTCTATTTGACCTCAAATTTGATGCTCGGGTGATTTTAATTTTATTCTGGGAATTTGAGTCACTGAACCATAAAAAGGTGAAAAGTCTCTGTCAGATGTGTGTGTAGTGGTCTGTATAATAAGGAAGAACTGAAGGAAGCAATCAGACCAATTAAGAGACTTTATCTAAAGGCAGAGTAATGCTAAGGGCAGTGGCAGTGACAAAAGTGGAAGAAAAAGTTTGTGATCATTTGGGAGACAGACTAGGAAGTGCTTGGTCATGAAATGTGAAAGAAAAGGGGAAGTAGAGGGAAAACAGACCTGCTCAGGCTCTGCTGGGGAAGACTGGGTACATAGTGATGCCTTCCTCCTGGCAGACAATGTAGGAAGAGAAATGGGTAAGGAGGAAAAGATAGTTTTTTACTCTCAGTGTCACATTAAAATGGAACTCTCTGTTCAAAAGTTGAATATAAATCTCTGTAGGCTAAGTCCATTTGTGACATCCCAACATATGTTTTCAAAAATAACACACATACTAAATCAGCCGTTAAGAGTAACTGGGGAAATTTCCTAAAATTTACATGCTCAGAATATCATCATTTTTCATTTATCACTTTCATGGAGCAACTTTGAATCTATGGTTACAGCAAATGAAGCATCTTGTATAAAATAAAGCAAAGACATGAAACAAAACATTTAAAATTCTATTGTCAGAGAATGGAGAAAGCAACTGAAGCCATGGGCGTGGAGGTGATTGCCTTGAGAAGTTGTGTACACTAACGAGAAGTGGGAAGAAAGAAGATCTGGAGAATAGGGTGATTTACATGGCATTAAGTGAAGTTTGCAAAAGTGAACACGGGGAGTCAAGAGACCTGCGTATGAATCAGGAATGGCTGCTCCTGTGAGTTGTTAGAAAGGAGATGATGCCTTCTTTTCATTTCTATAACAGCAGCACCTAGCACAGTGCCTGTTCAATAGGTACTCAGCATGTATTATCCCAATGCACAGAGTCAAATTTTGCCAGGAGGTAGGAAAGCTACAAATCAGCTATGGCAACTTAGTGATTGGGCTTGTGGGTGTGAGTGAGCTGGGTGTCAGGCAGTGGGTAAAGTAGTGAACTGGAGGTGAGAAAACAATGACACAAACTCAGGGCTTCTCTTCCCTAGTATTTGGCTGAGAAGAGAGACGTAGCAGTAGTTAAAGGGAGATACGTGGTAAAGAAAGCCTTTTATTCCAAGATTGAACAAAAGCGTGAGTATACTTCTATGTTAAAGGGAAAAAGCCAACAGAGAAAACACATTTTTGAGGTTAGAAGAGAAGGAAGAACGAATGCACAAGGGCCCCAAAAGGCACACGTGCATGCAATCCGATCAGGGACAGATTAGCTTTGGACTCCTACAAAAGCAAGAAGGGAGAAAGGCCCATGTGACTCTAGGGATATTTCTGGTAGAGGAAAGGTTTAGGAAAAGATCATTTGATGACCTTTATTTTAACAGACTTTAAAAAAAAAAACTACTGTGGGAAAAAGAATATTATGTATAGGAAAGTCTACACTTCTTGATACAAGCCAAAAAAAGCCTGATACTAAACAAAACCCAAATAATATGTTCCCTAAAAGTGGGTAACTTGAAAAGCAATTTGAGCAAAAATCAAGGAGTTAAATTACAAATAACCATATCAACAAAGTGAACGATGGGTTTAATTTTTCCCACAAAAAGTTAAAAGAAATAACAGCAACTTTAGGGGAAGAGGAAAAAATAACTAAGAAAATTATATGCAATTGCAACATGTGTGAATATTTACAAACTCTAACATATAACTACAAAAAGGACCAGAAGAATCAGTATCATAGGAAGCAAAGGGTCATTTCAAAAATCAGAGGAGGGATGATTCATTTTTAATTTAATTCTGTGGAAAATATTTAAGTAATGTTTGAGGACAAAAATAGGTGATAAGTTGAAATGCAGGAAACCACAGTGGAAGGAAAAAGAATTCAAGAAAGCTCAGTTTCAGTAACCAATAGCTAGTAAAATCTTCAGGACCTAGAGGTTACAATCTGTGTTAATAGTGTCTGAAGACCTAGAAATGTCATTAGATACCATTTTGGATAATTCTTGTAGACTTGAGATGATGTCTATTTAAAGTTACAAAATAGTGCCTGTACTTCTGTATTCATTACAGAAAACAATTGGATATGGAAAGGAAACTAGCATGCTATGCCACAATCTCTAAAGAAAGATTAGGGAAGTTTCAATTAAAGCAAGAATAATCACAATAAAAGTTTAAAACCCTTTGCAAGCATATATGAAAAATATACAAAAGTTTGTAATGATCTTTTTTTAAGCTAAGAGAACAGAAAACATGAGAAAAATTAAATTATAAAATGAACCTTTGGTTTAGAGGTAAGAAACATTTTATGACAGGAGATCAGGGTTGCACAGTGTATTATGTGAATGTTGTGACTCATTGGTTTCATCTTGGGTATCATAACTTGACATTTTGTAAAAGTGATTTTTCATAGGAAATTTTTCAGATGCCCTGTAAAGTCCTGTCCCATCAGAAGCAAATAATAATCTTCCATATTCTTGAGATAGCTTAATGGCATCTTCTACAGTCTTCCATTGTTTAGGTAAACCTGGGAATCATGTTTGGGTATCGTCTCATCCAACTTCTTTACCCATCCCCACCATAAGTCAGGAAGGTGTTGGATATTTTCTGCTCTAGCAATTAACTCATCATTAATCCTGGAGTTGTTTGCTATTCCAGTCATTTGTCCTACTTCACTTTCCATAAGCACAATGAATTTCCCACCATTGACTGACTCCTAAACCATACTGAATTTGTACATCTGATTTGACTTTGTGAGCAAAAGTTCTATGTATATCCTATAATTCTTGCCTAGTATGAAACTTACTTTCAGTAGAGATTATATTTCTGCACTCATGCACCTATGTAACTTGCACTGTTACTGCTGGTCGGGCTTTCCAGGGGTCATGATAACCTCCTGGGTTCTCTGGAAGAGGGACATATTCTTCAGGATGACATTGTAATATTTTGTTAGCTAAAATCTTTTATCTATCTAAATGGATAATTCCTAATGTCTTGAGTAATAAGGCTGGTACTTTTTATTTTTCTTCACTCTTCAAATTGATGTGACCAATTCCTGAGGTTGGGTAATCAGGCCACTATCAGACTGGTCTTTGCCAGAACTTTTTGCCTAATACATTTCTCTACTGCTTTCTACAGGTCACTGGATGTTAATATGGGTTCTGGAATCAATTTTAAAAAATGTTTTGTGACTGACTTGAAGATGGTCATTTAATTTTCAAATATAATTTGCAAGTGAAATGTGTAGGACTCTGATAAGGCACAATGACCTAGACCCTGGGTATGATCCCCTCAATAGAGGCAAATAGTGAATTGAGCAAGCTCACTCATGTCTGCTTACACCAGTCACTTCTGAACTGCTCAATGGCAGGCAGGGGGAATGACCTCTAGTTGGCAGATGTCCACTCACTATGACCCTGGATTGGACATATAGTTACCTTGAGTCAGGCCACTCAAGTGTGTTGGACTAATCCTTGGAGATACACTCATTAGTGACTGTTAAGGTACCTGAGTTATTAGGTGCCTGTAGACTATGCCCAGTGATATGTGCATTAGGTGCAAAAGCTCTCTAGCTGCGCTGACACTGACTGAAGCTGTGAGGTTTCACAACGACATGTCAGCCAAATACATATGTTCAGATTTACCATTTATCAAGAGGTCTTCACACTATTAATTATGCAATTATCATTCTACACACAGGCAGTAATAAAGGGAGTAAAAAACCACAGCCATGGCTCCGGAGACCAGTGTACCTCCAGAAGAGTCCAGTGGGTCCAGAAGCCCTTTGGATGCTGGTCAGAGGCTCCTTCTGGGCAGAGATCACAGCAGCAGCCAACAGGTCTGGAGAAGTCCTTAGAGTTCTCATGGACAAAGCTTCTGAAGGCATCTTAGACAAGACCTTATCTTTGCTGGTTTTATGATCCTCTGCAGATGGGTCTATTCTCATTATCTCAGCCACCTTTCACTTCCTATCAGTTCATTTCGGGTCTCTCATGATCCCAGGCAGCAGTAGTTGTTACCTTATCACTTCAGTTCATTCATATATGTTTATCTCTTTGGGGATGAGGGGACAACTTCACTGTGGACTTCATTTTACTGGAGATGAGTGACCCCATTTTAAGACAACAAGATCACAAATTAATATCACCTATCGTCAGGGCAGACAATAGCTACCACCTGGGGCTGAAAGCAGGTAACTCCATTTATTCTGAAAACATTCTGTCTTGATTATGGTGCCAGTTGCCGCGAGGGACTTCCTTTCCACCACCTGTTTTTCACAAGGTTTGAGTCTGAACTGCTAACATTCTACTGATTTCTGGGTGAAGGGACTGACTGCACCATCCTAGCCTGTCAGAGCACTTGCCCCAGTACTTCCATCTTAAGAGTTGTCCACCCTGTCCAGAACCACAGTCAATTAATCCCCTCATTTTCTCTCTTAAGAGAATAAACAGGCCAGGCGCAGTGGCTCACAACTGTAATCCCAGCACTTTGGGGGGCCGAGGCGGGTGGATCATTTGAAGTCAGGAGTTCGAGACCAGCTTCACCTACATACTGAAACCTCATCTCTACTAAAAAAAAAAAAAAAAATTAGCTGGGTGTGGTGGCAGGCATCTGTAATCCCAGTTACTTGGGAGGCTAAGGCAGGAGAATCACTTGAACCTGGAGGCAGAGGGTGCAGTGAGCCAAGATTGTGCCACAGCACTCCAGCCTGGGCGACAGAGCTACACTCCCTCTTAAAAGAAAAAAAAAAAAAAAGAGAGAGAGAGAGAGAATAAACAACACATCTCACGTACACACTTTATGCCCCTCTTACCCCAAATACCAAACACACAAAAACCCAATCTGTCTCCTTCTACCTAAGCAATTTTAGATAGTCACTTTCTCATAATTACCTTAAGCTCCCTGACTTGCTGCTTGTCCTTTCTCTGGCAAAATCTCATTCCCAGATGAGCCTCCCTTTGTGTTTCCTTAATGACACCACTCAGCTGAACCAGAAAAAATATCAAAAAGTGGTCAGAGATATCATCATACACTCAAATTACTTACACAAAAAATTGGCCCTAAATATTTCCAGAAATCAATAAAAGTTCTTTTTCTCCAATGACATTATTTCTTCAGAAGCCCAACATGTATAACCTATTTTTTCTATGTTCTTCTAACATTTATTCAACTTCTCTCATCTGACATCTTGCGAAATCATTCAAGGAGAAAATATATCCCATTAGGCAAGAGCCGACCATATTCCCATCACCTGAGAAAATAATACGCACGGGATGCACCCACCTCCCCTTTCTCTGCCTCATCATGTCAGAAAAGGTACCCCTCATTTTGTCACAAGGCAAATCTGAGATAAAAGATTTAGATGGCCTGTAATTCCAGCACTTGGGGAGACCAATGCAGACAGATTATTTGAGTCTGAGAGTTTGAAAGAAGCCTAAGCAACTTAGGGAAACTCCATCGCTCAAACAAATACAATTAGCCTAGCATGGTGGTGTGGTGGCACGTGCCTGTAGTCCCAGCTACTCAGGGTGGGGAGCACTGAGGTGGGAGGATCACTCGAGCCTGGAAGGTTGTGGCTGCAGTGAGCTGTGATCATGCCACTGCACTCCAGCCAGGGTAACAGACAGTTCTAAAAGGATCTTCTCTGTTAAAAATAATCAAATAAACAGGTGGCCATGAGGCTGAGCTGGCTGCAGTACACCCAATTCCTCCTTAAGCAAACCAAAACTTGACTCAGTGTAAATAATAAAAGGAAACTTAAGCTTAACCAATCAGAAACCACTAACTAACATCTAACTAGAGACTTTTCACTGTAATGTTCCAAATGAGGCCACTGCTCCACTTTACTCAATCAAGTATTTTCTTTTTCTTCCACATTCACCATGTAAAATTCTCCCCCAACCGTCCCTAAGCCTCTCTGTAGGACCTCTGAGCTGCCTGCAGTCTGGGGCTGCCTAGTTTATAAATATCTGAATGCTCACATATCTTTTCTAATGTTTCAAAGTGTCTCTGCTGTAGGAGGTTGTTTGTGGAGTGACCCGAGCGTGTACAGGAATTGAGGGCATATGAGATCGCTGCACTCTGCACTCCACTTTGCTGTACACTCAAAACTACTCTAAAATAATAATATATCTTTAAAAATCTATAACTATCATGAAGCCCTTTTCAAGTCTCCAACGGGTCAGAGCCAGTTCTATTAAAGCTCAGAAAACACTGGTTAATAAGCTAGTTCTGACCCAACTGGCAAGAAGAGGCAGGAAAGCCCCAGGCCAGGGGAGTATATTGCACATGCATGCACCAGGAAACTGGAGGAAGCTTGGAGGCCCTTTAGCCTGGTCCTGAGCCTGCTGAACCTGCAGTTACAGGCACAGATGCCTGGGGCACCAATCTGAATCTGCCAACATCCAAGGCCACATGAATACAAATGCACAGAGTCTCCTCTGCGATCAGGAGCTAAGGATGTTAGGCCATGATTGGACTAGGATGGGAGATGAACTGAGAACTACAGATTCTGTAGGCTTTTGTTGTCTCTTCCCACCCCCCAGGAACAAGTGATGAACACACACACACACACACACACACACCCCATAGTGACTAACAGGATCTCCCTCCAGGCGATTTGTAGAGAAGGGAGCAGAAAACATCCCAGGGGCCTTTCACAGCTACTTCCTTGAGCCCCCTTTCAGACAGTGCTGTCTAGGCCTGTCTCAGCCCAAGCACCACTACCCTGATATACAGAAGCTGGCATCCGTACCTGAAATTCAACATCAGGAAATGATCTCTTCTACCTAACACTGATGGAAATATCTCCAAGCAACAACCTTATTCGCAGGGGTGGAGTGGGGGAAGTTTCTTAAAAAGTGAGGCCTCTGCCCACCACCTAGAGAACCTAGAAATTTCCATCTACGCCACAAAGTCGAAATCACTGGCCACTGCCCCAGTGTATGGCAGATTAGAACATCTCTCCATTATATCTGGGTTTCTATTCCATTGAATGAAATGGCTTTTCTATTACAAGGACAGAATAAGGGATCAAAAGTGTCTTACAACTGAACTCCAGTGTACAGTCTGCACAGATACTAGGCTTGTGCAAATATGACACAGCGAGGCCCCAGGATCCTTAAGCCAGCTGAATGTACTGAGTCTCAGGAAACAGTGAGATACATTCAGCAAAACAGTGGGCTTTATGCTGAAAGAAAACACACATCACACACATCACACACATGCTGAAAGAAAACACACATCACACACATCACACACACACACACACACACACACACACACACACACACACACACACACACACACACACACACACACACACACACACCCCCTAGTGGCCAATAGGTCTTCTCACCAAAAACTTGCGATCAGGAGAGCAGAAAGCCTCCCAGAGGTCCATCACTGCACTTTCTGGAGCCCCTTATCAGACGGCCAGCTCCGGGACAGCACTGTCTTATCCTGGTCCATCCTGTCTTATCCTGGTCTTATCCGTCTTCAGTAGAGACGGGGTTTCTCCATGTTGGCGAGGCTGGTCTTGAACTCCCAGCTTCAGGTGATCCGTCCACTTTGGCCTCCCAAAGTGCTGGGATTACAGGCGGGAGCCACCACTCCCGGCCCCTTTTCGTGTCCTAACATCAGTCAACACTCATATTTTAAAATAATAACAATGAAGAGCGGTACCTTAGAACAAGGGAATTATACATCTTCCTCTTGTCCTGATCCTGGTGCAGGCAGTTTGTCTATAAAATGTTACTCACAGATGAATTCATGAGAACATTACTGTGACTTTCAAATCCATATACAAGTCAATGCTTATTCATGAATATTTCAATAAAATAAAACTAATACCAAAATAGAATCCCAGGGTTGAAGCAGTTTCAGGAAAGAGGAGTTGGCAGTATGATGTAAAATAGCAAAAAATGGTTTTTTTTAAAAAAAAGGGTATATTTGTGTCTACAAGGTTTTATTTAATTATAGCATTAGATAATGTGTGTATATATATATACACACACATACATATATATACACACATACACATATATAAAGCAATGGAAGTAGCATTGTTTTCATTCTAGTCTAGAATATTAAATTATGTATAATGTGGTCAGCAAAATAATGGCCCCCCAAAGATGTCCACAGATTCCTAGAACCTTACATGAAAATGGTACATCATACATGTAATTAAGGTAAAGACCTTGACATGAGGAGACTACCCTGGTGCTATGGAAGGAATGTTGTGTTCCGTCAATGTTCATGTGTTAAAATCCTAACCGTCAAGGTGATGGTATTAGGAGGTTAAGCCTTACGAGAGGCTCTGCCCTCATGACTGGGATTAACACCCTTATTAAAAGCACAAGGGATCTTGTTCGTTCCTCTCACCATGTGAAGACACAGCAAGAAGGAAGCCTCTATGAGAAAGCAGGCCTTCACCAGACACCAAAACTGCGGGCACCTTGATCTTGCACTTCTCAGCCTCCAGGACTGTGAGAAACAAAGTTCTGTTGTTTATAAGCTGCCCGGTCTAGTGCATTTCCTTATAGCAGGCTGTATGGATTAGGACAGTGGGCTCATGTGGATGAGGATGGCGTCTACATTCAGGACTAAGTAAGCACAGAGTCCTTAACAGTGGAAGAGAAGGGGGAAGGAAAGAGCCCCAGAGACATGTGGCCATAGAAGAAGGGTCCATGAGATGCAAGGTCGCTAATGGTGAGAGTGGAGAAGAGCCCAAAGCCAAAAAATGCAGGCAGACTCCAGAATGTGGAAAAGGCAAGAAAAAAGATCCCCTAGAGCCTCTAGAGATGAAGGTAGCCTTTCCACCGCCTAGATTTTAGCCCAGTGAGATCCACATCAGACTCTGACATACAGGAGTATAGATTTGTTTTATGCCCTCACAGTCCATTGTTGTAGCAACAATGGACTAGTAATGTATAAATATATATATATATATATACACACACACACACACACAAAATACTCCCCCCACACACACAGAACTACATACATCCTGCCCTTCAAAACTGAAGCAGATAAACTATACGTTAGCATTAACTTAGCTGGGTGTGGTGGTGCACGCCTGTAGTCCCAGCTACTCAGGACGCTGAGAGGGAGGATCACTTGAGCCCAGGAGTTTAAGACCAGCCTGGGCAACACACTGAGGCCACATTTCAAAAACAAACAATAACACAACAAACCTTTGATTAAGCTCATTTCCCAAATTTGAAGAGGAGACAATTATTAGATAAAGAGGAGAAAAGAGAAAGGTAGAGCTGCTGACTTCTGTGGTGGAAGCACAGGCACAGACCCAAACATACTCCTGTCCTCCTGGCTTTCCTGTCCCTTCTCATAAGGAACACATGAACCTCTCAAACTGAAGCACGGATCACAGACCCATAGTCAGAACTCAATGCAGTTTTGTTCTATGATTTTTTTATACATCCGTGTCCTTGTCTCTGCCTCCCGTTCCCAACTCCCTTATTCTAGTTAGAAAAAAATGGCTGTTACCAAATATGAGTACATCTTCATGTACTAATGCCAACTGATCACCAGCTGGTTTTCTTCTTTTACAAAGTCATAAATCTTTAGGCTTTAACGCATCTTCCAAGCAACAGAATGTTATTTTCCGGTTCATTAACACAAATTCTATATTTAAAATGAAGACTTCACAAGTTGATTTCAATAATATATTAACCAAAATAGACTGGCTATGGTTCAAACTAGCATTTTAATTAAATGTGATGATAGGTTGAGTAACCTAGCAGTACTCTAACATGACTTTTGGTTATGGCTTTTTCCATATTATGTTTAGGCTGAGGCATCCCTAAATGATTCCATTGTAATTCCCCTTCTTAAACATGAGATTTATCCTTACAAAATAATTTATTTTCTTAAAATTACAAGCTAATTCTATAGTTCATGCATACATAATCTCACTAGATATCAGCTGTATGTGTACACACATATATATATGTATTTGTATATACACACATTACATAAATTTTTAAAAAACTTAGTAGGGTACGACCAGGAAGACAAAGAGGCTTTGTGTAATGTGATAGAAACATAATTGCAGGACAAACAACAGGCTGCTGTGAGGGTGGTATTTACCGTTGCTGCTGTAAAACTTGGAAAAACATAGATAGTGGATATTTAATCCCCATAACAGAAAATTTAGGGTGCAAAAAACTTCCCACAATTTTTACAGAGAATATCAATAGAAAGGCATTCAATGCAGGGAATACACAGTGTGACAGTATACAAAAATAAGCAGGTTGATGGTTTAGATTTATGAGACAAGACACAGAAATAATAGATGATGTCATAATTATCCTTTTATGGAGTTACGAAAATTCTTTATTTTATATATGGTCAGGTGCTTTCAAATGTCAATGAGAAAAATATTTAAAGGAAGAATCAAATCTAAGACATGCAGAGATCTTTATAAAAATGACCTTCAGGCCAGGCACGGTGGCTCACACCTGTAATCCCAACAGTTTGTGAGGCCAAGGCGGGTGGATCACAAGGTCAGGGGATCCATACCATCCTGGCCAACATGGTGAAACCCCGTCTCTACTAAAATATAAAGAAATAGCAGGGAGTGGTGGCATGTGTCTGTAGTCCCAACTACTCAGGAGGCTGAGGCAGGAGAATTGCTTGAACCCAGGAGGCAGAGGTTGCAGTGAGCTGAGAGCACCATTGCACTCTAGCTTGGTGACAGAGCAAGACTCCATCTCAAAAAAAAAAAAAAAAATTACCTTCATTCTGAGAAGGTATATTCATCAACACATTCTTGAGCACAACTATACACACATGCACTTCCGCATTCACAAGCCATGCTGCGTGCACACACTGAGGCCCCTAGATTCCTTCTTTAAAGAGATGGTGTCTTGGTGTGTCACCCGGGCTGGAGAGCAGTTTTAGGATCCAGCTCACTGCAGCCTCAAACTCCTGGGTTCAAGTGATCCTCCTACCTCAGGCTCCTGAGTAGCCTGAATTACAGGAATGAGCCACCATGCCCAGCCGATGTTTTCATTTTTTGTAGAGATGAAATCTTGCTGTGTTGCCCAGGCTGGTCTTGAACTCCTGGCCTCAAGGAATCCTCCTGCCTTGCCCTCCCAACATGCTGAGATTACAAGTGTGAACCATTGTGCCCAGCCACCGGATTCTTTATTAAGAAGGAAATTTGTTTGCTGACATGTAGACAATGAATTCATAAACAATAGTTCACAAATTACTAATTTACAAGTCAATATAAATCAGGTGAGTAAACACAAAAATAACAGCATAAATTAATAAACAGTTGATGACTTCAAGTTTCTTTTTTTCCTTTAAAATGTAGCTCTGACAGAGACTACTACTTGTCCATTTGCTGGAAAAGTCAGAGGTGGTTAAAATCTCAGAGGTACACTTATTAATACCTTGCTGCCTTCTGCGTAGCTTCTGCTCAGTACTTCACCAGTTGGGATCGACACCTCTCCAGCTGGGTTCAGGAGCCAGACAGGAGCACACAGAACTGGGAATCCAAAGCCATCTCTGACACTAAAAGCAATGAAAACATAAATAACCAAACATATTATCAAGAAACGAAGAAGAGATTGATATCAAGTCCAGCAAGAAGGGAAGAAAGCATTAAATCTGCCAGGCTTTCATTCTGACAAAATAATTTACAACATGCATGTCTCTATCCGACATGTGTGAATAGAAAAAGAACCCAAATACCCGGTTAACTGCAAGACGAAAATGAAAAAGAACTCTTGCTTATTCACCAGTGTACAATCAAATCTGGGCTACTAAAACACTTTCATGCACTGATTCTCTCTATGCAACACACGCTTTATTGCCATTTGGAAATGGGATTTCTTGCTTTGATTTAAATACACTTCCTTTGATTTCTTACTTTAAGTATACTTTCTTAACATATTCACAGCTATATTCTCGATACAAATTTTCAGGTATAAGTAACTACTTCTGCTTTTGATAAACAAATAGTATAACTGGTGAAATAAGGTACACACCCACGCAAAGGTGAGAGTACAAGGTAAGACTCCAGAGTCGAGTAAAACATAACGGTCAAGAAAAAAAAAGGTGAGAGTAATTGGGCAGTGGGGAAATCTTGTGTGTGGAAAGAATGAATCTGGAAAACTGTTCTTCCCTAAGACTTCAGCAGGATTTGGATGATAGAGAGCTTTGCGTACAAGGGTTCCAGTTCCACATAGCTTAGGTCTAATTTCAAAGGCAACTTCTAGTGCAACCTGTGACTCACCCTGTCCTAAAGTGCCATCTATAAAGGGTCTGGAGATAACCCACAGGCAGCACTGTGAACCCCTGACAGCCCTTCCAGATAAATACCAGGTCAGTGTCTACAGCTGATGACACAGAGCAGAAGATCTGAAAAATAATACTTCTTCAGTCAACGGACTGCCAGTCACTATTATTTAGTGTAAAATACTATATTACATATGTGTAATTTTTTAAATTGCAGTGTTCCACATTGAAGCAATTAAATATAAAAACCAAATGTTTATTCAGCTTAAAAGCAACTTAGAAATACTGATGCCAGATAGAAAGATGCTTTAGCCCCAAGTCAGCTGTTTGGAAATGTCACAACTAAACCAACAAAGGGATCTTGAGGCATAATAAGTGTTCACACATTTTCAGCTATACCTCTGCTTGTCTTGAATATGAAAACCTAAGCTGCAGTTATGCCACAGCACAGAATGTGTTATATTTTACATCACTGAGCCTTAGTTCACAAATGGTAAAACATAGGGAAGGTAAACTGTAAGGTTTTCTTAAGGAGCTGTTACATCCAACAGACTCATGAAAATCTTTGCCAAATGTCCCCGGTACATAGCTCCTCCCCACTGATGGGCTCAACAGGGAGAAGTTATGCACATGTCTCAATTTTCATATGCTCAATGGCAATACAGGATTCCTAGGATAAAGTAAGGGATATAAATGACACAGCACACTGAAAGGACTGTAATGTTACTTCAGAGTGTTGCAAAATATAGATCATAGATGAAAGTGTTAGTTCATTAAAGGATGTAATCATGTATATTTCATTAGTGTGTTTTAAAGTCTTATACTGCTTACATTCTTATGTGGGAAAATATATCTTGTTTGTGCTTTATGGATGAAATGTGAACAGACAAAACTAAAAATAATTTTACAACCCAAATCACCAGATGTTAATGGCTGGTAATTCAACCAGAAATCTGAACGATAGCATCTATTTCATTGTGATACCAAATATCAGTGACGAGGAAAATTTTATTTGTGGTATTTAAGTGTAGGCCTCTGGAACAAATGACTTGGTTCACAGGCAGCACGCCCACTGCTGAACTGCCACGGCCTGACAGCCTGTCTTATCTGCCCAACTGCTCATTAGGTTTGGCAATCTTCAGCTGTGCCTCCAGCTTACATTTCAGCAGGTAATACACATCAGTCTGCTTTTATCATCTTCTGCAGTGAGCTTCCAACACTCCTTTAGCAGTACGGTGCCCCTGCATCTGCAATCCTCCAAACACACCTTGTATACATGCCATTATTTTTCAACTGTCAATTCAGCTTCCAACGTTGAAGGCTAGCTTAGCTTAAATAAAGCAAAAATACAAGACAGAGAATATGCAAAGTCAGTCCTGTATTGTAGGCTGACCAATCATTTACTTTTTTTTGTTTTGTTTTGTTTTGTTTTGTTTTTTTTGAGACGGAGTCTCGCTCTGTCACCCAGGCTGGAGTGCAGTGGCCGGATCTCAGCTCACTGCAAGCTCCGCCTCCCGGGTTCATGCCATTCTCCTGCCTCAGCCTCCCGAGTAGCTGGGACTACAGGCGCCTGCCACCTCGCCCGGCTAAGTTTTTGTATTTTTAGTAGAGACGGGGTTTCACTGTGTTAGCCAGGATGGTCTCGATCTCCTGACCTCGTGATCCGCCCATCTCGGCCTCCCAAAGTGCTGGGATTACAGGCTTGAGCCACCTCGCCCGGCCAGAAATTTAATATTTAAATACAGATTTCAGAGTGTATTTTGGCACGGGGCACAGTGACAATAGAGCAGAGGATTTCTCTCCCAATTGTCTCTGACCTATCCAACCTTTGTTACAGGTCAGAGAGTTCTCCAGTCTATAAATAAACAAGAGATAATGTGGCAACCAAGACACAGAGACATACTGAGAGTACTGCTCAGCTCTCTGCCTAGGCCTGATTCTGTAGATCCCTGACAATAAGCGCTGTGAAATTTGGAGGCAGATCAATACACACACACACAAACACACAAAAGAGATACTTCAAGGGCAAAAAGCACCAAAAATATAAAACAAAATGTCTGAAAGACCATAAGATAACTTCTGATGAAATGCTGTTTTCATTTTGCAGAAGTAAAATATTCACCACCAACCCTACAATTAGCTTAAAAATTACAGTAAGTATAGTAATTTTGGATCCCACCTCCAATTCATAGCTTATCAACATGTAATAATCACACTGCATCTAAAACAAAGCTGGATAGACTTTATATGCTGAATACAACTTGTACAGTAAGAAGGTAATTTTTTGAAATACTGAACATACAACATATGTATGCCACGCTCTACTTCACAAGTTAAAAGAAAATACAATCATATGGAACCAAAAAAGAGCCCGCATCTCCAAGACAATCCTAAGTCAAAAGAACAAAGCTGGAGGCATCACGCTACCTGACTTCAAACTATACTACAAGGCTACAGTAACCAAAACAGCATGGTACTGGTACCAAAACAGAGATATAGACCAATGGAACAGAACAGAGTCCTCAGAAATAATACCACACATCTACAGCCATCTGATCTTTGACAAACCTGAGAGAAACAAGAAATGGGGAAAGGATTCCCTATTTAATAAATGGTGCTGGGAAAATTGGCTAGCCATAAGTAGAAAGCTGAAACTGGATCCTTTCCTTACTCCTTATACGAAAATTAATTCAAGATGGATTAGAGACTTAAATGTTAGACCTAATACCATAAAAATCCTAGAGGAAAACCTAGGTAGTACCATTCAGGACATAGGCATGGGCAAAGACTTCATGTCTAAAACACCAAAAGCAACAGCAGCAAAAGCCAAAATTGACAAATGGGATCTCATTAAACTAAAGAGCTTCTGCACAGCAAAAGAAACTACCATCAGAGTGAACAGGCAACCTACAGAATGGGAGAAAATTTTTGCAATCTACTCATCTGACAAAGGGCTAATATCCAGAACCTACAAAGAACTCAAACAAATTTACAAGAAAAAAACAAACAACCCCATCAAAAAGTGGGCAAAGGATATGAACAGACATTTCTCAAAAGAAGACATTCATACAGCCAACAGACACATGAAAAAATGCTCATCATCACTGGCCATCAGAGAAATGCAAATCAAAACCACAATGAGATACCATCTCACACCAGTTAGAATGGCGATCATTAAAAAGTCAGGAAACAACAGGTGCTGGAGAGGATGTGGAGAAATAGGAACGCTTTTACACTGTTGGTGGGATTGTAAACTAGTTCAACCATTATGAAAAACAGTATGGCGATTCCTCAAGGATCTAGAACTAGATGTACCATATGACCCAGCCATCCCATTACTGGGTATATACCCAAAGGATTATAAATTATGCTGCTATAAAGACACATGCACACGTATGTTTATTGCGGCACTATTCACAATAGCAAAGACTTGGAATCAACCCAAATGTCCATCAGTGACAGATTGGATTAAGAAAATGTGGCACATATACACCATGGAATACTATGCAGCCATAAAAAAGGATGAGTTTGTGTCCTTTGTAGGGACATGGATGCAGCTGGAAACCATCATTCTTAGCAAACTATCACAAGAACAGAAAACCAAACACCGCATGTTCTCACTCATAGGTGGGAACTGAACAATGAGATCACTTGGACTCAGGAAGGGGAACATCACACACCGGGGCCTATCATGGGGAGGGGGGAGGGGGGAGGGATTGCATTGGGAGTTATACCTGATGTAAATGACGAGTTGATGGGTGCAGCACACCAACATGGCACAAGTATACATATGTAACAAACCTGCACGTTATGCACATGTACCCTACAACTTAAAGTATAATAATAATAAATAAATTTAAAAAAAAAAAGAAAATACAATCATTTCTATTCTCAAAATGTATTGAAATAAAATACAGAAAAGAGTATTTTAATACCCGTTAACATTAAGAGAATATATCTCTAAACCAAAGATCTTGGATCTTCTAGAAAGACAAAATCGACCTGCATATACTTGGGTAAGAAAAAAAAATTAAGAGACCAAGAAAGGAGAGAGGATGTTAGCATAGAATCATCTCCAAAAATGGCTTTCCGACACATCTGACCAGTTTTAAAGTCCATTTGTTTTTCCTCCTTTAGCATCAACAGCCTATATTACCAAGGAAATGCAAAATAATTCAATTTGTACATTAACCAGAAAATCTAGAAATGGCAATATAGTCAATGAAAATACAAAGTAATAGAAAAACGTCAAGGAATTGTTTAAGATGTTTAAGATTATATAGTGTACAGAAAAAAATGATCTGATAAACACTGGAAGAGTTAAACTTAGGCATGGTTCCCTAACACCACACTTCAAATGAATTTATAGAGAGAATAAAGGAATAATCCTTTAAAAAATATCTAATTTTAGAAAAAAAAATTGCTCAAAAGGGAAGTTAGTGTTTTTTAAATCTTTTGGAAAGCTGATTAATTTCTAAGCTAAAAACACATGATCCTTAAGAGAAATGGCTGAGTCCAGGCCCAAGGCAGAAAGAGGGCAACATGAGCCTGGATCCTCTTGTTCTGTCAGAAAGTAAGAAATGCTCAAAGACTAACAGAGACAGTTGAGAGGACACAGTAGACAGGCTGAAGGCTCCCGTGGCTGAACCTGGGACAGCATAGGCATCAGAAAGAACAATGACAGTGATGGAAAATAACCTACGGAATAAAATGCAAGTGCATTAGTCAGCAGTGATACCAAAATAAAGAGGAAAAGTGAAAGCTCTTTGTCAAAAATGCCAGGTAAAAAATGTAGGAGGAATGATAGAGGAAGAATATCCATTTTAAATCACCAGTGCCATAACTGATAGAGAAGATTATCAGGAGGCTAAAATCACTGGATAAAAGAAAACCATAAGAAGCTATTTAACATAGCACGATATATACAAGTACAAAACCATAAATTAGACAAAATGAAAAATCGTACCATAAGAGATGGATAAGTTAGAATACAGCAATTATAGGCCAGACATAGTGGCTCACACCTGTAATCGCAGGACTTTGGGAGGCCAAGGTGGAAGGATTCCTTGAGCCCAGGAGTTCAAGACCAGCCTAGGCAACATAGTGAGAACTCGTCCCTAGAACAAAATTTAAAAAAATTAGCCAGGAGTGGTGGTGCACTCCTATAGTCCCAGTTACTTGTGAGGCTGAAGCGGGAGGATCACTTGGGCCTGGGAGTTCAAGGCTGCAGTGAGCCAAGATCACACCACTGCACTCCAGCCTGGGAGACCAAGTGAGACCTTATCCCAAAACAAAAACAAAAAAAACCACAATAACAAAAAAACACCAGTAACAACAAAATGACAACTACATAAAGACGGTATAGAAAACAAAATGTTCATAATATAGAAATAAAATTATGTATTTTAACTGTAACTATATTAGAAGAGAGTATTCTTATAGACAAGGATGACTAGAAAGATACGCAAAATGAAAACAGCCAATAACACTCTTTATGTCAAGCACTGAGGTAGGTAGTTTATGCACATTGTAACAAATTACATACTAGATTATCTCAAAATTTTCAGATAAATTTTACTGGGCATCATAAATCGATACAAAAAACCAATGTTTTACAAACACCCACTATGTATAAAGGTATACAAATTTCTAAGCCAGGCTGAAAAATAATTCATATAAGCTATACATCAGTGGAAACCTACCCATGGGAGATAATACAACATAATCTAAATAAAACTTTCAGAGACAAGGCATGTGGCTTCTGGACAGCCACAGACTCCCTAACTCTGCTCTAGTGTTTTGGCCACGAAACGAAAGCCAAGTGGCCTCAGATCTCTTAAAAAACAAAAAAGCAACCTATGGAAGATGGTGTGGTATTTGAGGAATATGTGGGGTCTGTTGAAAAACGCATCCTGTATTTTATTTCAAGAAAAGATCCCCTCGTAATGTCAGGTAAGTGAAGAGCCCTCAGAGACACATGCACACACAAAGAAAAACAAAACAACATAGAGTGAATCCCACCAAAATGTGTTATGATAGCAGAATTATGGGTGATATGATCTTCTGTAATATATCTTTTCATTAAAAATAGAAAAAAAGCAGACTTACCCTTGATTATCTATAGCCTCTGACCCAAGTGGCTTGGAATCAGAAAACAGCGTCACCCGACTTGAAGCCACCTTGGCATCAATGGTGGAGTGGGTGGAGATGAGACTCTGGACCAGCTCATGGGTGGGCTCCACCTCGTCCTGTCAAGACCACCAAGAAAGGGCACGTGAGGAAAGCATAAAGATCCTGGAGAGACACTGGTTTCACTCAGTTCTCAAAATTATCATTCTCAAAATTACACATTTCCTGAAAACCTTTCTTAATGCCACAAAAACCAGAGAAGAAAATCCTTACAATAAACCTTGAAATGGACCCCCATCTCCATTAAACTTTTCCAAAGTTCAGGGAGGATATAACCTGATAACCTAAACACCTAGCTAGAAAAATCTCAGTTCCAATCCTACAACAATGCTAGCTTTTCTAACATTTTAAAATAACCCTGATTTTAACCCAATAAAATTCCATTTCAGAACTAAGAAATAAATATTGGAAATCCACTTCAAAATAAAGAATGAGGAGACCATTGTGAATGAGAAAAAGAAAAAGAAAAAACCAACGAGAGCTGGCGAGCACACTGGTTTTGTAGAAACGGAGATAAGCCACGCAGGTGCCACACTGGCAGCAGGGCCCGCGCCGGGGCCACGGATCAAGGAGCCATGGAGGACAGGACTCTTCTGCTTGGTACAATGAAAACAAGGTATTCTTTTTATTCTACATATTTACAATATGCATTTGAGCCTTTATTATAAGAGAAAAATCTTCAATAAATAAAAATTGAGTATATTACATTTTTAGTTAAAAAATACATTCGGAAAGAATAATGAGAGTTCAGAGCAATGACCCCCATCTCACCGATGCCTGAAAACCATGGCTGCACCAAGGTCAACACAGACAGCGTCTTTGTCATACAGCACACGCCCAACTCCAGAAAGAGGCGCATAAACCAGCTGCTCCTTCTTATTTAAACAGCACTTCTTTCGTTGTTCAGGAAGAGCACAAGGGTCTGGGAGGAAACTGATGTCACTCATGGCAAAATCTCCTATCCCTGGAAGACAAGACCCAAAAAGCCAGCTTCAGCTGACAAGAAGTCAGTGAGTATCTACTGGTGACTTGGGGGATAAAAACGATACACAGTCCAAGGGTTTAAACCATGACCCTAAAGAAGGGCATCGTGCCACACTGCAACAGTGGCCCTCTAGCTACAAGACAAGAGGTCAGAGAAGAGGGGATTCGGTAACACCTTTGCAGGCCTACTCATAGCTGGGTTACTTTTAAAACCTCCAGCAAGGCCATCTTCCCTTGTTGGGTCATTTTTCAGTTTTCCTGAGAAATGAAGTCATCCCAAGAATCCTATGTGTAATTCTAGTACGTTCTACAACAAGAGAATAACTGCCATGTGAATTTGGCTTTTACTTTTCAAGTGTGCTCCTCTTAAATAACCATAAAGTGACACCTGCCAGTCACATTTCATGCTTGTTCGGATATCCTCTGGGTTTGTCAAACCTTCCATCCTAGAAAAATAAACTCAATCATACAGCAGAAATGAATGCCAAAAGTTCCTATACCTCCTTTCATGTGTCAATGAGTCATCACACTCTTGTCCACTAAGCACGTCATTCAGAATGCTAGAAAATGCAGAAACAAGGAAGCACCATTCACCATCCAGCAGAGGAAAAGGGACAGGCACACAACTGTGTCTCTAGGCTGAAAGTGACATTCATTTCTTAAGACACCAGACAGGGAGATGACGTCCACCTGGGGTCAACAAAGAGTGAAGAACATATTCAAATAATCCGTTTCTGGAAGAGGGTAAGCCTGTGCTCTGGGATTTTTACTGTGGTTTGGATTCTGGCAGGTGGAGAAAGGGTATTCCAGGCTGAGAAAACCACAGCACAAAGAAGAGAACAAAGGAAGGAAACTGAAGGCACACACGAGGACTCAAGCACCCGGACACGAAGGCAGCATCACTGAAAACTGAGGATGAACGTAGGATGGGGCCACATCCTGTAGGCTTAAATGTTTCCACGTCTTCCCATTGTCCTAAACATCTCATAATTAATTTACTTCCAAAGGCACAGCATCTTTAAGCAATGATATAAGTAGACATTTTCCATCAACTATACTTCTACTCCCACTATTCAAATAGGCACAAAATAAATCCTATCACTGTTCTTTTTCTAGCCTTTTTAGCTTTGAAATATATGGCCCAGGAAGAAAAAGTTTACAGTCACTTTTTACCTGTCTGCCAGGACATAAGGGTGAGAAGTTTGCCATGTGAAAGGCCTAAACTTCATAACTGTAATAAAACGGCCCAGATTGTGCATTTCTTGGTTTTGTTATTCTCCAGGCATCATTCCAGAAAGGCAGAACAGCTTGGCACCCTAAACATTAAAGGAAAATTAAAAATTAAATTTCAATTAAGTTCTTGTCAAAACTGCAACAAAATAAAAGCTCTAAACAAGAAGCAATCCTAAGAAGGGAGACTTCCAGCAAAACCACTGTCTTGAGGCTTCCAGAGCCTTGCTGGCTTCTTTCAGGACTTATGAGAGCCCCACAGAGGCAGACTGCTCTGCAGCCGAGCAGGGGCATCCATCTAAGTATGGTGAGGAGAGGGAGGTGAGGCCTCTGAGCACAGACACGGTTCTGTGGCCAATGGACCAGAGCAGTATGGAAAGGAAGGGGCAGTGCCTGGTCCTGTAACTGGGAGAAACTTCTGATGTACTCTATTAAGTACTAACCCCAAAACAGCCAAACACTGCCTGGTGCAGCAGGTACAGAGACAAATGAGATACACCAAGAGGCCCAGAATAAGCGCTCTCCTGGGGGAAACCTTCCAGAGACTGGGAACACATACACAATGGGGATTCAGGAGGTCAGGGACTGCGAAAATATACACAAAGGGAATTCAGGAGGCAAATCCTAGAGAGACATTAAGTAATGTCTCTTCAGTTTTTTGTTTGTTTGTTTGTTTGTTTTTTGAGATAGAGTCTCACTCTGTCACCCAAGCTGGAGTGCAGTGGCACAATCTCAGCTCATTGCACCCTCTGCCTCCCAGGTTCGAGTAATTCTCACATCTCAGCCTCCAGAGTAGCTGGGATTACAGGCATGCACCACCACACCTGACTAATTTTTGCATTTTTAGTAGAGATGGGGTTTGGCCATATTGCCCTGAGCTCCAAACTCCTGGCCTCAAGTGATCAGCCGGACTCTGCTTCCCAAAGTGCTGGGATTACAGGCAGGAGCCACTGTGCCTGCCTCTTCAGTCTGTCTTAAAAGGATTATACTATCAGTATCTAACAATTATTTCTCTTCCTACCGGGAAAACTTCTGTCCAGAACGTGTGTTTTAATCGCTTGTCTTCTTCAGTTGCTTATTATGCTTGAAGGAGTCGAGGTGGGTGAGAACTCCCATACTTTTAGGAAAGCCATGTACTTGACAGATGTTTAGAAACTCAAAGGTTTCCATTTCAGACCCAAAGCTGGCATCTATAAGTATCAGTACCTACAAACAGATCACATCATTTCTCAAAGAAACTACCAAAACAGACCACCTACACTAGGGGTTGGCAACTGGCCCACGTGCCAAATCCACCCATCACCTGTGTTTGTAACTAAAGTTTTATTGGAACACAGCCACATTAATTCATTTACATATTGTCTATGGCTGCCTGTGCACTACAACTGCAGAGCTAAGTAGCTGTAAAAGATATGATCCACAAAGCTGAAAATATTTATTATCTGGCCCTTGACAGAAAAGTCCCACTGCAGACTAAATCAAATGACTACACAGGCATCACCCAGAGAAACCACCACCCTCTGACTTGCTCTAAAAGGCAACCATAAGACAATGCCCACTAGGCTATAAACTTTCATTTTAAGAATTCTAATGCATGAGAAGTAACTCAGAAAAGGCTGGGTCTAACCTGGCCCTTACCTAAGAAATCCTAATTTAAAGAAATGAAGTTTTCCATCATGTACTTTTAAGTCAAATAACAGGTCTCTGACATCCAAAGAATGCGAAGAAAGTGATAATCAATGAAATATATTTAATATGTACAGAAAACCAACCTCTTCTTTCAATCTCCTCATGAAAAAAAAAATCTGCTTTTTGCTGGGAAGTATGCAATGTACACCTCTATCTTGTACATTAATTTGTATAACTCAATTGCTCAGAAATTTTTTTAATAGCTACCAGTTTAGAAATAAGTCAAAAAACAGTAAGATTATGATGAATCATAGTCTATAAGAAAATAAAAGCAGATAAGACCAATTTTTAAAATTAAGATACTTCAAAGATGCAAATTTCAGAATTGATTCCTAGAAACTTCTAGCTTTAATACTAAAGATAGTTCTGTTTTTATCCTTCCATGGATAACTAAAAATAACACAAAATGGAAACAGAAATGCCCATCTTTGATTAAACTAGGAAACATTCAAAACCCGAAACCACAGAATATATGAAGTTGGATTTGTAGGAAAGCACAGCTGCCACTGCAGACCGAGGCAGCAAGCAGAGCTCTCCAGCAACACCGGACCAGCTCAAAGAACAGGTGGAAAATCCTCACACCACATCTGATGCCACAGAGTGCCAAGGGGCAAGCAGCTGATTTTAAGGTCAGGAAGAACAGGGACCAAACAGTCCCTCAGCTGCCAATCTTTGTCATCTAAGCCAGTGTTACTCCCCTAATCCACATACACACGTACACACCCAAATCCACGTACTGTGTGTGTCTCTGCCATACTCAGGAGGCTTTGACAACCCAGAGCAGAGCAATCAACATAAGCTAGGCTAAATAAATTATGGTGCATCCATAGAATGGAATATTATCTTAAAAAAAAAAAGGAGGCAGACCTACAGTACTTACTGATTATATGCCTCCAAGATATGTTACACGAAAAAGCAAAGCATAGAAGTGTGTGTAAAATAAGGTACCATTTGTGTTTTTAAAGGGTGGCATGTGTGTTTATATGTATCTAGAAGGATACTGCTCTGCATGGACCTGAGACACCAGCAGTTAGAGCAAGGAAAGAGAAAACGCACACTGTGTGTACCCTGCATTAGTTAGAGTGCTTTACCAAATGTGTGTGCTCCTTTTGAAAATCTGAAAAAGATTCACATAGGCATCTCTCTCAGTGATGGTTAAGAGGCTGGGAAGGGGAGCAGGGAGGGAGGGACAAAGAGGGAAAGGTTAACAGGTATAAAAATACAGTTAGAATAAATTATAGTGCCCAACAGCACACTAGGGTGACTATAATGTATTATATAATTCAGAACTAAAAGAATAAATTAAAATGTTCCTAACACAAAGAAATGATAAATGTTTGAAGTGACAGATATCTGAATTACCCTGATTTGATCATCACACATTGTATGCTTCTATCAAAATACTACACGTACCCCATAAATAGGTACAACTATTATGTATCCATAATAATAAAAATTAAAAAATGTAAAGGCATCTCTTAATATGTATGTCTTTAAAATCAGAAACTTGCTATATTTTAAATAAAAGAGAAACAAATGACTTCCATGAACTAGTCAATCATTTCAAGTATACAAGATTTAGTAATCTTTACACAACTTTACATTAATTACACTTATTTTTACTAATAGTAGCGTTACATGTTCAAAATTTGAATGTTATTTAGTTTTCTGACATTATAATGGCACAACTTTAAAATCTGTATTACTTTTTACTTTATATTTTAGGAGTCTTCCTGGGCCGAAGTATAAAATATGTAGCTCTAGAAAAAACTAAATAAAAATGAAAAAGCCAAGGTATCTGTCACCCTACACTTCCTAATCAATATGGCTTATTTTTTTGCTTTTTTTTTTTTTTTTTTTTTGAGATGGAATTTCCCTCTTGTTGCCCAGGCTGGAGTGCAATGGCAGAATCTCGACTTACCACAACCTCCGCCTCCCGGGTTGAAGCAATTCTCCTGCCTCAACCTCCTATGTAGCTGAGATTACAGGCATGCACCACCTCACCCGGCTAATTTTGTATTTTTATCAGAGACGGGGTTTCTGCATGCTGGTCAGGCTCGTCTCAAACTCCCAACCTCTGGTGATCGGCCCACCTCAGCCTCCTAAAGTGCTGGGATTACAGGCGTGAGCCACTGCGTCTGGACTTTTTTTTTTTTTTTTTTTTTTGCTAATTTGTATTTTATTTTTGTTAATTTAAAAGATAGTTAATAGAATATCAGGAATAGTGAACATTATCATTTACATAAATGTAAGAGCGTGTACATTTTCCACACACTGAGTACTGTCTACATTTTCTATTAATAAACTCTGACCGCTTCTTCAGGCAATGCATGTACTTACTTATTATCATTAAGGATGAAGGTTCTAGAACCATTAGGAACAAGGGTCCCATCTTCACACAAGTTACTTAACTGCTGGGAGACTCTATTTCATCTTATGTAAACTACAGATAATACCTACTCATCTCAAGGGTGTATCAAGGGTTTATGTAAGCTAAGTTTGTAGAAAGCAGTTAGCACAGTGCCAGAAAGGGTCCAAGAAGAAATGGTACTTACTATGATATATTTGTACGTATATATGTATGCATGTTAATGAGTTCTTATTAGCTGTGTTCATTAAAGGTTTTCTCCATCCTGTCATTTGCTTTTAGATTTTGGAATACATTTCATTGTGCACGTTCCATTTGTATTATTAATATAATAACATTTATTACTATTATTATCATCATCAATTCAGTCACATCTACTGTATCCCTGATGATGACCATGATTCCTTTAATAATCATAAAACTCTCTTCCCTTCATCACAGGGTAAATAACCTATCACAACGCTGTAAGTCTCCATCAGCACCCCAGGCTGCCCCTGCTGACTAACCAGATCTGCTACTTTAGCCAGATCAACCATCATGTTAATATCACACCCACATTCAATAATGGTGAGTCTGCGCTTTTTACCTATAAGTGAAAAGATGAAATTTTTACTTTAAAAAGACCCTGAAAAAACTCTGAGCATCAACTCTAACTTTCATTTTTTAACTGCATCCAATAAAACACCATATACGTTTACAGGAGTGTACCAGAAGTTCATATTTACTGGTAAAATAAAATAAATTCTATCCTGTTTTTCTTGCTGTGTTCTAAATTTAAATAATATCAAAAGTCTACCCAGATGAATAAAAGTGCTCAAAAAGGAAAAATTCTGGCTCGACAGGCTCCATGATAACCATGATCCAGCTGTTCAGCTGCAGGACCATGTCTTCACCTCTATCAAAACTTCCCATATTCCCACTATCACTAAAAACATCCTCAAACATAATGCAACAGAATATTCATAACGATAATCATTTCTAAATTAAGGTAATAGGAAACTGGTCAAGAAAATATAGGCTGGGCACAGTGACTCACACCTGTAGTCTCAGCACCTTGGGAGGCCAAGGCAGGTGGATCCCTTGAGCCCAGGAGTTTTGAGACCAGCTTGGGCCACGTGGGGAAACCCCATCTCTACAAAACCAAAAAAGAAAGGAAAAAAAAGAAAAATTAGCCAGGCATGGTGGCATACATTACTCAGGAGGCTAAGGTAGGAGGATTGCTTGAGCCTGGGTGCTTCAGGCTGCAGTGAGCTGTAATCACACCACTGTACTCCAGCCTGTGCCACAGAGTAAGACTCTGTCTCAAAAAAAGGAAAAGAAAATATGGATGCTCCAAAGATAAAGAAAAGACTCAATCCAACTATATTATTGCAATAATAAGAGATTTCAGAGTGTACATTGCCATTCCACCACTGGAAGTTTGTTTCATCTTTCCTCAAACTTGGAAAGGTCACCATCTCCCAAAGCTGACAAATTCTCATATGAAAAAGAGAAAACACGCACTTCCACCAGGATGTGGCTTCATAAGGGCAAGCATGTGCACCTGGCACATACGAGGTACGTGCTATGTGTTAAATACATACATGTTAAATAATGTGTTCACAATGACCAGGCCTGCTAGGCCCTTCCAAGGAACATGCTTGGCAAAGCCATAGAGCAGTCAGGATAAGATATACATCACATTCTTATCTCTGGGAACGTACCCTTTTCTGAAGTTATAGCTAACTTAGTAAAAGTATAAGAGACATAACATGATATGACAAAATTTAACATGTTCCACTCAAGAAAAAAACAAACACACGCATGTCCCTCAGATGACGACAGCCACACCAACTCTGTGTCTGTGGCGGCATCTTCTACCTGACACGATCGTCACAGGGCCTCTGATCTCGGTCAACTTCTGCCGGGTGAAGTTCCAAATGAGGCATTATATCAAAGTGCTCTTTCCAACTTTGGAAGCCCCATCACCACTGCCACTATTGGTGGGGGCTCTAGTGGAGTTCAATCAACCACTGGAATATGATGCTTTTTTGTCTTCAAATCCAGAGTCCTATTCATTTAAAAAAAAAAAAAAAAAAAAAAGGAAAGGAAAAAGTAAACCACTTTCAAAATAGAGTAAAAGGTATCAACCTTATAAGTAGATAAATTTTTAGTACACTTATACATATGAGTAATTTAGTATATTTTATAGAGTACACCAGACAATATATAAATATAAGTAACTTGTCAATTATTAACTTCTGACGCCCCTAAAAATAATTGCTGTTGGATAAAGATGTAACAAGATGACTTCAATAGTATAGAGAGCTGAAAATTAAACACTCCTTAAATCTGTTTCATAGTTTTTTAAAAACCAAAAGATAAATACCGAGGCAGTGCATCATAACAGATAAGAGCAGAGGCTCTGGAGTTAAATTTGGCTCTCCTACTTACTGGTTATATGATTGGAGGTCACTTGGCTTTTCTTGACCTCAGTTCTCTTCTCCATAGAAAGAGGGCAAGAATGCTTCCTACTCTAGTAAGGCTTCTGGAAGCATTTAGTTGAATAATGTTTAAAGTCCACTGCTAAGAATATCACAAGGACTCACTAAATAAAGCTATGTTAGTAATAAGTATTGTAACTTTTGTATTTTATATTACAACTTTGTAAAACATATCTGGGGGGGGGGAAGCAAACCTATCACCATAGAAACAGTTTAAAGTTTAGGAACAAACAAATTCAATAAATTCTTGTATCTTGGGCAAGAAACACCAAGTGCAGATGCTGGAGGCAAGGCAGCTTCTATGGCAAACTTCTCATGTTTTGGTAAAAAGTCACACAGCATGCATCTCCATGTCCTTTGGAGCTGGACTAGACTTGTGAATCCAAATGTCACCTGTGAGAGGCTCCTACTATTTAAAAAGAATCAATGGAAGAAGCATCAGACTGTAGCTAAACATACCTGTGAAAAGATCGAGCCATCCGCACAGCAGACAACTGCAAAAGCTTTGGGATTTCTCTTCCAGGAATCTTTGTCTCCTAGCTGGAGATCCTGCAGATGCCGCTTCTTTTTCTTTGCAGCTTTGGGTGCATTGTTTTTCTTTCAGTGTTTCTTCCGGTCCTTAGTTTCCATAGTGGCTACTTACCAATAACAAGTAACTCTAACCTACAAGGAAGAAGGCTGGGGTAAGGAGGTGGGAGAAGCATTTTACAATCCAGGCAATACCCAGGGAAAAACATTAAATTTCATTTATTTCTTCATGAAGAGATGATGTGTTTGTTCACTGAACAAGGGTAGAAACTGCTTAACCATCCCCAATTTCACTTATCTCTGTTATGCTATAAATTAGATGAGTTACCTCTGCTAAGGTTACATTTTATGGTTAAGTTACTTTTTATTCATCTTAAGTGTCAACATCAGCAGTATCTATTTCTCCAAGGATGGAAATATTCTATATCTGTACTTTTCAGTCATTTAGCCATTAGCCACGTGTGGTTACTTAAAATGTACTTAGAGAAACTGAAAAAATGAATTTTTAATTAATTTCATTCTAACTCTAAACAGTCACATGAGGCTACCACACTTGACAGCTCAGACCTAGATATCAACTAATGAAGCAGTTTCCTAACTTAAACTAAAACTTAAATTTTAATAAAAAATTTAAAGTGCTTTTATGAACTTCCAATATGATCACAGTATTACTTTTAGTACCTGTTGACTCTGTAAAACTCCTAAATTACAACTCATCTACATACATTTTAAAAATAGCAATATTTGTATGTGCGAGATATGACTGGTTCTAGATGATGCCTGGAGACCCCATGGACTTACAGAGACCCTTCCAGTGATTTCTGAGATACCGGGGAATCTCTGACCAATAAATTGGTAATCACTGAATTAGTGAGGTTTTTAAGGATGTCCGTCTGCATAAAATCTGACAGCTTGATTGAAAAAAAAGCGGCGCAGGGTGCCATTTCATTCAATTAAGGTCCTGTATTAATTCTGCTTAGTAAATGTTTGGGTCTATCTATGATGCGCTAGCCACTGTGCCAGTAAATGGATATAGCTATGATCTGACTTGCAGAGGAAATCCAAACTAGTATCTTCCGTGCCATGCAATAAGGGATACACTGCAAGGCTGCACAGGGTGCTACTGGAGCATAGAGGTGAGTCAGAGGCTTCCAAACAGACACACACACGAGCGGAAACAGAAAGTCTTTATGTATCACTATATGTCAAGGAACACTGGCCGGGAGTTAGGAGAGCTGGGCACTAGGAATGCTTTGAAACTGAATCGCTGTGTTATTTCAGAGGTTATGTTGCTCCTCTACTATATTTTAGTTCCGAACTTGTACTAATGTCTCCCTTTTCTTCTTCGTGGGAAAAGCACAATTTGGGGTCAACAGATTCCGTTCAGGTCTAAGTCCCCTGCCGGAACCACCTCGCCAGGAAACGACGTCTCCTCGACACCTTCCCTCCCAGTACCGGCTCTCTGCAGCAATTCATTCCGTCACTCTCCCAACAACCCCGGGCACACCTCCGGCAGATGCGAAATATGCTGCTCCTCAGGAGCAAAGATGACCCGGTGACCCGGGGGAGGGCCTTCCCACTCGCGATCTTCCCAGTGCCCCACAGCCAGGGACCCCACTGCCGCCTAGCCCAGCCCGCGAACCGAGCCTGTTCACAACTGCGACCCATCAGGTCCACTTGGACACCGCCGGAAACGGAAATTCACCGTCGCTCCGACTCTCCGGAGGGAAACAAAAAGGCAGAAAAAAGAGACCGGCGCCTGGACGGCTTTCAGTGGAGAGCTGGAAGAAAGACTCGTCAACAGCTGAGTGCGGGCGTAGGCGCCGTCTGCGCGGTGCGTTCCACCGGGTCCGCATCCCTCACGATTCCGCCCCATCCCGCCCTTGGAACCCGCTGCCTCAACTCCCGCGGTGGGACTCCGGAGCAACGTACACCGTGCTCGCCTTAGTCCTTCCGAAAGGCCAGGGCAGCTGTGCGGCCTGGCGCGGGTTACTTGGTGCGGTGCAAAAAGCCAGAAGGAGACACATTTGGTCCTGGCCACCCCGGAGTCACCCAAACCAAAAGGTAAAAGAAACATAAAAAAGCCTTCTGGAAAGTGTAAAAAAAAATTAACTGCAGAGTGATTTTTGTCGTGTCAAATCATAATTACTGTTAGCAGCTTTTTTAAACGTTTTATATTCATTTTTCATGGTGTTCTAACATATGAGCTGCTTCAAGTGTTTTTGGACATAGCTTGGGTGTAAAATGTAAGAAGGGCATATTTTCAATTTGTAGCTTTCTTTTTTGAAACTTACTGAAGTTTGTTCCCCTTCTTTCTCACCCACCCCAACACATTTTTTTAAAAACCACCACCAGGTATCCGTTACAGCACTGATGTGAGTGTAGATGAAGTAAAAACTTTGGCTTCTCTGATCACATACAAGTGTGCAGTGGTTGGTAAGTGATCGCCTTTCTTATGAGAACTCTGGGGAAATGTGTTTACACATATGGTTACTGTTAAGATGCTATAGAAATATACCTTATCAGAACTGATTTTTTTTAAGTCGTACTCTTTAAGACCTGCATCATTTTTCAATTAGTCTAAATTAAAATTTAGCCTTTTTTTACGTGGGGGATTTTTTTAAATAGGAGCTAATTGCATTTTAAGTCTAGATCTTTGTTTTCAATTCCTTAACACATTCTGTAAATAAGACCAAATTATAGTAGAAGGATAGTAAATAACCTATTATCTTTTAGAAGTTGTAAAGACCACTGATTATATATGAGACCCCCGCCCCTGCCCCGGCTGCACGGGCCCCCGCCAAAGGGCCCATGGACTGCGCAGCCGAGCTGGCGCCCTGAGCGCAGCGCGGTTCCCCCGGGGCGCCCCCGAGGGGAGCGCGAACGAGGTCCGGCACCTGTGCTAGGTCACTCCCAGCGCAGGGCCACACTTGGGCCATCCGAACAGCCCCTCCTCATTTCAGGGGTCACCCTCCCCACCACCCATTGGCCCACCATGGCCGGAGACCAGCTCCCGAGGAAGGTGATGGACGCCAAGAAGCTGGCCAGCCTGCTGCGGGGCGGGCCTGGGGGGGCCTGGTCATCGATAGCCGCTCCTTACTGGAGTACAACAGCTGGCATGTGCTCAGCTCCGTCAACATCTGCTGCTCCGAGCTGGTGAAGTGGCGGCTGCAGAAGGGCAAGGTGACCACTGTGGAGTTCATCCAGCCGGCCACACGCAGCCAGGTGGAGGCCACAAAGCCACAGGACGTGGTGGTCTATGACCAGAGCACAGGGGACGCCAGCGTGCTGGCTGCATACAGCTTCCTCTCCATCCTGCTGAGCAAGCTGGACGGCTGCTTCGGGCAGCGTGGCCATCCTCGCAGGGGGCTTCGCCACCTTCTCCTCCTGCTTCCCTGGCCTCTGCCAGGGCAAGCCTGCTGCCCTGCTACCCATGAGCCTCTCCATCCCTGCCTGCCCCTGCCCAGCGTGGGCCTGACCTACATCCTGCCTCACCTCTACCTGGGCTCACCGAAAGACGTCCTGAACAAGGATCTGATGACGCAGAATGGAATAAGCTACGTCCTCAATGCCAGCAACTCCTGCCCCAAGCCTGACTTCATCTACCAGAGCCGCTGCATGCGGGTTCCCATCAACGACAACTACTATGAAAAGCTGCTGCCCTGGCTGGACAAGTCTGTCGACTTCATCTATAAACCCAAGCTGTCCAGCTGCCAAGTCATCGTCCACTGTCTGGTCGGCATCTGCCACTGTGCAACCATCGCCATCGCCTATATCATGAAGACCATGGGCATATCCGCCAACGACGCCTACAGGTTCATGAAGTACCGGCGTCCGTCCGTCTCGCCCAGCTTCAACTTCCTGGGCCAGCTGCTGGAGTAGGAGCGCAGCCTGAAGCTGCCGGCCGCCCCCCGGGACGATGAGGGCACCCCCTCAGGAACGCCGGAGCCTCCGCCCAGCCCTGCGGCCGGGGACCCCGCTGCCACGGCTGCCACCACCTACCTCAGAGAGCGCTGCCACCAGGAGTGCGTCTCCCAGGGAGGGCTGCCCGAGCGCAGGCGGGGAGCCCCCACGCCCCCAGCCACCAGCGCGCTGCAGCAGGGCCTGCGTGGCCTGCACCTCTTCTCAGACCGCCTACAGGATACCAACAGCTTCAAGCGCTCCTTCTCGCTGTACATCAAGTTAGCGAACACCCCCAGGCTGGTCCCCCGACCCCGGCGAGGCCCCGAAACTCTGGAAGCTGCACAGCCCGTCGAGGCCGCGCTGAGCCTGCCCTTGCCCAGCCGGGGCGGCCCCAGGCCCCAGTTCCCAGTCGGCTGCCCCTTCCGTCCGCGCTCCCCAGCGCACAGCCTGGGCCTGAACTTCAGCAATGAGGCCCGGCAGACTCCGCTGCACGGCCTCTAGGCCCTGTCTGCACCCAGGCTGCCCGGCCCGGGCCAGCTGGCGGGCCCCGAAGCCTGGACGCCACCGCTCGACTCCCCGGGCAAGCAGTCGCCCGACAGGCCCTGGTGCTTCAGCCCCGAGGGCGCGCAGGGAGCAGGCAGAGTGCTGTTTGCGCCCTTAGGCAGGGCGGGCGCCCCGGGACCAGGGCAGGTCGCTGCCGCCGCGGGAGGCAGCGAGGACCGAGCCCCGGACGCTCTGACCGGTTGGCCCGACGAGCTGGTCCCGGCAGTTCAAGTGCCGCAGCTGCCAGATGGAGTTAGAGGAGGGCATCATGGAGGGGCGCGCGCGCGCAGCGAGGAGCTGGCTGCCCTGGGCAAGCAGGCGAGCTTCTCGGGCAGCGTGGAGGTCATCGACGTTTCCTGACCCCTCCGCTGCCCTCGGCTCCGCCGCCCGCAGCCGGGCCCGTTACAAATATTTATTATATATAATACAAAGAAAGGTAAACGGTTTCACTGTGGTTTTTATCGAGAAGTAAATATTTCTATTGTTTATTTAAGCTGTTCATTCTGGCAATGATTTGGCAACAGTGTAGGTGATCCTCGAGCTCTATTTTTACTGTCTGGTATTTAAACTGAAACACACGTTTCTAAGCAATACAAGGCCACCTTCAGTCGCAAGCTGGGTGCCAGGCCTGGGGCCCCTCCCAGTTCCCCCGCCCCTGGAAACACTGCTGATATTTGCATAGGCTGCCGAGCTTTCGTGCACTTTTTACACAAGAACAAGGTAAAAAAAGGAAAAAAAAAAAACACACAAAAACGTATTTGCCACAAACTGAGCCGCAGATCCCCCCTTCTTCCGCCACCCACTTCCCCTGCTCTCTCCTTTGGGGCTCTGCACCAAAGCCATAGGTTGGGGAAGCAGGAACTGGTGTGCCCCAGAGAGATGCGACCAGCCCTCTACCAGCTCCAAGCACCAAATCTTGATGGCAGGGAGGGCACCCCGCTGCCCGTTGCTCCAGAGCTGTTCCCTCTTGGGGAAGGACAGGCATTGGGCCCCATGGTGCCAGGGTGTTCAGAGGGGCTGAGGTATAGAACAGAGTGTGTAGGGGTCTGGGGCAGGGGCTTCTGGAGCATCAGATGAGGTAGAGCCCAGGGGAGGATGGGGTGTTAATGCCCCCCACTCCTGCCAGAGCCCCAGTCCAGCCACTGAGTGGCTCAGAAAGGCCATTCCCAGAGGGCTGCGGCCCTCCCTTCTCCTTTGCCCATGCCCCCAGAGCTGCCTGCCGGGCAGGGCGGCACTACTGCAGGAGAGGAGCTTGTCCTCATGGGGTCAGGCAGGAGGGGCCTGGCTAGCCAGTGCTGGCTCCATTGGGCAGGGAGCCCTGGACCGCAAGGTATGAGGAGGCGGTGGGCTTAGGGTCCTATTCCAGGTCTGTCCCCCACCTAGCAAGGCCCCAGGCAGGACTTGGAAATCAGGTGTGCACCTGCAGGCTGAGGGGCTCCATGAGCAGGTGCTGCCTCGCACAGGGAGTTCAGGTGCCAACCAAGCCCCTGTGCTTCTGGGGTAGACCTGCTTCACTTAGGGAGCGCTGCCTCAAGGCAGATAAAGCCCGCTTGTTTGCCCCGACCCGCATGGGGGCCTCTCAGGAGAGAAACTCTTGTGCGCCCCTTTCCCAGGGCAGCTCTCTCTAGGCAGCATGCCAGCCCCCAAATGGTGGCTTTTGGGCCCAGGTGGGTCAGCCTGCTGCCCCTGCCCCATACCCTCTCGGGCCGTTGGGACCCCTGCCCTTCAGATGTCCTAGGGTCTAGGACTGAGCCAGCCACCCTGGGAAGAGGCCAGGGCCTTGGCAGGAGGGGCACCCAGGCAGGACCCAGACCTGAGTCCAGGAGCAGGGCCAGGGAGGCGCCCGCCCTGGCCCGGCCAGCCGCCCTCTCTGTGGTTTCTTCTATTTGTTCTTCTTTTCACTCACAGCCCTGTGTTCCTATCATCCCTCCTTTCAGCAAAGTCCTGTTCCCTTTCCCTCTGTCCCAACCCACTCCTGTTCCCCAACAAAATAAGCTATCATTGTTGTATTTGCAATCTATGGATTAAAGGTTGAAGTATTTATTATTATTGCTTAATTATTATTATGTAAAATATATATATATATATGAACTTGGCTAGCCAATGTTATTGAACAATTCCTGTTCAATAAAATGTTGTTTAACGTACAGTTTAGAAAACGATGGTAGGTTTATTTCTTGAACTTTCGGAAATTCAAGCTTAAAGCATCACGTTTTTCTAAAATTGTGTGGTGCTTTCTGTCATTTTACTTTTGTAAACTTTATATGGAATAGCAACCATCAGTCTTCTCTTTCAGATGTGCCATTTGGGGGTGCTAAAGCTGGTGTTAAGATCAATCCCAAGAACTATACCGTAAGTATGAAAGTGATATTTGTTTTTTGTTGTTGTTGTTTTTATTGTTTTTTTGAGACAGAGTCTTGCTCTGTCACCCAGGCTGGAGTGCAATGGTGCAGTCTCGGCTTACTGCAACCTCCGCCTCCCAGCTTCAAGCAATTCTCTTGTCTCAGCCTCCCAAGTAGCTGAGACTGCAGGCATGTGCCATCATGCCCAGCTGATTTTCATATTTTTAGTAGAAATAGAGTTTTGCCATGTTGGTCAGGCTGGTCTTGAACTACTGACCTCAGGTGATCCACCCATCTCAGACTCCCAAAGTGCTGGGATTGCAGGCATGAGCCACAATGCCCGGCCTCCTACTATTTGTTATAGGAGCTTTTGCTAAACATACAACATTTCTGAAGATACTAATCTTCGTTTGCTTGATGTTTTTGTATCTTACTATTATCTGTGTTTATATGTTCTTTGTGTACGATCTGAGTATTCTTTTCTATGATATGTAAATATTTGTCATTTATCCTTTAATTTTCAAGCAGTTTAAACCTTTCTATATATATTTTTTATCTAGAAGGCTTCTAATTTGTTTCAATAGAATATACATAATTACTTAATAGAATGCTTGCCATATCAGTATAGTTAATAGAATGTTAATAGTTACTTAATAATAGAATGCCCTATCAGTATCAGTATAGTTAAACAAAATAAGGATGACTTAAATAGGAAATAAAGTGTATTTTTCTCTACTTTCCTTTATCAGCATTTCCTCCACCATGGACAAGTTCCTATGAAATTAAACTATAAAGGCTGGGCATGGTGGCTTGTGCTTGTAATCCCAGCATTTTTGGAGGCTGAAGCGGGAGGATGGGAGCCTGGAAGTTCGAGACCACCCTGGGCAATATAGCAAGACCCCATCTCTAAAAAAAATGAAAACATTATCCAAGCGTGATATTGCATGCCTGTGGTCCCAACTACTAAGATGGGAGGATCACTTAAGCCTGGGAGGTCGAGGCTGCAGCGAGCTGTGATCGTGCCACTGCACTCTGGCCTGAGCAACAAAATTAGACCACATCTCAAGAAGAAAGAAAAGAAAGCTATTCAGATTCATTTTTAGGTAAAAAATGTCATGAAATGAATGTCGTGAAATAACCTAATATAGAAATACAGTAAGTATAGGTAACTCTAAAACTTGACTAGATTTGGCCTATCTTTCATAATAAAAGGCATTTGGGCCTTTGACGTGCCACATCCCCAGCACTACTGTGAACTTGTGCATCATTGCACGGAGCCTGTTAACATAAGTTAACATGAGTTAAACTACCTCCCTCACACTTTTACAGGAATACCTACTGATTCTGAGATGTGGCAAATCGAAGTTATGTTCAGCCTGTTAATAGCCTTCATAATTTTTATAAGGTCTTTCCTCTTCACCTAAATCTCAAACACACTTAACAATCTTGAATGGTTTCAGACTTTTTTCAGTCATATTTATCGCCCATATCTGCAATATCTCCAGCTTAATTGTATCAGAATTGACAAGTACCTAATAATTCCAAAGGTCAAAAAGTGATTCCTTGGAATACTGAAAGAAAACACAGCTTAAACTCTAGTAATTTGATTTATTTGCTTAATGCGCAAAAGCCTCATTGACCCAGGATGCAGCTAAACTGACATCTGGGCCCAGACAGCATTGAAGCCTAGGAGGTAGGCAAAGGGAGTTTTTTCTCTCACTCCTAGGCAAACCTTCAAGTTTGATGTTATTTATCTGTTATTTCCTGACTGCCCTTTCCACAGAGAGTGTCAGATTGAGGGTCAGATCTGAGCCTGAGCCCTGATCCTGTCACATGTGTGTTTAGCATCAGCTTGTAAATTTCTGCAAAACAAAACGAAAAAAAAAAAAGAGGCTGGGATTTTGATAGGAATTGCATTGAATCTATACACCAATTTGTGGAGTATTGCCGTCTTCCCTACCCTCCCCTTTCACCCAGGCTGGAGTACCAGGCAGCAGTCACTGCAACCTTGACCTCCTGGGCTCAAGCAATCCTCTCACCTCACCCTCCCAAGTAGCTAGAACCACAGGCATGCGCAACTGCGCCTGGCTAATTTTTTAATTTTCTGTAGAGACAAGGTCTCATCGTGTACCCCAGACTGGTCTCAAACTCCTGAGCTCAAGCAGTCTTCCCACCTCAGCTTCCCCAAATTCTGGGATTATAGGCATGAGCCACTGCACTCAACCAGTATTGCCATCTTAACTATATTAAGCCTTCCAATGCTGAATATGAGATGTCTTTCCATTTATTTAGGTCTCTGATTTCTTTCAATGATGTTTTGTAGTTCTCACTGTAGAATTCTTATGACTAAGTATTCTTTTTAATACTATTGTAAGTGACATTGATCTATGGTTTTCTTATGATGTCTTTGTCTAGTGTTTGTATCAGGACAATTCTAGCCTCATGGAATGAGTTGAGGAGTGTTCCTTCCTCTTCTGTTTTTGGAAAAGCTTTTGAAAGGTCAGTGTTCACTCTCTTGTGTGAGTGTAAGTATCACCTATGTAAAGCTCTGCAGGACCCTGATGTCTCCAGCCTTCTCATCCCCTTATATCTCTGTGCACCAAAATTACCCTTTCATCTCCTACTCTAGTCATATGCTGTTAGAAACGTTGCTTTTTTAAAAAAGATGAACTTCTGCCTCAGACCCATTCTCTATATAAGAATTACCTGTTAGGCCGGGCGCAGTGGCTCATGCCTGTAATCCCAGCACTTTGGGAGGCTGAGGTGGGTGGATTACCTGAGGTCAGGATTACCTGAGGTCAGCCTGGCCAACATGGTGAAACCCCATCTCTACTAAAAATAGAAAAAATTAGCCAGGCATGGTGGCAGACACCTATAATCCCAGCTACTCAGGAGGCTGAGGGAGGAGAATTGCTTGAACCTGAAAGGCGGAGGTTGCAGTGAGCTGACATCATGCCATTGTACTCCAGCCTGGGCAACAAGAGTGAAACTCCATCTCAAAAAATAAAAATTAAAAAATAAATGATGTATATGTTATTCAGGAACTACTTGTAATCTGTGCATCCCTATACATTAGTTTTGTATGGAGTAGAAAACTAATAAGCCTAATAATTAATAGACTTGTGATTTTTGTTTTGGGTGGGTGAAGCTGTTTCATGTTTAGCATGTATAGACTGCTTTTAAGAAGGATTTTATCATTATATGTTTCTGATTTACAAACTGTGCTTCAGACTTGCCACTTGCCAGAGCCTTTCTCCAGTTGGAATTGTTTTTTGTTTTTTTTGGTTTTTTTTGTTTTTCAGACAGTCTCACTCTTTCGCCAGGCTGGAGTGCAGTGGTGTGATCTCGGCTCACTGCCAACATCCACCTCCCTGGTTCAAGCAATTCTCCTGCCTCAGCCTCCCGAATAGCTGGGACTACAGGCGTACGCCACCACACCCAGCTAATTTTTGTACTTTTAGTAGAGATGGGTTTTCACCATGTCGGCCAGGATGGTCTCGATCTCTTGACCTCATGATCCGCCCACCTTGGCCTCTCAAAGTGCTGAGATTACAGGCGTGAGCCACTACGCCCAGCCAGTTTTTTGTTTTTTAAATATACTGTTTAATCAAGATGGGATCTCACTATGTTGCCCAGGCTTGTCTCAAATTCCTGGGCTCAAGCCATCCTCCTCCCTCAGCCTCCCAAAGTGCTGAGATTATAGGCATAAGCCACTGCCCTGGCCTAGTTGGAATTGTTGTTTGAGGTAACAAGCTTATTGAATCCTAAAGCAAGCATAATACCTTTGTAGATACCTGTAGAAAGATTCAGGACCAATTTGTCACTTGTACATTGGGAGAAAAGGAGTGATTAAACAAAGTTGTACTGACCTCCAGCAGAGTTATGTCACTAAAGGAATGGAAAGTGAGCAAATAGGAGCTGGAGAGCACCAGAGAGCCCTTTTATCAGTGGATGAGGCTAGAATATGGCATTAATCTTTCCAAGTGCTGTGTGGGGTTAGACTTCTCATGAAGGATAGGTTTGGGTAGGTTAGACTTCATGAGATTCTTTTTTTTAAGTCTTTTGTTGTCGTCGTTGACTTCATGAGATTTTTAAGGTGACTAAGGGAAAGGGTGCTAAGACTTAGAGTTACAGATTAGGTGGGAGGTGGAGAAGGTTAGGGTATAAAAAGCAATCCTTGACCATTTCAAAGTTGTCTTATACCAGCCCTGTATCCATTACATCACAACTTGTTCAAAGAAGTCGATTATCTAGGCCTTGGGCCCCTGAGTTAAAGAAAAAACATTACAATATACCTATTCTGTCAATGAAAAAGTAAAATTCATAGTAAGAATTGGGTACAGCCCTTAGAAAGAACTTTAATTATTTTATGGGGGGACATAATAGTTTAACCTTTTTCTTTGAGACAGGGTCTTGCTCTATCACCCAGGCTGGAGTGCAGTGGCATGATCTCGGCTCACTGCAACCTCTGCCTCCAGAGTTCAAGTGATTCTCCTGCCTTAGCCTCCTGAGTAACTGGGATTACAGGCACTTGCCACCATGCCCAGTTAATTTTTGTATTTTTAGTAGAGACAGGGTTTCACCATGTTGGTCAGGCTGGTCTCGAACTCCTGACCTCGTGATCTGGCCTCCTCACCCTCCCTAAGTGCTGGGATTACAGGCGTGAGCCACAGTGCCCAGCCTAATAGTTTAACCATTTTTAAAGTTGTGTTTTTCTTTTTGTAAAGATGAGTTTGTATTGTACAATTGAAGTAATATAGAAAGTTACAAACAATATATATATGGGGGCAGAGAGAAAGGGGAAGAGAAAGAAAATTGTAAGTGGGAACATGTTATACATGCTGTATGAAACCTGCCTTTTTCCATATGTATGTTCGTGATAATTCCAAGTAATTTACATGGATATAAGTTACCCTTTCTAATGGCTGTTTAGTACTTTGCATAGGTATACCATAGTTCATTTAATTGATGTACAAGATAATTAGGTTGTTTTTATTTTTACTATGTTTGAGAGGAGTATTTCTGCACCTTTACAGATTTGAGTGAGCATCACTTAACATGTTTTTATCAGAGATCTTACTGTAGCCGTCAGTAGTAGTGCAGTCAGTGATTCCTGTTATTGCCTGTAAGCTAATTTGTTAGCCTAACACTTTAATTTGCTACGATCTGGGGAACTGAAAGCTAAGGGCTAAAATTTTATATGTGCTGAGTGTCGAATAATAGGTCAAAGCCACGTTCTTCCACAAGTAAAATAATATGGGGCTTAACACAATTGCTTTAGCAATGTGACTCTCTCCCCTTTTTCTCTACTTGGTAAGGAGGGCTTATACCCCCACTAAGCAGCATGTTACTGTGCTGTCTCATACATGTCAACTCCCTAACCATAATAATCCTGCTTATATAGAACACAACCGTACTGTTATCTCTAATTGCTTGTTAGTGAAATGAGGTCAAGAGAAGCTAAACTGATTATCCCCTGGTCACACTCAGAAATCCTATGGAGTGGCTTATATCTGTTGTACATAGCTAACTTCCAAACATATAGCAAGTAAATGCCAGTGGGAGAAATTATTAGGTAATGTTATATGTGTCTAAGTTTCATAGTGAAACATTTAATGAATATTTCTATGACTTTGATTAGCTACCTAAATGAGATCTAAAGTTTTCTAGCCATGGTAACCTGGTTATTACAGAGACTTGCAAGGATCTTTGTGTTCGAGAAGAATTTTTCTTAAAAACTGGTGCACTGCTCTTTCCCTGTGTCCCCAGGTCCTGGCATTGATGTGCCTGCCCCAGACATGAGCACAGGTGAGCGGGAGATGTCCTGGATCGCTGATACCTATGCCAGCACCATAGGGCACTATGTGAGTACCCACCGGAAGCCCCGAGGCTTCTGCATTTGCTGTCTACAAGAATTAACAGTTTGACTGATTATATCAGAATCCCTGGGCTTTTCTCTCATTCGATCATAATCTTGATGTGCATATTATTTTATGTCTACTTGTCTGTTCTTAAATCGTAACGAACACAAATGGTGCTTTACTTATATGCTGCCCTATACTTGTCACTGGGAAAGGACACTTACTGACCAGGGCAGCCCACTCTGTATGCTAAGACACTAGAATATACATCAAGAAGCATCCAATTCTGATTTTTCCCTCAGAGGGCTTCCATTTAAAGAGGGACTAAGGCGCATAAGCAGATAAGGTATGGAAATAATGTAATACAACGGTGGAGATTATGAATTCTGAAATAAGACTTTCTAGAGGAGATATTTGGGCTAGACCTTGAAAATGGGTAGAATATGAACATTTAGAGATTTGGAGGATAAGAGGAAGAGAAACAATAGAGTTCAGATTGTCTGAAGGTAAGGCCTATTTATAAAGGTAATAGAAAGTAAGAGTGAAGGCTGGATGCAGTGGCTCGTTCTCGTAATCCCAGCACTTTGGGAGGCGAAGGCAGGTGGATCATTTGAGCCCAGGAGTTGGAGACCAGCCCAGACAACATGGGGAAACCTTGTCTCTCCAAAAAAATACAAAAATTAGCCAAGCGTGGTGGTATACACCTATAATCCCAGCTACCTGGGAGGCACGCTTGAGCCTGGAAGGTTGAGGCTTCTGTGAGCCGTGGTTGCACCACTGCACTCCAGCCTGGGCAATAGAGAGAGACCCTTTCTCAAAAAAATAAGGAAAGTAAGAATGAAGAGGTAAATGAACCAGGATGAAAACACCAAGCACCAGTGTTTGTGTTTTACGTGTAGTCCGTGGAGAAACTTTGCTGATCCTTCCTGGGGAAGAGTAGGCTGGCAGCAGTGTCCAGCTGTGCTGGCGCCAGGAGAGAACCTCCTGTGGTGTCAGCGCCTTTCCACCGAGCCCAGGAGCCAGAGGACCAGGAGAGGAGCATGTGAGGCGCGTGACAGAGAGACTCAGCAAAACTGGATTGGATATATGTGGAATTAAGGAAAGGGACCAGGTTGAGTCACAGAGAACCAGGAGAACCTGAGTCTGGGGACTGAGCAGAGGTAGTACCACAGAACTGAACATGAGAGGAGACATAACTCCTGTCCCTGAAAGGGGTGCAACCTTAAACGATGAAACATTTGAGGAATAGGAAGAGAAATGGAGTCAAAAAATACATTTATGCCTACTACATGCAGGGCCACGGGTAAGCAGGTATTCACTACAATTGGGACAAATTGCTGGAAGTTGTTTTGAAGCTATAAAAAAGAATAACAGGCCCAACCAGTCCTTTCAGTCCTTTCAAGGTAAGGTCAGAAAAGGCCTCCTAGGAGATACAGCCTTCTGGTCTGCACTCAGACGGGTGTGTGGGCATGGACTAGGGGAGGGGTAGTGGCAAGTGTTTGGAACAGAAGGAAGTACCTGAGGGAAGGTTCTGAAGTTCAGAAGCTGGGTGAACTTGGGAGGCTAAGGACTGACTATTGTGGCCAGAGCTGAGAAAGAGAAAGGTGGTATAAGAAAGGCCAGTAGAAACAAGGGTCAGGCCAGGTTACTGCTTGGTAGGTGACTGTGAGAACTTTGGTCTTTGTCCTGAAAACACAGGGAAACCAACAAAGAGCTGGTTTCAAGCAGGTGTGACTCAGTAAGTGTGCATTTGAAGACTTGAGGGCAGGAGACTACTACAGGGGCCCAGATTGCAAGGGGATATGAAGAGGGAAGCAGGGCATGAAGTATAGCCTCCAACTAAGAAAAATGGCACTGGAGAGAAGCAGAAAGAAGACAGCTTGAAAAGTGGCCGTTGCCCAAAGAAAAGGGTTTTTGTTGTCTTTTGGCATGTGTACTGGCTGAGCCACAGATTCACTGGTGCAAGAGAGAGACAATGCTGCAGAGATGCAGGGTGGTAGAGGCAGTGAAGTCCCCCAGGGGAATAAAAGCCTGGGGAATTCTTTTCATAGTGAAAAGACGGGCCTTGGAGAAGAGGAAGAATGTGGAAATGGGGACATTTCCTGAGGTGATGTCATGCTGTGGCTGGGAACATGGGCAGACCACCTGAAGTCCAACCCTGGCACCTTCACCCATCAGTTCTGTGACCTGGAAGTCTCTGTGCCTCCATTTCCTCCTATGCAAAATGACAGAAATAGTGGTACCTACTTTGTGAGACTCATATAAGGATTAGATGAATAATAATCTAATGCACTTAGAACTGTACATAGCCCTTAGTAAGTACCAGAAAATAAATATCTATAGGTATTACATCAGGTAAGTTATACAACTCCCTGAAATAAAATAGGAACAATATTAGACACTTCAAACAATTGTGGTTTCAACTGCCCCTCCCAAAAAGGACAGTTTTCTACCTGTCACCTTTTTATGCTTCCTTCCCTTAGGCCTTGATTTTAAATTTCTTATCACTTAAAGAAGGAAAATTGCTCACCAGTAGAGTTCAAGGGGCCGTGCTTCACAAGACTTTATCTTGCTGTTAGCACTGAGAATGAGCTACAAATAACAACATACTGCCCACTGGTTTGCACTATTCAGTGTAGTGTCTTGCTTAAAAACAAGACCTGCTTTGACCTCCCAAAGTGCTGGGATTACAGGCGTAAGTCACCGCGCCCAGCCGGTCTCTTGTTCTTTTTAAGCAAGATACTATGTTGAATAGTGCAAACCAGTGGACGGTATGTTATTTGTAGCTCATTCTCAGTGCTAACAGCAAAAGAAGGTCTTGTGAAGCACTATCGCTTGAACTATACTGGTGAATAGTTTTCCTTAAGTGATAAGAAATCTAAAATCAAGGCCAACAGGAAGGATTCAGTTGTTTTTGTTACTCGTTTCTAGATGTCAACTGGAATGTGCCGCCCTCTTTCTCCTAGCCCCCCCTACAAGTGCAGTGTTGGTGGGAGATTGTATTCTTCTCTGGGCTTTCAGTACCATTACATATGCTGGGGAGCCTGGCAGTTGGCGCCAGGCCTGACCCCAGACAGTATTTCCTTCAGCTCCAGCATTTACACTCTCACTGTTGAAAAGCATTTGGCACTCGGTTTGCATTTCTGTATTCATGAGTGTTAATTATTCACGAAAGCAAACTGTGGGAAAACTACTAATTCTATAAAACACTTTACTGGACTGCATTTTTCGTCCTTGCTTTCATCCTTTTTGTTGGTAATTATACAAATAATATAATTCTAATTTCTCTCTGTAAAATATTTAAACAATACAGATAAAGAACAGATCACTTTTTAACTCAGCCAGGTGTAACGTTACGGATATGCTGGAAGTTAGGGGTTTGGTGGGAAGTAAGGCATTTTATTTTGTTTACATGGATAGCAAATTGCTTCAACAGGTTTATTGAGTATTTCATACTTTTGCCACTGACTTAAAATTTTATATGAATTTTCATTTTATATTAATTGCCTATACGAAATAAGACTGTCTCTAGTTTCTCCTGCTTCACTGATGAGTTTACTCTGCAGTGTTCTGGGGCCGTGTTTATAGTATATTTGATGCCTTGGAAGGGAAACCCTCCTGAGCCCTATTCTTCTTTTTTCTAATTACACGTGTTTTTGAACAAGAATATACACACATCTTCAATTGAAAGAGGACAGAAAGATGGGTGGTGAAGACTGCTAACCCCATCTCCACTTTGCAGAGCTAACCACTGCTACCAAAGATACTCTACTCACACAGAAGCACAGGACTCACCCACACATACCTTTTTAAAAATATTTCATTAAATACTTTCGTTAGTCTACTCTTAGATGAACTTCAATATCATGTTATATTAAGTATCAAGTTATATTAAAAACTTCCTTTTTAACAAGTAGCAGAATACAACATTGAGTCTTCCCATCCAAGAAAATTGTAAAGCCTCTTCCTGTCTCAGGCACTGTTTTGGTGACATGCTCAAGTCTTATAGTAGATTTTGAGACACTCGTGAATGAGATGTGTATGTGCCTTGATTTAGTAGATCTTAAACACTTGTTGAAGGAATGATAGCTTTAGGCTGAGCTAGTTCTACTTTTGTGATGTTATTTGTACTTACTTGATGTTCAATCTCTATACTCTGTTTCTTCTGTCAGAAAATATAGTCTACTTTGCCGGGCGTGGTGCCTCACGCCTGTAATCCCAGCACTTTGGGAGGCTGAGGTGGGCGGATCACCTTTGGTCAGGAATTCAAGACCAGCCTGACCAATATGGAGAAACCCCGTGTCTACTAAAATTACAAAATTAGCTGGGCGTGGTGGCACATGCCTGCAATCCCAGCTACTCGAGCGGCTGAGGCAGGAGAATCGCTTGAACCCAGGAGGCAGAGGTTGCAGTGAGCCGAGATCGCACCATTGCACTCCAGCCTGGGCAACAAGAGCAAAACTCTGTCTCAAGAAAAGAAAATATAGTCTACTTACTGTATTTTCTAGGAACAGAAAACTGAAAAGTGAGTCTTGTCTCTATTGGTAAAAATGTACCTTAAATACATTCATACACACACTCCTAATGAGCATATTTTTAATTAAATGAGAATGTGCTTTGACTTCAATTCATTATTTTCATTCAACAGAGAAATTGGACTTGACATTTCATTCTTTCAATTACTCCCTCTTACGGGATATTTTTTTTTTTTTTTTTTTTTTAGACGGAGTCTCGCTCTGTCGCCCAGGCTGGAGTGCAGTGGCCGAATCTCAGCTCACTGCAAGCTCTGCCTCCCGGGTTTAAGCCATTCTCCTGCCTCAGCCTCCCGAGTAGCTGGGACTACAGGCGCCCACCACCTCGCCCGGCTAGTTTTTTGTATTTTTAGTAGAGACGGGGTTTCACCATGTTAGCCAGGATGGTCTCGATCTCCTGACCTCATGGTCCACCCGTCTCGGCCTCCCAAAGTGCTGGGATTACAGGCTTGAGCCACCGCGCCCGGCCTCTTACGGGATATTAATGCACGTGCCTGTGTTACTGGTAAACCCGTCAGCCAAGGGGGCATCCATGGATGCATCTCTGCTACTGGCCGTAGTGTCTTCCATGGGATTGAAAACTTCATCAGTGAAACTTCTTACATGAGCATTTTAGGAATGACATCAGGGTTTGGAGATAAAACATTTGTTATTCAGGTAAAAAAAAAAAAAAAAAAAAAATTTCCTTAATAACTGATAGACATTAAGTAAAGTTTTTAGAATTGTACTTTTAAAATTCAGTTATCTCGAATCTCTTAAATTTTAGAGTGGTGGTTTTCAGAGTAATAGATCTTTTGTTTTTTGAACCTTGGTATGATTCATGTAACTAGAACTGATTTAAGTATCTCTCAAGTACATGTGAAACTATTACCAACTATCACCAAATTCAACCAAAATATTGGTCAGTATTCAAACTTGAAATTGTATCTAGAAGGGCAAGTCTCTTAACATGATTTTCTAAGTTTTGTAAGTATATAGAAAGGTTTACACATTGACCCAAATTTGTTTGATATGGTAACATGTATTTTACTTAGGAAAATCTTAATTAAGTTGGAATTACTTTGAGATAGAAGTTGTAGCTGGGCACAGTAGCTCATGCCTGTATTCCCAGCACTTTGGGCAGCCAAGGCAGGTGGATCACTTGAGGCCAGGCGTTCGAGACCAGCCTGGCCAACATGGTGAAACCCCATCTCTACTAAAAATCGAAAAATTAGCGGGGCATGATGGCAGTGACTGTAATCCCAGCTACTCAGGAGGCTAAGGCAGGAGAATCACTTGAACCTTGGAGGCAGAGGCTGCAGTGAGCTGAGATTGTGCCATTGCACTCCAGCCCATGTGACAGAATGAGACTCGGTCTCAAAAAAAAAAAAAAAAGTTGTATTTCTCCAAATTAGTGACATCCCTTTTCACAACATGGAACATCTGATCATCAAGGTCTGAGGACCTGGTGGTATATTTAATACCACTGCCATTTATTGATTGATTGATTCAGATGCAGTCTCGCTCTGTCCAAGCTGGAGTGCAGTGACGCGATCTCGGCTCACTGCAACTTCAATCTCCCAGGTTCAAGCGATTCTCCTGCCTCATCCTCCCAAGTAGCTGGGATTACAGGCATGGGTCACCACACCTGACTAATTTTCGTATTTTTAGTAGAAACGGGGTTTCACCATGTTGGCTGTGGCTGGTCTCGAACACCTAACCTCAAATGATCCACCTGCCTCAGCCTCCCAAAGTACTGGGATTACAAGCGTGAGCCACCATGCCCAGTCATCATATTCTTAAACAGAGAATTTTATTGTTGAAGAGAAACTAGTTAGTACATTGTGGTTTTGTTTTTTGGTTTTTTTTTTTTGGCAAAAGAATTTTGAGAATTGCTTCTAAATGAACAGAATGTGGATTTACATTGATCAAAATATGACTCTTGTTGTCTATACCAGGACTTTAATTTTTGTGTCATGGATAATTGTTCTTTACAGGGATTTGGTAACGTGGGCCAACACTCTATGAGATATTTACATCGTTTTGGTGCTAAATGTATTGCTGTTGGTGAGTCTGATGGGAGTATATGGAATCCAGATGGTATTGACCCAAAGGAACTGGAAGACTTCAAATTGGTATTAATACATTTTTATGGCATAGACACTAAATATAAACATTTAAACTCTGGTGCAGCTATTAATTGTGATTTTCAATCAATGGCAGCAACATGGGTCCATTCTGGGCTTCCCCAAGGCAAAGCCCTATGAAGGAAACATCTTGGAGGCCGACTGTGACATACTGATCCCAGCTGCCAGTGAGAAGCAGTTGACCAAATCCAACGCACCCAGAGTCAAAGCCAAGGTGACAACATTATAGAAACTGGAACCAATATTATCAATGTGAATGACATTAGGGGGATCATAGAAGAGTCTGATTGAATTTTCTTTTTAGCAGCTTTATTGGCATATATTGCACATTCCGTACAGTTCCCCCATTTAAAGTATGTAATTTAATGAATTTTAGCTCCCTGCACAGAGTTGTGCAACCATTACCAAAAAAACGCATCTGCCTGACACTCCTGTTAAAAAGAAAAAAAAACCTAGATAAATAGAAAAGTGAAAGGTAGTTTTATACACTTTGCAGAGCAAAATAACCTCTATTTAATTTTAACTGAAACTGTGCTTCTCTCCACAGGCCCTTGTTCATATATGCACATCTCTTGCCCTCAGTGGAGGGGATTTGACGGTGTTGTTGTCATTTCTCTATGTTCCTGACTCTCTTGCGGATCATTGCTGAAGGTGCCAATGGGCCAACAACTCCAGAAGCGGACAAGATCTTCCTGGAGAGAAACATTAATGTTATTCCAGTAGGTCATCTATATTTATTAGGCTTTATATGTACTTAGAATCATAATTGTCTTTTGCAGGGAATTTGGAGGAAGAGAGGAATTATTAGTCTCCCAAGCTCTAGTGAATTCATCTTTATTTCATTTTTCAGAAAATATAGTAGAAGCATGGTTAATTCTAAGCCTGTCACTTTTCACTGTGATCTAAACATTTATTCCAATTTCAGGCTGTTTACTGAATGTCTTTAGCCTTCTAAGAGTCTGGTTATAGAAATGTGTGCTGTGTTAGAAACACTATTCTAACTTAAGTTCTAAGATTTTCTGTATGATTCCTAACCTTATGCATTTCAAGTGCCCCTTCCAGCTTTACTCAGAAAACTAATATGAGGCACACATGCTCAGGTTTTTTAGCAGGTACGCATGAGTCTACACCAAAAAGTTATTAGAAATTAGTGTGGGCTTGGGATGCATTTTAAAGAACCCCCTTTACTGAAAGCGCTTAAGACATTTAACGTAACTGAAATGGGCTACCCTTAGGTAATAGGAGAAAGAATCCTGTCTTCTGAGAGGCCCTGTGGACGGTCCAATCCAATTGGTTGGTGGGCAAGCCATTTAGTCTGAGAACTTCTGGTAGAGAAGAGGCTCTAACCAAAGATTATTAACATTCATTGATTAATAAGCCAAACAATGATCTTTTTTTCCCTAAATAGAAAAAGCGTTAGATGGAATTGGGCGGGGTGGGGAGGAGTGTTAAATTAAGTGTGAAATTCCTGACACTAGCTAAAATATATTTGTGATAGTTGAAGTTCAGTCTACCTTGGTATTGAAGTTAAGGTCTTAGGTTCATTTTAAGCTTTTACTAAAACCATCATCTTCTAATTTCTTTGGTGTCTTATTTTTGTGTATAGGATCTCTACTTGAATGCTGGAGGAGTGACAGTATCTTACTTTGAGTGACTGAATAATCTAAATCATGTCAGCTATGGCTGTTTGACCTTCAAATATGAAAGGGATTCTAACTACCACTTGCTCAGTGAATGTTGATAATCTTGTTCTCCAAAACTCATCTTTTTTTTTTTTTTTTTAATAGAGCAGGAGTGAAAGTTTATTAAAAAACTTTTTTTTAATTATACTTTATGTTCTAGGGTACCTGTGCACAATGTGCAGGTTTGTTACAAATGTATACATGTGCCATGTTGGTGTGCTGCACCCATTAACCCGTCATTTACATTAGGTATATCTCCTAATGCTATCCCTCCCCCGTACCCCCACCTCACAATAGGCCCTGGTGTGTGATGTTCCCCTTCCTGTGTCCAAGTGGTCTTATTGTTCAATTCCTACCTATGAGAGAGAACATACGGTGTTTGGTTTTCTGTTCTTGCGATAGTTTGCTGAGAATGATGGTTTCCAGCTGCATCCATGTCCCTGCAAAGGACAGGAATTCATTCCTTTTTTATGGCTGCATAGTATTCCACGGTGTATATGTGCCACATTTTCTTAATCCAGTCTGTCATTGATGGACCTTTGGGTTAGTTACAAGTCTTTGCTATTGTGAATAGTGCTGCAATAAACATACGTGTGCATGTGTCTTTATAGCAGCATGATTTATAATCCTTTGGGTATGTACCCAGTAATGGGATGGCTGGGTCAAATGGTATTTCTAGTTCTAGATCCTTGAGGAATCGCCACACTGTCTTCCACAATGGTTGAACTAGTTTATAGTCCCACCAACGGTGTAAAAGTGTTCCTAATTCTCCACATCCTCTCCAGCACCTGTTGTTTCCTGACTTTTTAATGATTGCCATTCTAACTGGTGTGAGATGGTATCTCATTGTGGTTTTGATTTGCATTTCTCTGATGGCTGATCATGTGTCCATTGGCTGCATAAATGTCTTCTTTTGAGAAGTATCTGTTTATATCCTTTGCCCACTTTTTGATGGAGTTGTATGTTTTTTTTCTTGTAAATTTGTTTGAGTTCTTTGTAGGTTCTGGATATTAGCCCTTTGTCAGATGAGTAGATTGCAAAAATTTTCTCCCATTCTGTAGGTTGCCTGTTCACTCTGATGGTAGTTTCTTTTGCTGTGCAGAAGCTCTTTAGTTTAATTAGCATTGCTTTTGATGTTTTAGACATGAAGTTCTTGCCCAGGCCTATGTCCTGAATGGTATCGCCTAGGTTTACTTCTAGGGTTTTTATGGTTTTAGGTCTTAACATTTAAGTCTCTAGTCCATCTTGAATTAATTTTTGTATAAGGTGTAAGGAAGGGATCCAGTTTCAGCTTTCTACTTATGGCTAGCCAATTTTCCCAGCACCATTTATTAAATAGGGAATCCTTTCCCCATTTCTTGTTTTTGTCAGGTTTGTCAAAGATCAGATGGTTGAAGATGTATGGTATTATTTCTGAGGACTCTGTTCTGTTCCATTGGTCTATATCTCTGTTTTGGTACCAGTACCATGCTGTTTTGGTTACTGCAGCCTTGTAGTATAGTTTAAAGTCAGATAGTGGGATGCCTCCAGCTTTGTTCTTTTGGCTTAGGACTGTCTTGGCAATGTGGACTCTTTTTTGGTTCCATATGGACTTTAAAGTAGTTTTTTCCAATTCTGTGAAGAAAGTCATTGGTAGATTAATGGGGATTGCATTGAATCTATAAATTACCTTGGGCAATATGGCCATTTTCACAATATTGATTCTTCCTATCCATGAGCATGGAATGTTCTTCCATTTGTTTGGTGTGTAGTTTTCCTTGAAGAGGTCCTTCACATCCCTTGTAAGTTGGATTCCTAGGTATTTTATTCTCTTTGAAGCAATTGTGAATGGGAGTTCACTCATGATTTGGCTCTCTGTTTGTCTGTTATTGGTGTATAAGAATGCTTGTGATTTTTGCACATTGATTTTGTATCTTTGCTGAAGTTGCTTATCAGCTTAAGGAGATTTTGGGCTGAGACGATGGGGTTTTCTAAATATACAATCATGTAATCTGCAAACAGGGACAATTTGACTTCCTCTTTTCCTAATTGAATACGCTTTATTTCTTTCTCTTGCCCAATTGCCCTGACCAGAACTTCCAACACTGTGTTGAATAGGAGTGGTGAGAGAGGGCATCCCTGTCTTGTGCTAGCAAAACTAATCTTTTGAGCCAGCTAAAAAAGGCTGTGAAAAGGTCCACTTAAGAAAACCTTTCCCTTTGGGTAAGAATTGAGTCCCAGAAAAGAAAATAATATTTTGTCTCATGAAACTTAGGCCAAAAATGCACAATGTCTTTCTGGATATTAACTCTCCCAGATACTTATATCCAGATTTTTATTCTGTGATGTAATGTTCACAGAATATAATCTACAAGTGAATTTTTTTTTTTTTTTGAGACAGAATCTTGCTTTGTCACCTAGGCTGGAGTACAGGGGCGCAATCTCAGCTTACTGCAGCCTCCGACTCCCAGGTTCAAGCAATTCTCCTGCCTCACCCTCCCAAGTAACTGGGACTATGGGCATATGTTGCCACACCTGCTGAGTTTTGTATTTTTAGTAGAGATGGGGTTTCACCATGTTGGCCAGGATTGTCTTGATCTCCTGACCTTGTGATCCGCCTGCCTCAGCCTCCCAAAGTGCTGGGATTACAGCCATGAGCCACTGCACCTGGCCAATAATAATATTATTATTATTATTATACTTTATGTTCTAGGGTACATGTGCACAACATGCAGGTTTGTTACATATGTATACATGTGCCATGTTGGTGTGCTGCACCCATTAAGTCGTCATTTACATTAGGTGTATCTCCTAATGCTATCCGTCCACACAAATAATATTTTTTTAAGTGTGATTTTTAAACCCCACTGCTAATACTCATTTCTGTCTCTGGTTGCTCTTAGTAAAGGCTTATCTAGTGTCAAGAATTGTTTTTGAGACTCCTGATGAGAATACTTGTTTTTCTTTGACTAGAGTAAGCGCCACAGTTAAGAGTAGAATTTCTCATCAAGCTGAAATAAGACCAAGACCTCCTACTGAGCTTCTCTACTCAGCCCACTGTGAGAATCTGGGTGAAGTGTTCCATCTATTTCCTTTTCTTTTTCCCCCAGCATTTTCTTTTTAATAGAGCCAAGGAAAAACCCTGGTAATGGGTGTTATGGAAACAGAGCAGTGACCTAAATCCACATTTATATAGGAAATTGATGATGTGTTTTATTCCTTCTTGACTGAGTTTTAAATGATTAACCCTTTTATGTCATTAAAACTCTATAATTCGTTTTTTGGGTTACAGTTATTGTTTGGGACTACTTTTGATTCTACTTCATTTTTTTTTCTGTTAGCAATATCTTGATCTCTTTGGGGTTTTGTTTTTTTTTTATAGTGTCTGTTCAAGAGAGTTTAGAAAGAAAATTTGGAAAGCATGGTGGAACTATTCCCATTGTACCCAAGGCAGAGTTCCAAGACAGGATATCGGTGAGTGTGCTCACCCCACAGTTGTACTTCACACATACTCCCTGCTCTTTCCTTCAGACAGAGCTGGTTAGGCTGATTTCATTTGTAGCATAGTCTTTGTAATTAGCTTGACAGTAAGTGCGTGACATGTGTGTTTTTTACCTTCCCTTTTCATTACATTCTAAAACTGGAGTAAGAATCCTAATGACTACTAATAAATTTAAAATAAATTTGGTATTTTTCACGCACATGTTAACAGTGAAGGATTATTATGTATTTTAATTATTTTAAGCTTCAGAGAAATAGGAAGAATTGAAAAGTAAGCATTAGATTGAACTATATGAGAGTCCAGGAGTTTGAGACCAACCTGGGGAACATAGTGAGTCCCCGTCTCTACAAAAAGCAAGAAAGAACGAAAGAGGCCTGGGCACAGTGGCTCATGCCTGTAATCCCAGCACTTTGGGAGGCCGAGGCAGGCAAATCACGAAGTCAAGAGATCGAGACCATCCTGGCCAACATGGTGAAACCGTGTCTCTACTAAAAATACAAAAATTAGCCGAGTGTGGTGGCACGCACCTGTAGTCCCAGCTACTCAGGGGGCTGAGGCAGGAGAATCCTTGAACCCGGGAGATGGAGGTTGCAGTTAGCCAAGATCGTGCCACTGCACTCTAGCCTGGGCAACAGAGAGACTCTGTCCCCACCTCTCCACAAAAAGAAAAGAAAGGAGAGAGGGAGGGATGGAGGGGGGAAAACTTCTCTACCAGTAAATGATGGAAGACATGAAAAACAAAAGTCCATAGCAGAAAAGCCTGGGGAAAAAACTTAACTTCATTGTTAAAGAAATACAAATTGTAAAAGGGTTTTTTTTTAATGTATTAACGAAAACAGTGAATGGATCTTATGTTCACCATGTATGTGGTGAAACAGTTGTACTTTTATTCTAGTGACAGTGCACATTGGTGTAGCATTTTGGAAAATGTGAAATTATTAAAGTGTTCCTGCCCTTTGGTGCTATGATAATCTCCCCTCTGGGAATTTATCCTAAGCAAATAATTCAAAAGACGAGAAACCACTCCATGCACGATGATGTTACTGAAACTATGTGTAGGCCGGGCGCAGTGGCTCACACCTCTAATCCCAGCACTTTGGGAGACCAAGGCGGCTGGATCACCTGAGGTCAGGAGTTTAAGACCAGCCTGGCCAACGTGGTGAAACTCCGCCTCTACTAAAAATACTAAATTATCCGTGCATGGTGGCGCGTGTGCCTGTAATCCCAGCTACTTGGGAGGCCGAGGCAGGAGAATCGCTTGAACCCGGGAGGTGGAGGTTGCAGTGAGCCAAGATTATGCCGCTGCACTCCAGCCTGGGCAACAAGAGCGAAACTCTGTCTCAAAAAAAAAATAAAAAAGAAACTATGTGTAGACAGTTTTTAAATTTGGTTTCATTTAAAGTCCAGGGGCAGGGAAATGGCTGAGTTATAATATATCTTATATCATCTTAGGAAATATTCAGTCATAGTTTAAGAATATATTACAATGACTAAGTTATATCTTCAAATATTCAGTGATGGAAAATAGTTCTGAGACTATATTGCAACATGGGAAAAAGTTAAAGGTTTTGTTTTAAAGAAAGAAAAAATGCTTTAGCCATTCTAGGTACTAACCGTTCCCCTCAGTAAGCCTTCCTTTTTCCTAGAGTGATGTCTTTGTTCTGGTCCTTCTATCTGGAATACACCAGTCCCTTCCCTGCTTAAGTGTCACTGCAGTTCTGTGGCTGTCATTGAAAGTCTCCTGTGTGCCACTGTTTCATACAGAACATCCATCCCAAGTGGCTAGTAGTGCATTGGAAGGGCTTGCGCTGCTACTGCCGCTGCCAGAGGACTGTTCACACCTCCCTTTGGTCACCCCACTGCCCAGCATACGCCTTGTCAGTTAAAATAAAAGTTTTCTCCAGCTCTTTCCCTCTAGTTTCCCCCTGCCCCTGTTTGGCACTATCAGGACCCACATCATTGACCCTGCCATGTTTCCACTGTCCCTCATCCCCCAGTGCCCTCACTTCCCTTCTTAAATTCCATGCTCCATCATTACAGTCACTCCCCGGTCTTGTTTCCTTCGTCATACTCCCTTGTTAACACCTAAGCCCTGATTAAATCCCAGCAGTCTCTTCCATGCCTCTACCCTGTAGGAGGCCTGCTGGCAGTTCACGCCCTGACCACTAACCTCAAGTAGGCACTCAGAGCTGCCCAGCAGTCATACTACTTTTCCATGTTCCATTCATTCTCCCCGTTCTCCTGAGTGATTACATCATATTTTCTCCTCTTCTTGCTGCCCTGCACTCCAGCTCATGCCCTGCTATCTGTTCACAGATAAAACTGAGGCAGCCTGGGAGCTTCCACACCTACCCGGCTCCTGGTACCTGTACCCAGTCCTGTGTCATCTCTCTTCGAATAGATCAGCTCTTTGTGCTTTCATTTCTTAGGTCCAGTTCTTGTTGTGGGCATTGGATGCTTTTTCCTCAGATACACTGCTCTAGCAAGTCTGCTCCTCTCTCCTACATCAGCAGTTTTCCCTCCTCTGAGTCATTCCCCTCAGCTTACCAAATGCTGTTTTAAAAAATGTGTAAATCTTAATCCCACTTCCCCTCCCAGTACTGCCATTTGTTTCCTGTACAGCAAACCTCCTTGGAAGCGTTGTGTATACTCAGCCTCCAATTCTTCTTTACTTGAACCTACTCCACCAAGACTATTCTTGTTAAGACAGCCAGTGACACCAGCATTGCCAAATCCAATAGCTATTTTCAGTCCTCATCTTGCTTACCTGTCAGCAGTTCTTGTCACAAATGACACTCCCACCTTGAAACAATTTCTTCTCTTAGCTTCCAGGATACCACCTTCTCCTGGTTTTCTTCCTACCTCACTGAACATTTCTTCTCTATTGCCTCTTGCTGGTAACTCTTCAACTCTCCACTCTCCTAACATTGGAAGGCCTGAGTCCCTAAACCACTTCTCTATCTAGATTGAAAACTTCAGAAACCTACTTAGCCTCGTGGTTTGAAGTCCATGTATATACAACTCTCTTCCCACTAGAATATAAAGTCTGTGAGAGCAGATTTTTGGTTTTACTCTACTGTGTCCCCTGGTACCTGGAAGAGTATGTAATCAATGTGTCCAAACTATATCAGTGACCCATTTTAATTTTTTATCGGGCATATGTGTTTTTTGGCTCTGTATGTCACCTCAAGAGTGGCAGTGAGTTAATTGTCCTTAATTTTTTAGAAAGCATTCCAAGAAAAAAATTAGGAGAGAAGCTGATTTGATGGTGGAGGCCCTGAGTCATATCCCAGCTCTAAAAATAGCCATCTGTAACCTTGGCCAGGTCTCTGATCCTTAGTTTCCTCATCAGTAAAATTAAGAAGCTGCTAAGATCTATAGCTTTAAAAGTTGCTGGCAGTACTGAATACGCAGGCAGAATTCTACCCCCAAGCCGCTTTGGGGTTTAATGAGATTCCTTTCTGGGTTCTGGGTGGTGTCCCTGTTCTCTGGGGAGCCGAGGTGAACGCACCATGGCATGAACAGCGTAACACATTGCTCAGTGCATCTGCGTCTCCGTGAGTGGAGGGTGCTCATCTCACTCCATACCTCCATGTGTCCAGGTCCAAAAACTGTCTTCATTGTTGTACCATAATCTTATTTCATGAGTATTTATTCGCTGTCAAATATAATAAAAATAAATTGTGGTTAACAAGCAATTTCTTCAGTAAGTGTCAAGATACTATATCTTTGATACTGTACAGAAATGACATATCTTTGCTGAAAGACAAAAAATCTGTCTGGTCATATATTTACGTAAGAATCCTTTGTCATCTTATCCAGGGACACAAAGCAGGTCTTTGTGGTTTTGTTAAACATGTGTTCTTTTTCCTAATAGGGTGCATCTGAGAAACACGTCATGCATTCTGGCTTGGCGTACACAATGGAGCGATCTGCCCAGGGTATGTGTGCAGATGCTGTTTGCCTTCCTGCTAGTCACATGAAGTGTAACTCAACCGTGTTATCTCAGCCGCCAGACTGTGTGTGCTGATAGAAAGTAGCAATCTGTTCAATGGTCCTCATTTTTGTGTAGCAAAACACATGCTTTTTCAGTCTCAGATGATGAGCAATTTTTTTAGAGTCTTCAAATATGTTTATGAGGCTTTGGAAAGAAATAGTAAGGCCGAGTTAGGAGGTAATGATGTTGGCAGGTAGCCTAATATCGAGTAGTTAGCCAAATTGGATGGCAGCTCAGTGCGCACTGTTACAGCTACAGGAGGCTACCTTACTGTAGAATTTGGTATAAGCAAAAGTTATTTTGACTGCTCGATCCCTACTTTAAGGCCTCAACCACAATTTCAGTCCAGTTTTCCTAATTTCTTCTTGGGTTCAGATTCTGTCTGCTTGTATTTATGATGAAGTAGCGTAAGCAGATACTGATGAAGAAGGTGGTACTTCTTAGGGCTGTTGTTTTTCTTGTTAATTTTTTATTGAGATAGGGTTTATGTGCTATAAATTCATATTTTTAAAGTATACAATTTGGCATCCTTTATTATATATACTAGCCATCACCACTATAGAATTCTAGAACATTTTCATCACCCTCTTCTTTTTTTGTTTATTTGAGATGGAGTCGCCCTGTTGCCCAGGATGGAGTACAGTGAAGCAATTTCAGTTCACTGTAACCTCCGCCTCCCGAGTTCAAGCAATTCTTGTCCCTCACTCTCCCGAGTAGCTGGGATTACAGGCGTGAGCCACCATGCCCAACTAATTTTTGTTTTGTTTTTTTGTTTTGTTTTTTGAGATGGAGTCTCGCTGTGTCACCCAGCTGGAGGGCAATGGTGCGATCTCAGCTCACTGCAACCACCGCCTCTTGGGTTCAAGCAATTCTCCTGCCTCAGCCTCCTGAGTAGCTGCGATTACAGGCATCCACCCCCATGCCCGGCTAATTTTTTTGTATTTTTAGTAGAGATGGGGTTTCACCATGTTGGTCAGGCTGGTCTTGAACTCCTTACCTCCAGCAGTGATCCACTTGCCTCGGCCTCCCAAAGTGCTGGGATTACAGGCGTGAGCCACTGCACCCAGCCACCCCATTGTTAAGTCCAGAGAATTAGGCCCTCCTGCCTAGAAGTTCTGCTGCTACAGTAGTTTGTCTTTGGCTGCCCAAGTCCTGCCTTGAAACACTGAGAAGGTAACTTGGACCAGGCCTGTCTCGGCCTTGTGTGTTTTTGGCCTGGCCCCTTGAGTCAGGATCATCTTCACTGCATTTTCTCTTTCTTTTCAGCAAATTATGCGCACAGCCATGAAGTATAACCTGGGATTGGACCTGAGAACAGCTGCCTATGTCAATGCCATTGAGAAAGTCTTCAAAGTGTACAATGAAGCTGGTGTGACCTTCACATAGATGGATCGTGGCTGACTTCCTCACTACCCTCTTCACCTGTAACTTCTGCAGACCTATCACAAGTTTACATGTAACCACAGAAATCCCTTTCTCTCCTGACTCAGTAATAATGGATACCATTCTCAACAAGTCAATCCAAATCAGGGGCTGGATTTGGATTGTGAAGGATTTTGGAAGTGAAGGAGAAAGAAGTTAAGGTTAGGGGATCATGTACAAGCTGAGTGTGAAAGTAGAAATCACCTACACCAGAGAGCCATTTGGGTATTTTGCCTTTAAATAAAAAGTCTCCTCCATCTGGCTGTGCAGCCTTGCTCTGTGGCTTTTCCCAACACAATCAGTCCTATTGCTGGGGAAGGGACAGGCAAGAGCAGTCAGTTGCTTGCTTATTTCGCTCTGGACGAGTCTGGGACACGCTGTAACTTTAACACATTTAAGAAGTAGGTGTGTGGCCTTTTCAGAAAGTGGCATGGTCTTGAAGTGAGTTCTTAGTATTTTTATATGCAAAATAACTGAATTTTGCAGGTTGCAAACAAATATAAAAGCTGTTTCTCTTTATGCATTTTATTATTTTAGAATAAAATAAGTACATGCTGCTGTAATAAAATTGCCTTTAATCACTTAACAAGCCTAACCTTGACTGAAATAGTGAATGCCTACAAAAATTATTAATGGAAAAAACTAATATTTTTTATTATAAAAGTGTCATTTATAGCTTATCAGTCATGTATTGTCCAGCAAACATTAAAAGCCCTGTGGATAATTAAGTTTTCTTCATACCTGCAAAGTGGTGGAGGCCATTTTCGTTAAAACTGTCAGAATTTGCTAAGTATAATTATGACACATAGTCCAAAGAATGCAGTAACCTTTTTATCATGTTACTAATTGTTCTCTTTGGAAGATCTGTGGTTGACTAATTAAACAGTAATTCAAGTAGAGTGTCCCAGAAGAAAACCACTTGGGCTCCCTGTTTGGAGTCTGGCTGGCTCTGAGCATTGTCAATGGCCCTACTCACCTGACTTTGTGTCCTCTCCTTTTAGAGGTTTTCCATTCTGCACCCAGCGTCGCTAACAGTGGGCTGAAAACAACCTTGGGTGAGTGTTTCGTTTGGGAGTTATTTGGCCAGGGCCTTTTGAGCAGTAGTGTCCCTGTGAAGTGCTAGATACTATATGTGTAAGAATGAGCTTTTTATCTTTTTAACTATAACACCCTTGAGAAATTTCTAACTACTTTTTAACTGCATGGCTTAACCTGGTGATAAAAGCAGTTATTAAAAGTCTATATTTTCTAAAACTTAGGTTTCTTCTCTTGTGTTTTTTTTACATGTGGTAGTTTCTCTTTTCCTAAGTTATAATACTGCAATTGGATTTCTGAAATGTTTATAGCGACCACGTATATAACATTTCCTTCCACTTTATTTTGAGCTGCCCAGATTTTATGCTTGAATTCTTTTTTTTTTTTTTTTCTTTTTCGGAGCTCTACATATTCCGAGAAACTTCCCTAGTAATGAACTATAGAAATGATCTCTTAGTCTTTATTCTCGAATTATTTTGTATTTTATTAAATAATATCTATAGCTGTTCTTGAGGAAGAGGCTCCAATGTTTAAAGCCGATATACTGAAGCAACTTTTAGTGCCGTTTTTCACTAAAGGAGATTTTATGTGGAATAATTTAGCCACAGAATGTAACAACTATTGAAGAGATAATAGTAACTGTAATCAGAACTGAATTCTAGAGTTCCACCAGTTACTAACTGCCAATGTGAAGCCTGACTTTCACTGGTCTTTGTCTGTGTTTCGCAGTTCCGCCTCTGCATGCTCCTGGCATTGGGTCAGTCAGATAAAAGGCCCCCAGTATATGGGCATAGTGAGCCCTTCCCCAGCCTGGTGGTGTCTATCTGCACTCTAGGTGGGCTACTAAAATGTGTAAGGGGAAAAGTGATACAAAAACCAGTTCCAGAATGTTCAAATAATGGTGGGTGGGGCAGCAGATTCAAGTCATGTGAATGTAGGATAAGTCTTAGTGGTGGCCTTTGACTATATATTGGAAGTTGGATATATATTGGATATTGGAAGTACCGTTTTTTTGCCTTGAGGGGGCAATTTTTGTTTTTTGAGACAGGTTCTTGCTGTGTCACCCAGGCTGGAGTGTGGTGGTGTAATCACAGCTCACTGCATCCTCTACCTCCTGGGCTCAAGTAGTTCTCCTGCCTCAGCCTCCTGAGTAGCTAGGACCACAGGTATGGGCACTACATACACCTGGCTAATTGTTTTTATTTTCTGTAGACATGAGGTCTCCCTGTGTTGCCCAGGCGGGTCTCAAACTCCTGGACTCAAGTGATCCTCCTACCTTGGCCTCCAAAAGTACTGAGATTACAGGCATGAGCCACCATGCCTGGCCAATAGTAATTTTTTAAAGGTTAATGTTGAGGAGTATTGTTGATAGTGTGCTAGTTATATAAAGATGAGAGCACTAATGTCAGTAAATTTGTCTCCTGAAGCTTTTAGTTTTTAAAATTCCAGTCAATTACTCTTTTTACCTTGATATAGAAATTTTATTTTTTCAGATTTATTTACAATTTTTTTTCTTTTTTTCTTTTTTTCTTTTTTTTTCTTTTTGTGACAGAGTCTCACTTTGTCGCCCAGGCTGGAGTGCAGTGGCACCATCTCGGCTCACTGCAACCTCCGCCCCCTGGGTTCAAGCAATTCTGCCTCAGCTTCCCAAGCAGCTGGGACTATAGGCTCATGTCACCACGCCCAGTTAATATTCTTGTAGTTTTAGGAGACATCGGGTTTCACCATATTGGCCAGGCCCGTCTCGAGCTCCTGACCTCGTGATCCACCAACCTCAGCCTCCCAAAGTGCTGGGACTACAGTTATAAGCCATTGCGCATGACCTATTTACAGTTATTTTAAAAACTCACATGTAATAATCAAGTTACTTCTGAAACAGCCATAGATGACTTATATAGCACCTGAAGAAGACTTAACTGTTGCTTTATGATCCTCTACACCAGAGTGTATTCTAATTACCCTGATTAAGGAGATGAAAAGTAAAGGCATGATTTTTCAGTGCTTTTGGCACATTAACTAGTAGGATTGATAATTACTTTTTAATATATTTTTCCTTTTTTTTTTTTTAATTTAGGATTCTAGCCAAAGAGCTGATTTACTTTTTTTAAAAAAGCCTGGCATCTTAACTCACAAGCAAGTGAATTCCATATTCTCTAAACATCCCTGGCAGGCTTTCCCAGCCCTGCTGTTCAAAGCATGGCACATGAAGAAAACTACATCTGTGGGTCGGGCGCGGTGGCTCGCGCCTGTAATCCCAGCACTTTGGGAGGTCAAGGCGGGCGGATCACCTGAGGTCAGGAGTTCGAGACCAGACTGACCAACATGGAGAAACCACATCTCTACTGAAAAAAAAATACAAAATTAGCCAGGCGTGGTGGCGCATGCCTGTAATCCCAGCTACTCGGGAAGCTGAGGCAGGAGAATTGCTTGAACCCAAGAGGCGGAGGTTGCAGTGAGCTGAGATTGCGCCATTGCACTCCAGCCTGAGCAACGATCAAAACTCCATCTCAAAAAAAGAAAGAGAAAGAAAGAAAGCTACATCTGTGGATATTGTACAAAAGATTTTTCTTATTATTTTTTAATTTGTAACATTTATTGACTTGTGTTTGTACTTTTATCAAACATACTTCATTTATGTATTTATTTTAAGATGAAATCTCAGTCTGTCACCCAGGCTGGAGTACAGTGGCGCGATCTCAGCTCACTGTAACCTCCGCCTTCCAGGTTCAAGCAATTCTCCTGCCTCAGCCTCCCGTGTAGCTGGGATTACAGGCGTGTGCCACCACACTCAGCTAATTTTTATATTAGTAGTAGAGACAGGGTTTCACCATGTTGGCCAGGCTGGTCTCGAACTCCTGAGCTCAACTGATCCACCTGCCTCAGCCTCCCAAAGTGTTGGTATTAAAGGCATGAGCCACCGCACCCAGCCTCAAACATACTTTACGCAATTTTTCACCTCAGCACTATTGACATTTTAGGCTATGTAATTCTTTGCTATGGGGCTCTCTCTGCCTTGTATGATGTTTAGTAATATCCCTGGCCTCTACATATTAGATGTCAGGAAGATCCCTCAGTTATTAACAAATGTATTCAGATTGCCAAATAACCCCTGCGGAGCAAATTCATCCATTGTTGTGAACTGTGATCCAGACAGCCAAATAGTGATACAAGGTTTATTGTTCAGAATAGCTCGTCCCCTCCAATCCAGACACCTGCCTCCCATTTTCCACTCCCCATAGGCAACCACTTTCAGCAGTCTTAAATGTTTCATTTTTATTCTATTTAAAGCCTTTGCTCATTTTTAAATTGGGTTTTGTCCACATTATTGAGTGGTAAGGGTTCTTTATATATTCCACAGCCAGTTGTGGTGGTATAGGCCTATGGTCTCAGCTACTCAGAAGGCTGAGGCAGGAGGATCACTTGAGCCCAGAAGTTCAACACTAGTCTAGACAACATAGCAAGATCCTATCTCTAAATGAATTTTTGAAATATATATGTATTCTAGATAATTGATTGACCTTTATCATGTATATAATTTGCAAATATTTCCTCTCGATCTATTAGTTGTCTTTGCATTTTCTTGGTAGTCTCCTTTTTAATCTTGAGAAAGCATAATTTATTTTTCCTCTGGTTGGTGTGCTTTAGGTTTTATGTAAGAAACCATTGCCTAATCCATGCAGATATATCCCTCTTTTTTTTTTTTTTTTTTTTTTTCTTTTGAGACAGTCTCTCTCTGTCGTCCAGGCTGGAGTGCACTGGTGTGATGTCACAGCTCATGGCTAACTGCAGTCTCTACTCCTAGGCTCAAGTAATCCTCCCCCTTCAGCCTCCCAAGTAGCTGGGACTATAGCACCAGCTATAGTCAGCCTCACAGGTAGCTGGGTATATAGCACCAGGACTATAGCACATACTACCACAAAGCACAGCTAATTTCTGTATTTTTTGGAGAGACAAGGTCTCGCCATGTTGCGCAGGCCAGTCTTGAACTCCCAGGCTCAAGCATTCACTCACCTTGGCCTCCCAAAGTGCTGGGATTACAGGTGTGAGCCACTGTGCCTGGCCTAGAAAGACTTTTTTAAGAAATAGTGACCAAAAATATCCCACATTTGATGGGAGTTGTGAATCTACACATTCAAGATGCTCAACAAATTCAAAGCAGGATAAACTCAGAGATCCACACTGAGACACATTATAATCAAATTGTAGAAAGTTAAAGACAGAAAAGCAGCAAGAGATAAGTAATTCATCCTGTACAAGGGATCTTCAGTAAGATTAACAGTTGCTTATCAGAAATCACGGAGTACAGAAGGCAGTAGGATACTTCTTCCCCTCTCTCCCACCGATAGATGATATATTAAAAATACTGACAGGAAAAAATCAACCAAGAATCCTGTATCTGGCAAAAAATAACCTCTAAAAATGAAGGAAACATTAAGACATTCCCAAAAAAGTCAAGGGAGTTTATCACTGGTAAACTTGTGTTATAAAGAATGCTAAAGTCTCCCCATATTACTTTCAGGAAAGAAAAAAAAATAGAATGCAAAAGTGGAGCTGGGGTCAGGAACGGTGGCTCACGCCTGTAATCCCAGCACTTTGGGAGGCCAAGGCAGGCGGACCACCTGAGGTCAGGAGTTCGAGATCAGCCTGGCCAACATGGTGAAACCCCATTTCTAATAAAAATACAAAAAAAATTAGCTGGGCATGGTGGCATGCACATGTAGTCCCAGCTGACTGAGGCAAAGACAGAATTGCTTGAGCCTGGGAGGCGGAGATGGCACCACTGCACTCCAGCCTGGGCAACAGAGCAAGACTACATCTCAAGAAAAAAAAAGGTGGGGGGGGATTGGGGGAGTCCAGCATAGCGGCTCACGCCTGTAATTTCAGCACCTTGGGAGGCTGAAGTGGAATCACGTGAGGCCAGGAGTCCACAACCAGCCTGGGTGACATAAGGAGACCCCATCTCTACAAAATAAAAATAACCAGGCAGGGTGGCTCAGGCCTGTGGTCCTAGCTACTCAGGAGGCTGAGACAGAAGGATTGCTTGCAGCCAGCAGCTGACTAGCCCAGACAACCAGTAAGACCCCATCTCTACAAAACATAAATTTAAAACATTAGCTGGGCATGGTGGTGTGCATCTGTAGTAGTAGAGGCTCGCTTGAGACCAGAAGTTGGAGATTACAGTGAGCTATGATGACACCACTGCACTCCAGCCTGTTTGACAGAGCAAGAACCTGTCACTAAAAAAAATAATAAATGAATAAAAATATAAGAATGCTTGGCTGGGCACAGTGGCTCATACCTGTAATCCCAGCACTTTGGGCAAATCACCTGAGGTCAAGAGTTTGAGACCAGCCTGGCCAATATGGTGAAACCCCATCTCTACTAAAAATACAAAAATTAGCCATGTATGATCGCACGGGCTTGTAATCCCAACTACTTAGAAGGCTCAGGCAGGAGAATCGCTTGAACCCAGGAGGCAGAGGTTACAGTGAGCGGAGATGGTACCACTGCACTCCAGCCTGGACAACAGAGCAAGACTCAGGCTCAAAAAAAAAAAAAAAAAGCTAAAGCGAGTCCTTCAGGCTAAAATGAAAGGACGCAAGATGTAACTCAGAACTATATGAAGAAATAAAGATCACTGGTGAAGGCAACTATATAGCTAAATATAAAAACTAGTATGGTTGTATTTTGGGTATATTATTCCTTTCTCCTTTATGATTTAAAAACCATGCATAAAATAATATGCATCTATGTTAATAGGCACTAATTGTTTAAAGACATAATTTGTAACAATACAGGTAGGGGACAGAGAAAGGAGCAGAGTTAATGTATGCTGTTGAAGCTAAGTTGGTATCAGTCTGAACTGGACTTCGAACTCAGCATGTTAAATGAAATCTTCATAGTACCCACTAAAAAAAACTTTTAAAATATACAGAAAAGGATTTAAGAAAGGTTCAAACTATTACAGGATAAATCATTAACCAAGCACAAAAGAAGGTATTGAGGAGCAAAACACTTTATGTAGAAACTGAACAGCGTGATGACATAAGTAAGCTCGTTGGTGTGTGGGTTTTTCTGTTTTTCTTTTTTGGGGTTTGTTTGCGACGGAATCTTGCTCTGTCACTCAGGCTGGAGCACAGTGTTTCATTCTCAGCTCACTGCAGCCTTTGCCTCCCAGGTTCAAGTGATTCTCAGCCTCCTGAGTAGCTGGGATTGCAGGCGCCCGCCACCACAGCCAGGCAGTTTTTTGCATTTTTAGTGGAGACGGGATTTCACAACATTGGCCAGGCTAGTCTCGGGTTCCTGACCTCAAGTGGTCCACCCGCCTCGGCCTCCCAAAGTGCTGGGTACACTCACCGCATGAGCCACTGCGCCCAGCCTATTTTGGGTTTTTTTGAGACAGGGTCTGGCTCTGTTGCCCAGGCTGGAGAGCCGTGGCACAATCAGCTCGCTACAACCTTGACCTCCGCAGGCTCAGCTGATCCACCCACCTCAGCCTCCTGAGTAGCTGGAACCACAGGTGTGCACCACCAAACCCAGGTGATTTTTCTATTTTTTGTAGAGACAGGAGTCTTGCTATGTTGCCCAGGCTGGTCTCAAACTCCTGGCCTCAAGCAGTCTGCCCAGCTCAGCATCCCAAAGTGATAGGATTACAGGCGTGAGTCCAACCATAAGCAAGTTTTTGTTTTTTGTTTTTGAGCCGGTCTCACTCTGTCCCCAGGCTGAAGAGCAGTGGTGTGATCATGGCTCACTGCAGCCTCATCTCCAGGCAGGAGCCACCGTGCCCGGTCAAGTAACTTTTTGTTTCAGTAATCACTTTAAATGTAAATAATCTCACCAATAGAAAGATCAGCAGAACTGATTTTTTTTAATGATGTAATACATGATCCAAATATGCAACTTACAAAATACTCACTGTAGACCCAAAGACACAAATTGGTTGAAAGTGAAAAGATGGAAAGAGATAATCCACGCAAATAGTGACCAAAAGAGAGCTGGGGTGGCTATACTAATACCAGACAAAATAGATTTTAAGCCAAAAAATGTTACAGAAAAACATTTTATGTTGGTAAGAGAGTCAAATCATGAGAAAATTAACAATTATAAACACATGAACCAAAAAAAAGGGGGGCTCCAAAATGCACAAAGCAAACTAATAAAATTGAAGGAAGAAATAGTTTTACAATAATGGAGACTTCAATACAGGCTGGAGTGCGGTGGCTCTATCACAGCTCACTGCAGCCTCTGCCTCCCAGACTCAAGTGATTCTCCAACCTCAGCTTCCCCAGTAGCTGGAACTATAGGCACACACCACCACACGCGGCCAATTTGTGTATTTTTTGTGGAGATGGGGTTTCGTCATGTTGCCCAGGCTGGTCTCAAATGCCCAAGTTCAAGCAATTCTCCCACCTCAGAATCCCAAAGTGCTGGGATTACAGGCCTGACTTACTGCGCCCAGCCAATACCCCACCTTCAATAAATATAACATCTAGACAAAATCAGTAAGGAACTAGAGGAATTGAACAACACACTAAACCAACTAGACCTAACAGACATATAGAAAGCTCTCCATCTAACAAGAGCAGAATATATATTCTCAAGTGCATATGGAACATTCCCCATGATATATCATATGTTAGGCCACAAAACAATTCTCAATATATTTTAAAAGGTCAAAATTATACAAAGGGCCAGGTATGGTGGCTCACAGCTGTAATCCCAGCACTTTGTGAGGCATAACGGCAGATCACTTGAGCCCATGAATTCAAGACCAGCCCTGACAACATGGTGAAACCCTGTCTCTACCAAAAAAAAATTTAAGAATTAGCCGGCTATAGTGGTGGTGAATGCCTGTAGCCCCAGCTACTCAGGAGGCTGAGGCAGGAGGATGGCATGAGCCTGGAAGGCAGAGGCTGTAGTGACCTGAGATCATACCACTACACCCCAGCCTGCAGGACAGAGTGGGGCCTGTCTCAGAAAAACAAAACAGGACAGGCTTGGTGGCTCACGCCTGTAATCCCAGCACTTTGGGAGGCCAAGGCAGGTGGATGACCTGCGGTCAGGAGTTCAAGATCAGCCTGGCCAACATGGTGAAACCCCATCTCTACTAAAAAATACAAAAAATTGGCTGGGCGTGGTGGCAGGTGCCTGTAATCCCAGCTACTTGGGAAGCTGAGTCAGGAGGATCGCTTGAATCCGGGAGGCAGACGTTGCAGTGAGCCGAGATCACGCCACGGTATTCCACCTTGAGCAACAGAGCAAGACTCTTGTCTAAAAAACAAAACAAAACAAAACAAAAAAAAATTATACAAAGTGTCTTTTCCTACAAAAGTGTAATGAAGCTAGAAGTCAATAACAGGAAAACCTGGAGAATTTGCAAATAAGTGAAAGTTAAACAATATTCTTAAACGACCAGTGGCTCAAAGAAATGACTAGAGAAATTGAAATACTTTCAGATGAATTAAAATAAAATGCAAGATACCAAAATTTATGAGATGGTGTGACAGGGGTACTCAGTGAAATTTATAGCTTTAAATACTTACATTAAAAAAGAACGATCTCATGCTCACTTCGTCAGCACATATACTAAAATTGGAAAAATACAGAGATTAGCCTGGCCCCTGTGCAAGGATGACATGCAAATTTGTGAAGTATTTTATATTTGTTTTATTAAAAAAAAAAAAAAAAGGCCAGGCACGGTAGCTCATGCCTGTAACCCCAGCACTTTGGGAGGCTGAGGTGGGCAGATCACGAGGTCAGGAGATCAAGACCATCCTGGTCAACATGGTGAAATCCCGTCTCTACTAAAATACAAAAAATTAGCTGGGCGTGGTGGCACACACCTGTAATCCCAGGTGGGCTGAGATCGCACCACTGCACTCAAGCCTGGTGACAGACTGTCTCAAAAAGAAAAGAAAAGAAAAAAAGAACGATCTCAAATTAACAACCTAACTTTACACCTAAGGGGTGTTTAATCCTTTGGTTTCCCTGGCCACATTGGAACACATTGAAAGAAGAACTGTCTTGGGCCACATACAAAATACATTAACCCTAACGATAAATGATGAACTAAAAAAAAAAAAAAAAATTCCCAAGAAAATCTCATAATGTTTTCAGTTATTTGCAAAGTTTGTGAATTTGTGTTGGGCTGCATTCAAAGCTGTCCTGAGCTTCGTGCAGGACAAGCTTGACCTAAGGTGTAAAAGAAGAGCCAACTAAACCTACAGCCAGCTTCTAAAGGAAGGAAACACTAGAGATTAGAGCAGAATGAAATAGAGAATAAAGGAAAAAGAATTGTCAAAACAAAAAGTTGGTTCATGGAAACAAAAAGCAACAAATTTGATGAGCCTTTAGTATGACTCAGAAAAAAAAAAAGAGAATAGCAAATAACTAAACTCAGAAAGAAAATGGAGACATTATTACCGACCTTACAGAAATTTTAAAGATTTTTAAGACAATACTATGAAAAATTGTATTCCAACATATTAGACATCTAGATAAAATGTACAGATTCCTAGAAATACACAAATTACCAAATATGACTTAAGAAGAAATAGAAAATCTCAATAGACCTGTAACAAGTACATAGATTAATCAGTAATCAAAAATCTCCCAACACATACAGACAGAAAGTAGAACAATGAATACCAGGGGCTGGGGGCAAAGAATGGGCAGTTACTGTTTAGTGGGTACAGAGTTTCAGTATGGAATAATGAAAATGTTCTAGAGATGGATAGTGGTGATGGTTGTACAACAATATGAATATACTTAATGGTACTGAAATGTACACTTAAAAATGGTTAAAATTATAAATTTTATGTTATGTATATTTTACCACAATAAAAATGAACAACAAAAAAACAAAAAGTCCAGGCCCTGGGGCTTCACTGATGAATTCTAACAAACACTTAAAGGAGAATTAACACTAATCCTTCACAAACCGTTCCAAAAAAATAGAAGATGAGAGAATACTTCTAATACTTTCTATGAGGCCAGTATTACCCTGATACCAAAACCAAAGACGCCTGCAAACAAAGTAAACTATAAACCTGGGGTCCAGGCACGGTGGCTCACACCTATAATCCCAGCACTTTGGGAGGCCGAAGGTGGGATGATCACGAGGTCAGGAGTTCGAGACCAGCCTGGCCAACATGGTGAAACACCGTCTCTACTAAAAATACAAAAATTAGCCAGGTGTCATGGCGGGCGCCTGTAATCCCAGCTACTAGGGAGACTGAGGCAGGAGAATCACTTGAACCTGGGAGGCGGAGGTTGCAGTGAACCAAGATCATGCCATTGCGCTACAGCCTAAGCGACAAGAGCTAAACTCCGTCTCAAAAAGAAAAAACTACACACCAATATCCTTTATGAATATAGACACAAAAATGCTGAATTAAATACTAGCAAACCAAAGCCAGCAGCTCACTAAAAGTGCTACACACCATGACCAGGTGGGACTAATCCTAGGAATGCAAGAGGAGTTCAACCTAAGAGATCAATCGATGTAATGCACCACATTAGTGAAACAAAGGGGGAAAACGTATTATCATCTCAATAGATGCAGAGAAAGTAGTTGACAAAATTGAACACCCTTTCATAATAAAAACATTCAGCTAGGAATAGAAGGAATTTCTCAAAAAGAACAAAGAGCATTTATGAAAAAAATCCATAGCTAACATATTCATTGGTGAAAAATGGAAAGCATTCCCCTTAAGCACAGGAACAAAACAAAGATTCTCACTTTCACCACTACTACTCAACATTGTACTGGAAGTCTCAGCCAAGAAAATTGGACAAGAAAAAGATATAAAAGCATCTAAATTGGAAAGGAAGAAGTGAAACTCTATTGTCAGATGACATGATTCTATATTCAGAAAATTCCATAGAATACACACACACATATACACAAACATGAACCTACTAGCCAGGCATGGTGGCTCACACCTGCAATCCCAACATTTTGGGATGTTAACGCAGGCAGGTTGCTTGAGCCCAGGAGTTCAAGACCAGCCTGGGCAACATGGCAAAGCCCCATCTCTCAAAAAGTACAAAAACTAGCAAGGTGTGGTGGCTCACGCCTGTAGTCCCAGCTACTCAGAAGGCTGAGGTAGGAAGATCACTTGAGCCAGGAGGTGGAGGTTATGGTGAGCCAAAGATTGCACCACTGTACTCCAGCCTGGTTGACAGAGCCAGACTCTATCTCAAAAACAAACAAACAAATAAATAAACCTACTAGAGCTAATTTTAATTCAGCAAAATTGCAGGGTACAAAATCAACACACAAAAATCAGTTATGGAAATATACATGTTAAGATGGCCAACTAGATGCAGCCAGGTGCAACAGCTGCCACCGAGGGACTGATTTGACTGGTGCAGTCCTAACGGATCTTCAGAGGGAAGGCACTGAGAGTGGATGGAGGGAAGACACAGAAGCTAGGCTAAAGGGGGAGGAAGCTGGGAGGCCTGCATGGGGCTACTGCACCCAGGAACTCATTCCTAGCCCCCAATGATCTGGGGTAAAGGGTGAGTTGAACTGGCAAGGAGCAACGCTTCTTACGACCAGCCTCTGGAATCCTGGCAGGAGATCCTTTGACCACCATGGACACTGGAGTCGTAAGGGAGATACGCTTAGAGAAGTGGCCAGGGCAGTAGCCAGGTGATGAACCCAGAGGGTTTGCAGCAGGAGCAGCTGTAGTGGAGCACAGCCAGGGACGGCCACCCCTCTAGACTCAACTTGCTCCCACAGGAGACTTTCGCCCTAGGGGAACCGTTGGGCCTGAACTTCGCAGAGCAGTCTTACTCATCAGGCAGGGCTGGTACTACCTGAGCACTCCTTAGTTCGCTGGCCTCTCTCAGGGCCCACCCTGGCCATGCCTGATTGCAGGGAAGCCTTGAGCGCCCTAGGGGCCTACATCATAGCTCCAGTGCTGGTGGACCATGCCTGAAATGCGAAGGGCTCCCCCGGGGCAGCCCCCAGGGCCACACACCAGCCCTCACACTCCTTCCACATTGCATCTTCCCCCAGGCCCACGGAAACACCCCACATGGCTTTGCCAGCACATGTGTGCACGGGCAGGTTTTGCTTATCTTGTCCTGCCAGCCTGCGTGTATGTGTACACCCTGCCCTGAAACTGAGACACAGAGCCAACCAGCCCCAACCCCGCCCCTGCCAGTGCCCCACCCATTTGCCAGCACTACCCCAAGTGAAACTAGGCATAGAGAACAGCAGACTCTCCCCAGTGCTGATGCTCCCCAGCACCCTGCTCCCTTGTCAACACCACTACCACTGCAACCACACGTAGTCACCAGCAGGGGCCCCCACCATGCAAGCTGTGTTCCCTTTGCCACTGTGGTAAATGCTGGCACAGAGGCAGGCACACCAGCACCCACTAGCACCCTACTGCAGCCGTGCTGCTGCTGCCACTGCTGCTGGCACATGCAAACGAGGATGGATTCCACTGTCTCTGCACTACTAAATGCCTTGGCTGACATTACCCATTAGTGTGTAGTGACCAGCAGTCTAATGAGAGCATCTTGGCTCACCCAGTGCAGTGGATTCTTAACCTCAAGAAGACAGAACAAAGTTGGGGCTCAACACAAGTCCTCCAGAGTTTAAGCATGCAGTCCAGGAGCTGGGAACTAAGTGTTGGCTCTCTAAAATCTTCCAGAAATGAAGCCAATTGACTGAATCCACCTTACATAACAGTGAAACCCTCAAGGTCATCAAATAGGATAAAAGGAAAAAAAATCCATCCAAAGGTCAGCAACTTCAAAGAATGAAGGAACATAACCCTGCAAAGACAAAAAAGAACCAGTGCAAGAACTCTCACAACCCAAAAAAACCAGAGTGCCTTCTTTCCTCCAAACAGCTGTACCACTTCTCCAGCAAAGGGTCTGAACCAGGCTGAGATGACTGAAATTACAGAAATAGAATTCAGAATATGGATAGGAATGAAGATGATCAAGATGCAAGAGTATGTTGAAAGCCAATCTAAGGAAGCTAAGAATCATGATAAAACAATGCAGGAGCCAACAGACAAAATAGTCAGTACAGAAAAGAATGTTGTAACCAACTTGATAGAGCTAAAAAAACACACTACAAGAATTTCATTAATAGCAGAATAGACCAAGTGGGAAAGTATCTCAGGGGTTGAAGACTGGCTTTCTGAAAGAAGACAGGCAGACAAGAATGAAGAAAATAAAATACAAAGGAAGGAACAAAACCTCTGAGAAATATGGGATTATGTAAAGAGACCAGATCTATGACTCATTGGTGTCCCTGAAAGAGATGAAGAGAGTATAAGCAATGTGGGAAATATATTCCAGGATATCATTTATGAGAACTTCCCTGACCTAGCTAGAGAGACTGACATTCAAATTCAGGAAATGCAGAGAATGCTAGTAAGATATTTCACAAGAAGATCATCCCCAAAACACATACTCATTAGATTCTCCAAACTCAAAATGAAAAAAAAAAAAAAATGCTAAAGACAGCTGGAGAGAAAGGTCAGGTCACCTACAAAAGGAACCCCATCAGGCTAACAGTGGACCTCTCAGTAGAATGCCTACAAGCCAGGAGAGATTGGTGGTCTATCTTCAACATTCTTAATAAAAAGAAATTCCAACCAAGAATTTCATATCCAGCCAAATTAAGCTCCATAAGTGAATGAGGAATAAGATCCTTTTCAGACAAGCAAATGCTGAGAGAATTTGTTATAACAAGACCTGCCTTACAAAAGCTCCTGAAGGAAGCACCAAATGTGAAAGGGAAAGACCATACCAGCCACTGCAAAAACATACTGAAGTATGCAGACCCGTGGTACTATAAAGCAACCACACAAAGAAGACTACATAATAACCAGCTAACATCATGACAAGATCAAATCCACACATATCAATACTAACCTTGAATGTAAATGGGCTAAATGCCCCAATTAAAAGGTACACCATGGCAATCTGGATAAAGATTTAAGACTCATTGGTATGGTGTCTTCAAGAGACTCATCTCACATGCAATGACACCCATAGGATCAAAATAAAGAGATGGAGAAAAATCTACTAAGCAAATGGAAAACAGAAAAAAATCAGGGGTTGCAATCTAAATTTCAGACAAAACAAACTTTACAAACCAACAAAGATCAAAAAACACAAAGAACAGCATTACATAATGGTAAAGTGTTCAATTGAACAAGAAAACTTAACGATTCTAAATATTAATATTTATGCATCCAAAACGGGAGCACCCAGATTCATAAAACAAGTTCTTACAGACCCTCAAAGAGACTTCGACTCCCACAAAATAGTAGTGGGAGATTTTAACATCTCACTAACAGTATTAGATAGATCACTGGGGCAGAAAATTAACAATGATATTCAGGACTTGAACTCAGCACTGGATCAAATGAACTTGACAGACATCTACAGAACTCTCTTCACTAAAATAACAGAATATACATTTTCATCACCACATAGCACGTACTCCAAAATCAGTCACAGAATAATACAGGAAATACTCCTCAGAAAATGCAAAAGAAGTGAAATCATAATGACCAATCTCTCAGCCCATAGTGCAATCAAATTAGAAATCGAGACCAAGAAATTCACTCAAAATCATATAATTACATGGAAATCGAATAACCTGCTCCTAAATGACTTTTGGATAAATAATGAACTTAAGGTCAAAATTAAGAAGTTCTTTGAAACTCATGAGAAAAAAGATACAACATACCAGAATCTCTGGGACACAATCAAGGTGGTGTTAAGATGGAAATTGACAGCACTAAATACCCACATCAAAAAGTTAGAAATATTTCAATGTAACAACCTAACATCACAACTAAAATAACAAAGGAACCAAGAGAAAACCAGCCCCAAAGCCAGCAGAAGACAATAAATAACCAAAATCAGAGCTGAACTGAAGGAAATTAAAACACGAAAGTATTCAAAAGATCAATGAATCCAGGAGTTGGCTTTTTGAAAAAAATCAATAAAATAGAAAGACTGCTAGCTAGACCAATAAGAGAGAAAATCCATATAAACACAATCAGAAACAATGGAGGAGAAATATTTCTCCAAAGAAATACAAATAACCATCGGAGAATATTATGACTACCTCTATGCACACACAAGAAAATCTAAAAGAAATGGATAAATTCCTGAACACATACACCCTCCCAAAACTGAGCCAGGAAAAAAACTGAATCCCTGAACAGACCAATAGTGAATGAGCTCTGAAACTGAATCAGTAACAAATAGGCTACCAAAAAAAAAAAAAGCCCAAGACCAGACAGATTTACAGCTGAATTCTACCAGAAGTACAAAGAAGAGCTAGTACCATTCCTGCTGAAACTATTCCAAAAAATTGAGGAGGAGGGACTCTTTCTCCTTCAAAACTCACTCTGTGAGGCCAGCATCATCCTGATACCAAAACCTGGCAGAGATACAACAAAAAAAGGAAACTTCTGGCAAATATCCTCGATGAACATCAATGCAAAAATTCTCAACAAAACTCAGCAAACTGAATCCAGCAGCACATCAAAAAGTTTGTCCATCACAGTTAAGTAGGCTTTATCCTTGGGATGCAAGGTTGGTTCAACATACACAAATCAATGAATGTGATCTGTCACATAACGAGAACTAAAGACAAAAACCACATGATTATCTCAATAGATGCAGAAAAGGCTTCTGATAAAAATCAACATCCAACCATGCGCAGTGGCTCAAGCCTGTAATCCCAGCACTTTGGGAGGCCGAGGCGGGTGGATCACAAGGTCAGGAGATCAAGACCATCCTGGCTAACATGGTAAAACCCCATCTCTACTAAAAATACAAAAAACTAGCCAGGCATGGTGGTAGGCGCCTGTAGTCCTAGCTACTTGGGAGGCTGAGGCAGGAGAATGGCGTGAAACCAAGAGGCAGACCTTGCAGTGAGCCGAGATCATGCCACTGCGCTCCAGCCTGGGTGACAGAGCGAGACACCATCTAAAAAAAAAAAAAAAGAGAGAGGTGCCATGTGTACAAAAATCAATGCACAGTTATGAACTTTTTTTCAAATATATTTTGACACATCTTATCTAAATACAAAATACAGAAGCCTGTGTTACTCAGGCACGTGGCCCAGGAGGGCCTGAGACTAACACACACACTAAGCAAAAGAACATAAAATTTATCTTACAGTCGGAAAAACCAACATTTTGTGTATTTACTTATTTTACAAAATGTACTGAAAATGCTATTATTAGCTGAATTTGTGATTTCTTTTTGAATTTCTGAGTTATTCTTATTTATTTTTCCCATTTTGTTTTTGCACCAAGGAGACTGCAGTCAAATAAAATTAAACAGATACTACACGCGCTCGTCGGGGCAGCAGTACTGCAGCAGTAGGTTGATGGACTCCTGGCTGGAGGCCTGCCGGGCGTAGGCCAGCGCTGTGTTCCCGTGGGCATCTCCAGCCATGACATCCACCCCGTACCAGATCAGGAGGTGCACCAGGACCACATTCCCCTTGCGGCAGGCCAGATGGAGCGCCGTGCAGCTGTCTCCCTCCCCACAGGTCTCAAGTTCACCTCCTCCCGGGAGCCATGTGCCAGCAGCAGGAGGGCTGGCCGCAGGTCCTCATCAGCGGTGGCCTGCAGCAGGTGCTGGCCCAGGGACAGCTCCGTGGAGGGTAATGGAGCCAGGAAGAGCTTCTGTTCATATTTGGCACGGATCCACCATTCCTTCTCTTCCCTTGTGGAATCTACTGAGGGTTTCGTCCGCCCCGGCTGCTCTCTTGCCAGATGCTGTTGGCTAGCTCATTGCCAATAGATGACAAAACCTGCATGAGCTCGACTGGCCAGTCATCCAAGTCCAGAGATCGGACTCGGGAAAGGTGGGTGCAAGATTACGGTGGATCCCTGAGCATTCAATACACATGAGGACTCCCAAGTTCAAACTGGCCCAGTTAGGATTCTGGGTCTCACAGTCCACACAGTGGGAGTTCCCACACATGTTTCAGATGGACTGCAGGGCCATGGCCTCGCTCTGGCTCATCAGCCGGAACTTTGCTTTTGCTGCTCTCGCATGACTGCAGGCTGGCCAGGATCTGGCTCTCAATGGCTTGGACCCAGGCATCCCGCTCCTCATACGTTGTGGCTTCAAAGTGCCACGTTTGGCCAGTGAGGGACACAATGATAAACTTTTCTTCTTGTTCTTCAGCAGTGCTGGACAGGCCATCGTCTTTCAAGCTGTTGGTGCTTTTCTTCCTTTGATGTTTCTTTTTGTTGGCATGAGGAGAGTGGGGTGGATTGAGCTTGGGGCTGGTGGTGCTGGAGATATTGGGGCTGGAGCATATGGAGTCACCCAGCCCGGTGTCTGAATTGGCTGAGGTACTTAGACTGTTCATGTCCTTGAATGGGCCATTGCTTTTAGAGCTGGAGATAGGCGCGCAGGCCAATGTAGCTAGGGGTAGCCTCTTTCCTGGGACTTTGATGGTAGATGTTCAAAGGTCAATCTCTTTTTTATGAATGTTCTTCAGGTAATCACCTAAGCTTGAATAATAGGTGAGCACGCCATTGTCACAGAGGGTGACATATTTCTTTTTCCATTTCTTCAGCCATTTCCCACTTAGCTTTAAGAGCATGCCCTGTTTAATGGGGATGGCTCTGCCGCTCCCGATGGTGTCAGCATGACTGTCCGGGGCTTTCTTCTCTTTGTCTGGGTGACTCCCTTTCTCAGATGTGAACAGCTTGGACCAGCGCTTGGACCGCTTGCAAACGGGCATGGGTGTGTTGGCAGTGGGAGGAACACTGATCTGAAGGTCCTCCTGGCTGGTGCTGGGAGTCGGTGGAATGGAGGAGGAATCCTTACTAAAACTCCCACCTCCATTTCTTGTCTGGGTAATGTGTATGGTGGAAACCTGTGTGGAACAGAAGGAGGAATGGCTTCGAAAATTGGGTAGTGACTTGCAGGGTCCTATGACAGCTCACAGTTACCTTTTAAAAAGATACATTTTCTGGGCCAGGCTTGGTGGCTCACACCTGTAATCCCAGCACTTAGGGAGGCCAAGGTGGGTGGATCACGAGGTCAGGAGTTCAAGACCATCCTGGCCAACATGGTGAAACCCTCGAGAGGTTGAGGCAGGAGAATTGATTGAACAGGGACCTGGGAGACAGAGCCTGCAGTGAACCGAGATCATGCGATTGCACTCCAGCCTGGGCTACAGAAAGAAGATACATTTTCTGTTATTTGGGTAGTATATTTACTCATATTAGCTCACTAAACAGAGCTGCAGATCAGTTCGTATTCCAGCACATTCTTTTTACAACACTTAAGATGACTAAATACCACCTGAAATGGGGAAGATTTAAAAAAAGATGCCTTTGACTTCAGCATGAAACAGATACAAGTGTATGATGAAAATACAACCGCAATAAAAGTGTCACTTACCGTAAATGAGTATAACCGTTCATCAAATAGGCTCAAATATCTATCTGCATCTCTATAAAATAAGAATGTGCATTACTTCAAAAACGGTTAATATCTTAGTATAATATCTGTTTAGTAAAATACTGCCTCCTGTGTGCTTTGGTGTTTACTTCACCAAAGCAGTTTTTATGAATTCTTCTGGATCCTGACTTGCAGAGCGTTTCCTGATTTCTTCTTTCTCGGCACTTCATGTCCTGTACTGTGAAGTCTTTTATATGATAACCAGTCAGAAATGCCCGTAAGTATTGACTCTCCCTAACAGGCAATGGCAACAAACCAAATATATTTTCACTCTTCTAACCACACACTGAAACACAAGAATGTTTTACAAAGCAGTAGTGATGAACTTTAATAAATGTAAACATGATTCAGATTTCCGAGCTTCCTTTCTCTTTAGTTCTCTGTAGTATACTCTCATGATGTATTTATGTGTTTTCTGTTGTTTGAATTAAAAACTCATCTGCCTTTTTAAGAGGCCAGTCTTTGATGAACTTTAAACTTTGTAAAACTAATGCATTGTGCCTACGTGATAAACCAGTGGTTTTCCAAATGTGCTCTGTGGACCTCTCAGGATCCCCAAGACCCTTTCCAGAAGGGCTAAGAGGTCAACCCTGTTTTTTTTGTTTGTTTGTTTTGTTTTTTTTTGAGACCGAGTTTCACTCTTGTTGCCTAGGCCGGAGTGCAATGGCGCAATCTCAGCTCATGGCAACCTCCACTTCCAGGGTTCAAGTGATTCTCCCACTTCAGCCTCCTGAGTAGCTGGGATTACAGGCGCCCGCCACCACGCCCTGCTAATTTTTGTATTTTCAGTAGAGATGTGGTTTCACTATGTTGGCCAGGCTGGTCTTGAACTCCTGACCTCAGGTGATCCACTCGCCTCGGCCTCCCGAAGTGCTAAGATTACAGGCCTGAGCCACACTGTGCCTGGCCGACACTGTTCTGAATCATACTAACTAAACCTGAGAAAGCTGAATAAAAATTAAAGAATTTGTAAAACTAATACAAAGTTATTGCCTGCTTTTTCGTTGACACTTGCCATGACTATATAAAAGCAAAAGTGGGTAAACTGCTGGTTTCTCAGCATAAATCAAGGCAGTGGTACCAATTACATTAGTCATTCTATTATTTACTGTCCCCTACAGTTAAAAAAGACAGCCTGAATTACTTAAGAATGTTCTTGATGAGGCAGTAAAAATTAATGTTGTTATTAAATCTTGACATGTCTCTTTAATATTCTGAATAAGTGGAAAGTTAACAAGAAGCGCTTCTGCTGACTGCAGTACAGTTGTTTTCTGTTTTATGTTTTTTTAAATAATTAATGATTTAATTGTGAACTGAACGATCACTTTTTCACAGAACATCGTTTTTATTTAAAAATACAACTGGGTCAGTGCAGTGGCTCATGCCTGTAAAATCCCAGCACTTTGGGAGGCCAAAGCAGGCAGAAGGCTTGAGCTCCTTCAGGAGTTTGAGACCAGCCTAGGCAACGTAACAAAACCCTGTCTCTACCAAAAGTACAAAAACAGCCTGGCGTGGTGCCACACATCTGTGGTCCCAGCTACACAGGAGCCTGAGGTGAGAGGATTGCTTGAGCTGAGATCATGCCAAAGCACTCCAGCCAAGTGACAGAATGAGACTCGGTCTAAAAAAAAAATGCAACTATCATTCTCAAAAATAAATGAAGTGAGACGTTGTCACTTCAAGGAAAATAAGTATTTGTTCCCAATGATGAAATTTAAGCTTTCCTGAGGACTTTGAAAAATTTGTTCCTTCTACTATAGGTTTGACAGCTTTTCAATACTTAAAGGCATTTTAAAGTAAGATTGGTGGTTAAACTAAAAATGATTTTTGACATAATAAAACACAAACCAATATATTCCAAGTAACTAATACATAATATTATAAATGAAAGTATGGGGTGAAAGATTCATTTACTGTGCAAGAAAGATCAATGAGTACTGATGGAATAAAGTTATTAATATGGAAAATGCCACCGTAACTAATTTAAGAAACTAGCACTTGTGAAGTTTTGATTTAGTATTAAAGAATACCCCCAACTGTCTGCAAACTTTAAAAATACACTTTTTATCAGCTACACAGTTGCATGAGGTTAGGTCATCTTATTGCTTCTTTTTTTCCTTTTTTGAGATGGAGTCTCCCTCTGTCTCCCAGGCTGGGGTACAATGGCGAGATCTCGGCTCACTGCAACCTCCGCCTCCTACGTTCATGTGATTCTCCGGCCTCAGCCTCCCAAGTAGCTGGGACTACAGGCATGCACCACCACGCCCAGCTATTTTTTGTGCTTTCAGTAGAGGCAGGTTTCACCATGTTGGTTGGGCTGGTCTCAAACTCCTGACCTCAAGTGATTCGCCTACCTTGGCCTCCCAAAGTGGTGGGATTGTAGGTGTGAACTACCACACCGGGCTTTATTTTATTTTATTTTATTTTATTTTATTTTATTTTATTTATTTTATTTTATTTTATTTTATTTTTTGAGGCAGACTCTTGCTCTGCCTCCCAGGCTGAAGTACAGTGGCGTCATCTCAGCTCACTGCAACCTCCGCCTCCCAGGTTCAAGCAGTTCTCTTGCCTCAGCCTCCAGAGTAGCTGGGACTACAGGTGTGCGCCACCACGCCCGGCTAAGTTTTTGTATTTTCAGTAGAGATGGGGTTTCACCATGTTAGCCGGGATGGTCTTGATCTCCTGACCTTGTTATCCACCCACCTCGGCTTCCCAAAGTGCTGGGATTACAGGCATGAGCCACCGTGCCTGGCCTCTTATTGCTTCTTTAAAGCAAATTCCAAAGAAAGATCTAGAGAATCCAGTTGTCTCCTATTAAGCTCAACATGAGAGACTTTAAATAGTATAAATACATGACACACTTCTTACTCAACTTTTTGTTGTAGAAAAGTTACTTTTTGAATGAAAAATGTCTGTTAAAAATATTGTTCTCAAGGAATATTTTCTGTTGTCACAACCTGGGCCATGGGTTACTACTGACATCTAGTTGGTAGTGGCCATGAATGCTGCCAAACTCTCTGCAATGCACAGGACAGTCCTCACAACAAAGCGTTATCTAGCTCATAATATCAACAGTGCTAAGGCTGTGAAATCTAAACTAAAAATAGATTTTGAAAAAAAACTCAATGTTGTATTTCTACCACACAGTAAATATCAGTATAATCAATATAAACACACACATACTCTTTGAGATTCTCAATCATTTAAGAATTAAAAGAGTCTTGGCCAGGCGCGGTGGCTCACACCTGTAATCCCAGCACTTTGGGAGGCCGAGACGGGCGGATCACGAGGTCAGGAGATCGAGACTATCCTGGCTAACACAGTGAATCCCCGTCTCTACTAAAAAATACAAAAAAAAAATTAGCCGGGCGTGGTGGAAGGCGCCTGTAGTCCCAGCTACTCAGGAGGCTGAGGCAGGAGAATGGCATGAACCCAGGAGGAGGAGCTTGCAGTGAGCTGAGATTGCGCCACTGCACTCCAGCCTGGGAGACAGAGCAAGACTCTGTCTCAAAAAAAAAAAATAATAATAATAATTAAAAGAGTCTTAAGGAACAAAGAAAACATAAATAAATTGCTTTGATATTTTAGTAGGCACAATACAGCGTATGATGTCTACAGTTGTGACCTAACACTGAGCTTGATATCTTGCAAAGCAATTAGCTAGAATAATAAGACAGGTTTCTAAAAAGCTCACCTTCACGTGATATCATGATGTATCTCCAAGGTCACACTGTGGAAGGAAAAACAATTCATAATAATAGACATTATCATTTGTTAGGCCTGAAGACATTTTTTAAAGGTGGGGCAGAGGAAACTCTCCTAGCAGCCCTGAAATTCAAATTTTCAAATTCAGTACAGTACCATAAGGGCACTTTGTTTTTATTTCTTGGTTTTTCACAGAAATATGAGAACCAAAATACGAGGCAACATGCTATTAGAAGACGTGTTTCTGTTGACTATTATAATATATAAATAATAACAGATTTCCCTGTTATATGCTCTTCTACCCACAAAAGCTTTTGCCCCATGCGATTTATTTTATGTATTTATTTTTTGACCCAGAGTCTTCTTCTGTTGCTCAGACTAGAGTGCAGTGGTGCGATCTTGGCTCACCACAACCTCCACCTCCAGGTTCAAGCGATTCTCATGCCTCAGCTTCCCAAGTAGCTGGGATTACAGGTTTGTGCCACTATGCCTAGGTAATTTTTTTTTTTGAAAGAGTTTTGCTCTTGTTGCCCAGGTTGGAGTGCAATGGTGCCAGTCTCAGCTCACCACAACCTCTGCCTCCCGGGTTCAAGCAATTCTCTGGCCTCAGCCTCCTGAGTATTTGGGATTACAGCCATGTGCAACCATGTCCAGCTAATTTTGTAGAATGAGGCTCAGAACAACTAGGGGAAGGAAAATCTCAATTTTAGTAATAGGTCTATACAATATTAGCACTTTTTTAAAAGCTTGTAACATTAGCAAGTAAGATAGGTATGTCTATAGTGCTTCAAGTAGTTTTCATCTCTGAAATAATTTCACAATCACAGAATTTAAAGTTACATGCTGGAAAGGACCAATGACCTTACATGACATTTAATTCAACACTCATTTTGCAGATCAAGGAAACAAACCTTAAAACTGACTTGCCCAAGGTCCCACCAAATAGGAGCAGTTTCTCGTCCTAAACTCAAATGAAGCCGTGGCTCTCAAACTTTGCTGCACATTGAAATCACCTGAGAAGCTTTAATAACTGCCTCATCTTCAACATGAGACATTTTAATGTAATTAGTGTTGGGTATGAGTTTGGGCATCAAGGTTGTTGGTAAAAGTTTCCCAGGTGATTTCAACGTGCAGCAAAGTTTGGAATGATAGAGCTGGGGTGAAAATCAGAATCTTCTGGGATGCCTTTCTCCACATAAAGATGCCTCACATCCATCCCTGAGAAGTGCCTAGAGATAGAAGGAAAGTGGAGATGGGAAGATACATGTGTTTGCAGACATGTATTTTGAAAAAAAAAAAAAAACCTTGCATAAGTGATCTCAGTGAGTTCCACCTATCCCACTGACAACACTGCACTACTGACTCATGATAAACATTTTTCAAAATCTTTTCTTGAAGCCAATTTGCCCTATTAATTTGCTCAATAAACCTTTATTTCACCAATAGTTAATATACCAAATGATTATTTCTCAAACTTGCTGACGGCAAATTAAAACTGACTTTACTTTGAAAAGTAGACTTCCAAAAAGTAGAATGAGGAAAAAAGCATGAAATTTGTTTGAGCAAGATTAATCTTCAAAGCTACTTTTGAATTGTATGCTAACACATCAAAATCTTTTGAACTCAAAGAAGCCAGGGACTCTAGGTAAAGCAGTTTTTGTGTGTGTGTGCTCAAAGATTTCAGAGACTCAGCTGACTACAGACATTCAGTGATTACTCAATAGGTCCCAAAGCTCAGGACTTAATGGACAGAGTTTGAGTCCAGTTTTTGCTGAAACACAATTTCATCACAACTATTGTTAAAAGGGAGGGAGGAAAGTGACATTATTGTGAGTGTAAACTTGCCATTTGTAATGGCAGTAAAAGTTACTGCCAATTGAATTCACTAAAAAGGTTAGTGCATTTGAAACAAAATTGTTTATAAGCTAGTTATGTTTACAGAATGAATAGTAAAATTAAAGACATTAATATTCTAAATTACTACTTTCCAAACTGTGTTCTAAAAATCAACACTCATGACCCAGGAAATGATAATAATGTACACTGGACAGCCCCTGTGGAGCTGGTGCTGGTGTTGGTTGTTGTTCCTTTTAAAATAAACTTCATCTCAGGGTGATCTCAAAGCGCATCTTTGTGGCCCACGAGGTGCTCATGCACAATGGGAGAAATGCAAATGCAGATACACTGTGGTGCCAGAAGAGGAAAAGCTGTTCCTTCTTCCAAGGCTAATGTCCAAAGTAGTATATACTGACTTAGGCCTATAATGCACTGAACAACTAAGTTTTCACAAAAAGCATTCAATAAAGAGAACCTATCCTTCTAACTTTATTCAACATTGTCTCAAGGCATAAAGGCATCAAAAAACCACACTTTTTCTGGGATTGTTCCTTTGCTAACTGATTTTTCCTTCCAAGACATCTAAGATTAAGAGAAATTGATACTTAATATATAGAATCTGGATATCAATATATAGTTGACTCTAATTTCTTAAACCGATTGCTGAAGAGGACAACCAAATGGCTGAAATAATTTTAGAATAAACGAATCTATCCCTCGGCAGTATAGTTGTACTCACGATATTATTGTCATTGTAAGATAAGGCTGGCTGGCTGTGCTGTCATCAAGGAAGATTGTCGAACATGAGCTGTATTGTTGACTGAAATGCACAGTAGATACCTGAAGGGGAAGGGAAGTATAAGCTAAACTTATCAAAGTGTATTTTTTTCTTGCTTAAAATGTCAAATACCAAAGCACTAAGATATTTCTTACACTTCATGAACTGCCTGAGTGCGGTATCATGTACACTCTATAGAAAACCCATTGCAGGCTCTTAACTTCCAGAGATGATGTTTAAGATATGGGTTATAAAATGCTGCCCTTAATATGGTACCTGTCATCAAACCTAACAAGGCTTTTAGGAATTACCTTTAAAAATCATGAGAAGGCGGGGCAGAGCAAGATGGCTGAATAGGAACAGCTCCAGTCTCCAGCTCCCAGCGCGAGCAACACAGAAGACAGGTGATTTCTGCATTTTCAACTGAGGTACTGGGTTCATCTCACTAGGGGGTGCCGGACAATGGGTGCTGGTCAGCTGCTGCAGCCCAATCAGCGAGAGCTGAAGCAGGGCGAGGCATCGCCTCACCTGGGAAGCGCAAGGGGGAAGGGAATCCCTTTTCCTAGCTAGGGGAACTGAGACACACAACACCTGGAAAATCGGGTAACTCCCACCCCAATACTGTGCTTTACCAAAGGTCTTAGCAAACAGGCACTCCAGGAGATTATATCCCACACCTGGCTGGGAGGGTCTCATGCCACGGAGCCTCCCTCATTGCTAGCACAGCAGTCTGCAATCTAACGGCAAGGCAGCAGCGAGGCTGGGGGAGGGGGGCCTGCCATTGCTGAGGCTTAAGTAGGTAAACAAAGCCACCAGGAAGCTCGAACTGAGTGGAGCCCACCACAGCTCAAGAAGGCCTGCCTGTCGCTGTAGACTCCACCTCTGGGTGGAGTCTGACAGCTGTCTGACAGCTTTGAAGAGAGCAGTGGATCTCCCAGCACAGAGGTTAAGATCTGAGAACGTACAGACTGCCTGCTCAAGTGGGTCTCTGACCCCTGAATAGCCTAACTGGTAGACATCCCCCACTAGGTGCAGACAAACACCTCACACCTCACACGGTGGGGTATACCCCTGAGACGAAGCTTCCAGAGCAAGAATCAGACAGCGGCACTCGCTGTTCAGCAATATTTTGTCTTCTGCAGCCTCTGCTGCTGATACCCAGGCAAACGGGTCTGGAGTGGACCTCAAGCAATCTCCAACAGACCTACAGCTGAGGGTCCTGACTGTTAGAAGGAAAACTAACAAACAGGAAGGACACCCACACCAAAACCCCATCAGTACGTCACCATCATCAAAGACCAGAGGCAGAAAAAACCACAAAGATAGGGAAAAAGCAGGGCAGAAAAGCTGGAAATTCAAAAAATAAGAGCATATCTCCCCCTGCAAAGGAACACAGCTCATCGCCAGCAACGGATCAAAGCTGGATGGAGAATGACTTTGACGAGATGAGAGAAGAAGGCTTCAGTCCATCAAACTTCTCAGAGCTAAAGGAGGAATTATGTACCCTGCGAAAAGAAACTAAAAATCTTGAAAAAAGAGTGGAAGAATTGATAACTAGAATAATTAATGCAGAGAAGGCCATAAACGAACTGACAGAGATGAAAACCATGATACAAGAAATACGTGACAAATGCACAAGCTTCAGTAACCGACTCGATCAACTGGAAGAAAGAGTATCAGCGATTGAGGATACCATCTCACACCAGTTAGAGTGGCAATCATTAAAAAATCAGGAAACAACAGGTGCCAGAGAGGATGTGGAGAAATAGGAACACTTTTACACCGTTGGTGGGAATGTAAACTAGTTCAACCATTGTGGAATACAGTGTGGTGATTCCTCAAGGATCTAGAACTAGAAATACCATTTGACCCAGCCATCCCATTACTGGGTATATACCCAAAGGATTATAAATCATGCTGCTATAAAGACACATGCACACGTATGTTTATTGTGGCACTATTCACAATAGCGAAGACTTGGAACCAACCCAAATGTCCATCAGTGACAGGCTGGATTGAGAAAATGTGGCACATATACACCATGGAACACTATGCAGCCATAAAAAAGGATGAGTTCGTGTCCTTTGTAGGGACATGGATGCAGCTGGAAACCATCATTCTCAGCAAATTATCGCAAGAACAGAAAACCAAATACCACATGTTCTCACTCATAGGTGGGAATTGAACAATGAGATCACTTGGACACAGGAAGGGAAGCGTCACACACCAGGTCCTATTGTGGGGAGGTGGTAGCGGGGAGGGATAGCATTAGGAGATATACCTAATATAAATGACGAGTTAATGGGTGCAGCACACCAACATGGCACATGTATACATATGTAACAAACCTGCACGTTGTGCACATGTGCCCTAGAACTTAAAGTATATAAAAAAAGAGAAATATAAAGCCATTAATGGGTAGGAGTAGGATTAAATCCTCATCAAAAAAAGAAAAATTTAACATTTTCCCAGCTAGATTTCAGAACTCTCATTGACTGCTGACTTCTGGATGTCTCCATTTTCCCTCTATTAAGTCAGAGTGCCTATGATGATGATTCTATGCCTGTCTCATCATTTTATGATGGATGTGTGAAAGATAGGTAAGTTGTTTCTTTAGTTTCAAAGGTCTTCAAATCAAGACAAATCGTACTCAAGGAGTTGTATTTGCACCTAGACCTGATTTAAATGACGAGATTCTAGACTTAAAGTTAATGCTGTGATGAGATGAAGCTTTGGTAGACTTAGGGTACAATTAGTGAGGTGTGTGCATTACTTGGAGCCAGAGAGCAACCTACAGTAACTGGCCTCTAAAAAGAACCCCAATGAACATTACCTCCTGGTATTCATGCGCTGGTGTAGTTTCCTCCCACAATGTATCAGGGTTCATCTATATGACCAGTAGAATATGCCACTAGTGATGGTATTGTGTCTGGAATTGGTGGGTCCTTGGTCTAACTGACTTCAAGAATGAAGCTGCAGACCCTCGCTGTGAGTGTTACAGTTCTTAAAGGTGGTGTGTCCGGAGTTTGTTCCTTCTTCCCGGAAACAGATGGGAAACACTCAGGCATCAACAGGCTCACCCTTGAAATGCATCCTAAGCCATTGGGACCAATTTGATCCACAAACCCTGAAAAAGAGGCGGTTCATTCTTTTTCTGCACTATGGCTTGGCCCCAATATTCTCTCTCTGATGGGGAAAAATGGCCACCTGAGGGAAGTACAAATTACAATACTATCCTGCAGCTTGACCTTTTTTGTAAGAGGGAAGGCAAATGTAGTGAAATGCCTTATGTCCAAGCTTTCTTTTCACTGAAGGAGAATACACAACTATGCGAAGCTTGCAATTTACATCCCACAGGAGGACCTCTCAGCTTACCCCCGTATCCTAGCCTCCCTATAGCTCCCCTTCCTATTAATGATAATCCTCCTCTCATATCCCCTGCCCAGAAAGAACTAAGCAAAGAAATCTCCAAAGGACCACAAAAAACCCTGGGCTGTCGGTTATGCCCCCTTCAAGCTGTAGGGGGAGGGGAATTTGGCCCAACCCAGGTACATGTCCCCTTCTCCCTCTCTGATTTAAAGCAGATCAAGGTAGACCTGGGGAAGTTTTCAGATGATCCTGATAGACACACAGATGTCCTACAGGGTCTAGGACAAACCTTCGACCTCACTTGGAGGGATGTCATGCTATTGTTAGATCAAACCCTGGCCATTAATGAAGAGAATGCGGCTTTGGCTGCAGCCTGAGAGTTTGGAGATACCTGGTATCTTAAATGATAAAGTCAAGTAAATGACAGAATGACAGCTGAAGAAAGGGACAAATTCCCTACCGGTCAGCAAGCCATCCCCAGTATGGATCCCCACTGGGACCTTGACTCAGATCATGGGGACTGGAGTCGTAAACATCTGTTGACCTGTGCTCTAGAAGGACTAAGGAGAATTAGGAAAAAGCCCATGAATTATTCAATGATGTCCACCGTAACTCAGGGAAAGGAAGAAAATCCTCCTGCCTTCCTCGACTGGCTATGGGAGGCCTTAAGAAAATGCACTTCCCTGTCACCTGAATCACTTGAGGGTCAATTGATTCTAAAAGATAAGTTTATTATACAATCAGCCACAGATATCAGGAGAAAGCTCCAAAAGCAAGCCCTGGGCCCTGAACAAAATTTGGAGGCATTATTAAACCTGGCAACCTCAGTGTTCTATAATAGGGATCCAGAGGAACAGACCCAAAAGGAAAAGCAAGATCAAAGAAAGGTCACGGCCTTAGTCATGGCCCTCAGACAAACAAACCTTGGTGGTTCAGAGAGGACAGAAAATGGAGCAGGCCCATCACCCAGTAGGCTTTGTTATCAGTGTGGTTTACTAGGACACTTCAAAAAAGATTGTCCAATGAGAAACAAGCTGCCCCCTCGTCCATGTCCACTATGCCAAGGCAATCACTGGAAGGTGCACTGCCCCAGAGGATGAGGGTTCTCTGGGTCAGAAGCCCCCAACCAGATGATCCAACAACAGGACTGAGGGTACCCAGCTCATGTCATCACCCTCACTGAGCCCCGGGTACACTTAGCCATTGAGGGCCAGGAAATTGACTTCCTTCTGGATACTTGCATAGCCTTCTTAGTGTTAATCTCCTCTCCTGGACGACTGTCCTCAAGGTCTGTTACTATCCGAGGAATCCTGGGACAGCCGGTAACCAGGTATTTCTCCCACCTCCTCAGTTGTAATTGGGAGACTTTGCTCTTTTCACATGCCTTTCTTGTTATGCCTGAAAGTCCCACACCCTTATTAGGGAGGGATATATTAGCCAAGGCTGGAGCTATTATCTACATGAATATGGGGAACAAGTTACCCATTTGTTGTCCCCTACTTGAGGAGGGAATCAACCCTGAAGTCTGGGCATTAGAAGGACAATTTGGAAGGGCAAAAAATGCCCACCCAGTCCAAATCAGGTTAAAAGATCCCACCACTTTTCCTTATCAAAGACAGTATCCCTCAAGGCCTCAAGCTCATAAAGGATTATAGGATATTCTTAAACATTTAAAAGCTCAAGGCTTAGTAAGGAAATGCAGCAGTCCCTGCAACACCCCAATTCTAGGAGTACAAAAACCAAATGGTCAGTGGAGACTAGTGCAAGACCTTAGGCTCATCAATGAGGCAGTAATTCCTCTATATCCAGTTGTACCCAACCCATATACCTTGCTCTCTCAAATACCAGAGGAAGCAGAATGATTCACTGTCTGGACTACTCATGATGTAAATGGCATACTAGGTGCCAAAGGAAGTTTATGGCTATCAGATAACCGCCTACTTAGATACCAGGTGCTGCTCCTTGAGGGACCAGTGCTTCAAATGTGTGCATGCATGGCCCTCAACCCTGCCACTTCTCTCCCAGAGGATGGGAAACCAACTGAGCATGACTGCCACCAAATTATAGTCCAGACTTATGCCGCCCGAGATGATCTCTTGGAATTCCCTTTAGCTAATCGTGACCTTAACCTATATACCGATGGAAGTTCATTTCCGGAGAATGGGATACGAAGGGCAGGTTATGCCATAGTTAGTGATGCAACCATACTTGAAAGTAAGCCTCTTCCCCCAGGGACCAGTGCCCAGTTAGCAGAACTAGTGGCACTTACCGGAGCCTTAGAACTGGGAAAGGGAAAAAGAATAAATGTGTATACAGATAGCAAGTATGCTTATCTAATCCTACATGCCCATGCTGCCATATGGAAAGAAAGGGAGTTCCTAACCTCTGGGGGAGGTAAATACCACAAGGAAATTACGGAGTTATTGCACGCAGTGCAAAAACCCAAGGAGGTGGCAGTCTTACACTGTCAAAGCCATCAAATTGGAAGGAGAGGGGAAAACAGCCGCATAAGCAGCTGGCAGAGGCAGGAAAGACCACCAGAAAGGAAAGAGAGAAGGTGACAGGAAGTCAGAGAAAGAGAGAGGAAGAAACAGGAGAGACAAAGAGAAGGAGACAGAGGAAGAGACAGACAGTCAAAGAAGGAAAGACAGAGAGTCAGAAAGAGAGACAAGGAAGAAGTCAAACAGAGAAGGAAAGAGAGGAAGAGACAAAGGAGAAAGAAAGAGAGATGGAAGTAGTAAAGAGAAAACAGTGTACCCTATTCCTTTAAAAGCCAGGGTAAATTTCTGTATACCCAGCCTAGGTATATTCTTCTTATGTGGAACATCGACTTATATCTGCCTGCCCACTAACTGGACAGGCACCTGCACCTTAGTCTTTCTAAGTCCTAACATTCATATTGCCCCAGGAAAACAGACCTTGTCAGTACCCCTTAAAGCTCAAGTCCGTCAGTGCAGAGCCATACAACTAATACCCCTACTTATAGGGTTAGGAATGGCTACTGCTACAGGAACCGGAATAGCTGGTTTATCTACTTCATTATCCTACTACCACACACTCTCAAAAGATTTCTCAGACCGTTTGCAAGAAATAACGAAACCTATGCTTACTTTACAATCCCAAATAGACTCTTTGGCAGCAGTGACTCTCCAAAACCAACAAGGCCTAGATCTTCTCAATGCTGAGGAAGGAGGACTGTGCACCTTCTTAGGAGAAGTGTTGTTTTTACACTAACCAGTCAGGGATAGTATGAGATAACGCCCAGTGTTTACAGGAAAAGGCTTCTGAAATCAGACAACACCTTTCAAATTCTTATACCAACCTCTGGAGTTGGGCAACATGGCTTCTCCCCTTTCTAGGTCCCCTGGCAGCCATCTTGCTGTTACTCGCCTTCGGGCCCTGTATCTTTAACCTTCTTGTCAAATTTGTTTCCTCTAGAATGAGGCCATCAAGCTACAGATGGTCTTACAAATGGAACCCCAAATGAGTTCAACTAACAACTTCTACTGAGGACCCCTGGACCGACCTGCTGTCACTTTCCCTGGCCTAGAGAGCTCCCCTCTGGACGACACTACAACTGCAGGGCCCCTTCATCGCCCATATCCAGCAGGAAGTAGCTAGAGCAGCCATGGGCCAAATTCCCAACAGCAGTTGGGGTGTCCTCTTTAGAGGGGCAATTGAGAGGTGACAATGTGCTAGCAGCCCTCGCTCTCGGCGCCTCCTTGGCCTGGGCGTCCACTCTGGCAGTGCTTGAGGAGCCCTTCAGCCCACCACAGCACTGTGGGAGCCCCTCTCTGCCCTGGCCAGAGGCGCCTCCCTCTGCTTGTGGGGAGGTGCAGAGGGAGAGGCGCGGGCGGGAACCGGGGCCGCACACGGTGCTCTGGGGCCAGCGCCAGTTCCAGCGGGCACTGGTGCCGGCTCTGTAGGCCCCACACATGGAGCGGCCGGCCTGTGCTGCCTGCCCAGGGCAGTGAGGGGCTTAGCACCCGGGCCAGCAGTTGCAGAAGGCCGGGGCGGCGGGGGGGTCGGGGGGGACCAGCACTGTGCTCCAGTTCTCGCAGGGCCTCAGCTGCCTCCCTGCAGGACAGGGCTTGGGACCTGCAGCCCACCGACATGGTGAGCCCCCTACCCGCAGTGGGCTCCCGTGACGAGCCTTCCGGAGGGGTGCCGCCCCCTGCTCCATGGCTCCCGGTCCCATTCAGCGCCCAAGGGTTGAGGAGTGCAGGTGCCGCTAGGGACTGGCAGGCAGCTCCCCCTGCAGCCATGGTGCAGGATCCACTAGGTGAAGCCAGCTGGGCTCCTGAGTCTAGTGAGGACTTGGAGTCTAGTGAGGACTTGCCTAGCTAAGGGATTGTAAATACACCAATCAGCACTCTGTCTAGCTCAGGGTTTGTAAATACACCAATCAGTACTCTGTGTCTAGCTCAAGGTTTGTAAATACACCAATTGGTACTCTGCATCTAGCTGACTCTGTCTAGCTAACCTAGTGGGGACTTAGATAACTTCCTTCTAGCACTCTGTCTAGGTCAAGGACTGTAAATGCACCAATTAGCACTCTGTCAAAACGGACCAATCAGCTCTCTGTAAAATAGACCAATCAGCTCCCTGTGGGTGGGGTCAGATACGGGAATAAAAGCAGGCTGCCCGAGCCAGTATTGGCAACCCACTGGGGTCCCTTTCCAGCCAAAGAACTGCTGCTTACTCTCTGGGTCCATGCTGCCTTTATGAGCTGTAACAGTCACCGCGAAGATCTGCAGCTTCGCTCATGAAGCCAGCGAGCCCAGGAGCCCACCGGGAAGAACAAACGACTCCAGACATGCCACCTTTAAGAGCTGTAACACTCACCGCGAGGGTCCGCGGCTTGTTTCTTGAAGTCAGTGAGACCAAGAATCCACCAATTCTGGACACAGTATGTCATTTCTAAGATGATGCTTTGTGGAACTCAAGGAGTTAGACTTTTGGGAAACATAGGGTTTGGGATTTGAAAATTTATAAACTAAGCAACTTTTATTCTGGTAGTTAACATACTCTCATTGCTGATTCTCTATATGTTTCTAATAATAATTATCTTCTTATTCTCACCATACAATGTTTCATGTTTTACTATTGGTAATGATTTTTACTACTACAGAAGTGGTCTATATGTCTCTGCCTATTTGTCTATGTCTCTACAAGTGTATAAATGTGTGTGTGGTGTGTAGGGGGGAGTATGTGTATATGTGTGCTTATCAGTTCATGGACGAATTACAAAGCTCTCATATGTGCATTTCAGTTTATTCAGGAGTTAGCAAATTTATTTTTGGACATTTTAACTCCTCTATTACTATGAAAAGATCCACATTTCCATTTTCATGTATTCTATTTCTCCCTCTCTGTCACACACTCACACACATGCACACACACACACACCCCCCACACTCTAAACAATTCTTCATTTGTGTAGATTTGTATATTTCCCCCTTCTTGGTTTCATGTCTCTAAACTATTTAAATATTAAGTTAATTTGTGTTCCCCCTCTATAATTTCCATATACAGTTTACCTTTGAATAATACAGGTTTCAACTGCATGGGTTCACAGATACATGGATTTTCTTCTGCCTCTGCCATCCCTGAGACAGCAAGATCAATCCCTCCTCTTCTTGTGCCTCAGCCTACTCAACATGAAGATGATGAGGATGAAGATGTTTATGATGATCCATTTCTACTCAGTGAATAGTGAAGATCTTACAATTCTTAGTATTTTCTCTCGCTTACTTTATTGTGAGAATGCAGTGTGTAATACATATAACATACATGACATATGTTAATTGTTTATGTTATTGGAAAGGCTTCTGATCAACAGTAGGCTATTATATTAACAGCAGTTAAAGTCAAAAGTGATACAGTGATTTTTGACTTAATAGGGGTCAGCACCCTAACCACTGTGTTGTTCAAGGGTTAACTGAAAATGCACTGGATTGCATGAACGTAAGAAAACAATGAGACCTTACTACTTTCCAACTGAGGTAAGGGAATTTAGATTCTGCATAATATCTGCTGTCAATAGATTTGCCCAGTAAAGTTGTATATCAAATAACTTCTAAGTCTTACTTCACATTATTTTTATTTTTATTTTTATTTTTTTTTGAGACGGAGTCTCGCTCTGTCACCCAGGCTGGAGTGCAGTGGCCGGATCTCGGCTCACTGCAAGCTCCGCCTCCTGGATTCACACCATTCTCCTGCCTCAGCCTCCGGAGTAGCTGGGACTACAGGCGCCCGCCACCTCGCCCGGCTAGTTTTTTTTTTTTTTTTTTTTTTTTTTTTTTGTATTTTTTAGTACAGACGGGGTTTCACCGGGTTAGCCAGGATGGTCTTGATCTCCTGACCTCGTGATCCGCCCGTCTCGGCCTCCCAAAGTGCTGGGATTACAGGCTTGAGCCACCGCACCCGGCCTTACTTCACATTCTTATATCAGTTTCTAAATGTGCCATTATTACATTGGATTTAGCAGCAATATCCATTATAATCTGTTCTAACAAGAAGATCGTTTTTTGCTGGTTTCTTAAACTTCATATTGAGAGAAGATTACGCTCCTTGAGGATAAGATTCATATCGTAGCAATTTTCTATATCCTCCACAATGTTTTGCAGATTCAACAACTATTAATGAATTGAGTTAAATTTGCCTATGCTCTTACAAATCATACTCTCATAAATAACCTTCTAATCCTCAATTCCTCTAAAACAGAAAAATTGCCAATATAAAAAATCAAGAAAGAAGCTATTAACCACTTTATCATTCAAAATATGACTCATTCTTTCTTATACAACTACCTTTGTCAGCATTCTTGCCATTGAACTGTCTAGCCCTTCAGTCTGTTATATCATGGCTTGTTGTTAGAGAAGGTAAAGTTTGGAAAACAGAAGCAGTTATGTAAAGCATTGTTAGAAAATCCTTGAATTTCCCTTAAAATCCTGTCTTCTACATGTTTTTTATTTCACATAGATTAAGTTTGCAGAGTTGTGTCATAATTTCATGAGTGTATCTGTCAGAGAGCCCTTTGAAGGCCTATTTAATCCAACTAAGACTATTTTTTATTGTTTTAATACCATTAAACTTGTTCTCTCTTTGATAATAACTGAGGAAAGAGAGAAAGACATTCCATATAATACATCAGATGCCTAAGTGCTTTGGGTAGTCATAAGCCTGTTCTCCTATAGCTTCCTAATTAGAAATGCCTGCTCCTCAGAGTTTTCTTAAGCTTTCCAACTTGCTCCTTCCATTTTATAAGAATAATAGTCTATTTAGGAAGACTATTATCAAATAAATATCAGAATGATCAGTGGACACCTATTTTAGCCTTGGGATTTATGTCACAATTCCCTAAGACTTTGTATTTCCAGAAAAGAAATTCAAATTAAAGGTCACAATTACTTTTATTATGGTAATCCTGATAAGATGTGCATTTTAACTAAAAGAAGTTCCCACTATTTTTCTTCTTTCTACTTTTCAATAATCCTTGGTACCTTAGTAGGAGTGTGCAATACTCTTGTGGTGTATTTTTAGTTTAAAAGTCTGAGTATATCTAATTACCACTTGGTAGATGTTGTCCAAACTCACTTTTGAATCCAAGTGTTTTTACCCTCATAGAATTTTTTTAAAGGAGTATTTGCTTGTTTCTACTATACTGTAACTATTGGAGCTGCTAGGAGGCCTTTTAAATTCACCAACAAGTAGGCAGAATGGAGACTAACTGAAGGGTTGATGGGCTTAAAGAAAATAAATAACCTAACAAAACCACCAGGCTAAGAGCAAAATCAACATTGGGAACCAAGTCACTTTACTTGGGATTAGTGGATACCAAAATGTGCTTTCTCTGAAGCAGCACTTTACCAGGAAATATGAAAATCCACCTTTGTTGTCCTTCAGCTAAAGGGAATAAAATCGTGTACTTTCTGTAATTTTAACCTTGTAATAACAGATGCTACATGAACTCAAGTGGAACTCTGACTGCCTTGAGAGCTCAACAAAATGCATCCCACCATCCATTGCTGCTGCATCAGGGTATTAAAAAGAGAGACAGAAGGAAGAGGCGAGAGCAGCACAAGTTCAACAGTGTGAGGGACTCGGACACAATGGGAGGGAGAAAGAAATAAATGTCTGAATGTCATTGAAAGAATAGACAAGGCATATGTAAGAGGCCTGCTAAAGCTTCGGGACCTCAGAAGCCTATTTGTAAGAACTACAGTTTAGAATAGGGAACTTGCAATACAATGCCTGACCTTTATTTCCTTACCTGTCTCCAACTTGTCAAAACCTTTGATCGATTTTGATATGATCAAATTACTGCTACAATATTCAGTTGAACTACATACATTTCTCAAAGCAGTAATACAATGCTACAGCATAGCTTAACTGTAAGTAATATGGTTTGCTTATATTTAAGTCATTTCTAAGGAACCCATGCAAACACAGTCAGATCTATTTCTGATGTATTTCCAAAGCTAAAAACAAAAAATGCTGTTAATGCATAAATAGTCAAAAAGTCATGCACTGTGGTTTTACAGGGACTTCTATTTCTAAAGATGATTGTTGCATGAGGGCCTCTGCCTTTATGAAGGGAAATGTGTAGATTTTAACTAGCTCAATGTTTTTGTTTTGAAAAAGAAAATCATGTTTCTGCATTAAAAAATAAATTCTTAATCAAATCTTTAAAATTAACATTTAGAACAGGGACAGAAACTTCTGTTGTTTCCTAAGTGTTTTGTTGTTGCTGTTTAGTTTTAAATCATTTTTTAGAAGTTTTATTGAGGTATAATTGATACAAAAAATTGTACACCTTTAATATATTCACTCGGGTGAGTTTGGACATGTGTGCATACACCAATAGCATCATCACAACCAAGGTACTGAACATACTTATTCACCTCCAAAATTTTCTTTTTTTCTTTTTTAATGGTGGTAGTATATTTTTAGGAATTCAGCCTTCGAGCAGAGTACTAAGGACCTTCAACAAGAAATGGGAAAGTAAATGAACTAAGTCCATATAAAGGGTGAGCTCTGGTGAGATATTCAAATTATGGCCAATTCCTCAAGAGGCTTGTAAACTGACTGTGGGTTTCCAGTTTGGTTATTCACAGGTAAGCCTTCATTTGCTCATTCACCTATTCATTCATATATCCACTCATTCATTCTCAAGAAGAGGTATTTGTCTGTATCTCACCATGTGGATGAGCAGGTGGTCAGTTCTCAGGACTTCATTTGCTCATTCACCTATTCATTCATATATCCACTCTTTCATTCTCAAGAAGAGGTATTTGTCCATATCTCACCATGTGGATGAGCAGGTGGTCAGGTCTCACTTCATTTGCCATTAAGTGTACTCACCCTTGAGCTCCAGGATGATATTTTCTCTCACTTTGCTTCATTACCAAAGTGGCTATCAAGATTCCCTCCCCTACCTTCTTTTTCTTTATTCAAAGTTTAACAGCTGGAGTTAATTTCTTGACTCCTTTAGTAGCACATGCGTATATATACCACTAAAGGCTTGTTGGATTAAACTGTTAAATTTGTCATTTAGCTAATGTTTTCTCAGAACCAGAAATAATAGATTCAATTGTTGAAATTATTTCAAAAGATAATCATAGAATGGAAATAAACTACAGAAAGTAGGGAACATGAGTAACTAAATCTCCTAGGAAACATTTGCAGAAGATGGTAAAGCATCCAGTCTCGTTATTATAAATGGATTTCAAAGAATCTCAGAGCAGCTTTACAAAATTTTACGGCACTAACAAATGGCAGCCAACCTCTGTAGTCAACACAAAATACTCTACCATCCTTTGTACCTCCTTAAATTAAGCCAATTTCTGCTTACACAGAAAATCTGTCTGTGGAAAACATTGCTTAGAATATGCAAGCACATTAATCTGGAAGCCACAAGAGAAGCTTGCTTCAGAAAACTTAATATTTTTCTTGTGAGTTATTCTCCTTACGCTTTTCACATTACAATAATACCAAATTATCATGATGTATTTTCTTCGCTCTCAGAGCAAGATAAGACTCTAGTTGTTGCTGGAAACTATGCATTGTCTAACTATGGGTTCACATTCTCCCACAGTGATTCTGGAATCACATACACAAATGAGATCACTGCTGTCAGATCACTGGGATTAAGACTCAACTTCTCTACTCACTGGCCATATAAATATAGATACAGTACTCAAATCCTCTGAGGCTTAGCTAATTATCAGTTGATTTGGTCTACACTTACCACATTAACTATTTGAAAGGATTCATTGATATAACATGTGCTGAGAACAGTTCCTGACTCATAACCATTATTAAGGCAATATTTACCAATGTGTGACTTTAAAACAGATACTACTATTAAAGAATAATTCATACTATACATTCAGTATTTAAACAACAGAATTATAATTTTGTAAAGTAAATTTTGCACTCAAACAGAAAATCTAATTCTGTAACTATTTTTTCAATATTGGGTCATAGACCCAACAAAGACTATATGACTGGGTTAGACATATGTATTTACTTATGCAATTAGTAATAAAATTCTTTACTCATTCCTAGATTTGAATCCCAGATGCTCTGCGTAGCAGCTGTATAGTCATGGACAAGTTGCTTAATGTGTCTGTACCTCGATTTCCTCATTTGTACTTCAATTTTCTTATGTGGTAAATATCAAATCACTTAACTCAGAGCTATGAGGTCAGTTTTATCTGAGAGAATCCAGAATAAAATACTTAGCACACATTTCCTAGCATTCAGCATGCATAATACATACTTAAGGAAATTTTAGATCTCTGTACATCATTAATATATTAAATCCTCAAACTGACTGTAATGTCTGAAAATGCATGTTTTTATGTCACTGTACCTCTCACTGCACTTGGCACAGTGTTGTGAATATATTTGCCATTTGTATGTTCTTTCTACCATACAATTCTGCCACTCCAATTAGTATATTGTGTTGGAAAACAATTGCGTGCTTGCTTTATGTTTTACTAAATTTATACGGAACTACACTGACACTTCCTTGCTTTCAGATGCTGGGACTCACTGGTTGCTTTCTAGTTCTCGGGAGTCTCTATGTGACTCTGTCCTTTACACTTGCCCTGCAACATCACCCTCAGCCCTAGACAAAGCCAACATCATTTCTTCAAATATGTCTGCAATTCACTGTATGAATGTTCTCATTCTATCAAAACTCTGACCTCACTAACTCAATGTAGCAATATAGAATGATAAAGTAGTTTACATGAAAGTCATACCAAGTTTGCTTTGTTTATTCATCCAAACGTATGTTTTTAAAGGACAAGGCTTTTATCTGAAACAAAATTATAATTTGAAATTCCAAATAATGTGACTAATAGATTATGAATTCATTTCCAAATATAGAAATAATTAAAACACTTGGGGGTATAGAAAAAGTGAGTGCTGTATCTATTCTTTTCTTATATTAATTTTACCCTAGCTACCAGATTTTAGTTTTTGTCTTTTTTTTTTTCTCTTTTTATTTTTATGAGAAGGAGTCTTGCTCTGTCGCCCAGGCTGGAGTGCAGTGGCTGGATCTCCGCTCACTACAAACTCCGCCTCCCAGGTTCACACCATTCTCCTGCCTCAGCCTCCCGAGTAGCTGGGACCACAAGCACCCGTCACCACGCCCGGCTAATTTTTTTGTATTTGTAGTAGAGATGGCGTTTCACCGTGTTAGCCAAGATGGTCTCCATCTCTTGACCTCGTGATCCACCCATCTCAGCCTCCCAAAGTGCTGGGATTACTGGTGTGAGCCATGGCGCCCGGCCCAGCATTTAGTATTTTTAATATCAACTGAGAGATTTAAGGCTATTATAATTTTCCTATTTTGATTTTCCTCTTCTGTTTATAACTCAAAGTAATTTGACAGTATACACTGTGATGTGTCCCCATGTATCAAACATTTAAAATATGTATTTGGAAGCAAAAAATTATATGTGTGTACATATATATAAATTTATATATATATACATATAAAATTTTTTTTATCATTCTGTCTCCCAGGCTGGAGCTCAGTGGCTCAATCTCTGCTCACTGCAAGCTCCGCCTTCCAGGTTCACACCATTCTCCCAAGTAGCTGGTAGCTGGTACTACAGGCGCACACCGCCACGCCCGGCTAATTTTTTGTATTTTTAGTAGAGACGAGGTTTCACCGTGTTAGCCAGAATGGTCTCCATCTCCTGACCTCGTGATCTGCCTGCCTCGGCCTCCCAAAGTGCTGGGATTACAGGTGTGAGCCACCGCGCCCTGTGCAAAGATCTGTTTTACTAATGCCACAGAGGTAAAATCTGCTACTTCTTGATCAGGAGTAAACAAGTTGACTTCACAGCAGTTGATCTAATTTTCTTCCCCATTCATTCAATGGTATTTTTTGATTGCTATAGAATATACTGAATAAGTCCTTTTTCTTTTTTTTTTTTTCAGAAATGGTTTCTCTCTGTTGCTAAGGCTGGAGTGCAGTGGCACTATCTCAACTCACTGCAGCCTCTGCCTCCTGGGCTCAAGAAATCCTTCTACCTCACCCTCCTGAGTAGCTGGGACTACAGGTGAGCACCACCATGTCCACCTATATGATTTTTGTATTTTTTTTGTAGAGACAGGGTTACACTGTGTTGCCTAGGTTGGTCTCAAACTCCTGGGCTCACCCCATCCTCCTCCCTCAGCATCCCAAAATTCTGGGATTACAGGTGTAAGCCACTGCACCTGACTGAGAAGGCTTTTTATTATAGGTTGTTCTTATTGTTTTATTTATTTGGTTTGCTTGTTGCTTTTCAAGGTAAGGTTGACATATAAGGTGGTATAATGCTCAAAGGTCAAGTTGTAGAGATAGCTAGAATGAAGTTCAAATCCAGAGCCAAGTTACTTAGACTCTCTAAGGACTTGCTTTTCCCCTATAAAATAAAAATAAAGCAGATAGCCACTTCATAGGTTTGTAATAAGAATTAATATGATCATGCTGTCACACAGTTGCAAAGAGATACTGAAACTCGGCTCTGGCAAAAAATATTAGCTATTGCCATTAGGACTGTTCTCCTTAATACCTAACGCATTTGCTGACAATGAGGTTACTCATCATGTCCTTCCAGGAAAAAAATTTTAAAAAGTTTAAAACCTAGGAACTACTTTTAAAATTTAATTTTCAGACCTGTCATAACAGCTGAGGAAGAGAAGTGGTAGCTGACTGGGGACAGATGTAGAGATCCTTAATGGTATAAGAGTGTGAGAATGTGAAGCATGATAGGATATATTACTCATGCAGATTGCAAATACATGTCAAAAGTATACTTATCATTCATTTAAGTAAAATTCAGCATTGTTTTCTTCAAAGAAGAAATTACACCTTTCACTCTACCTATTTAACTCCGGGAAATTTTACAAATTGAGCATGCCATTGTTTAGTATGAATTCCTTTATGTCAGCTACCCTGCTAACTTTGCCTTTGGCATGATGAGCAGAAAGAAAAGAAACAGAATGATTAGTTCTGGAATATGAAAAAGTGTCCAAGAAGAGGAGTAGTCTTGAGAAGTAGGCAACAGGATGAAGTCACTAGGGGACAGAAGAGTTAGGAGGGAGTGGGACCAGACAAGCACTGAAATCTGCATGCACATGTAACCGTCTAAAATAGTCATGCAGCACGCAGACTCTAGGTCAAGATAACCAAGATGAATTGCAACTTCTCCACAAGCAACATGACTTTGGGTAAAGTATTTAAGTTTTCTGTGTCTTAGTTTCTTCAACTGATAATTAAAAATGTCATGTCTACTTCATAAAATTGTGATAACTTATTAATACATGTAATGAATAGTGTTTGGCATTTAGCTTAATAATAAGACATTTCGTTAAAATATTAGCTACTTTTGTTAGCTAGCAACTCACAATTTTGCCTAAAGCTGACCCCATATCTAGGGTTAGGTTTGAAAGAAACTCATCACCATCAGAAGTAGGTCTGGAAGTTATAAAGGAAAGCTTAAAGACACAGAAGTATGTGCAACACCTATTTACAAAGAATCCATTGGAAAACCCCCATTGAGCCCAGGTAGATGGCACATGTCCCCTTTGGGTATGTAATTCAGTTCCCTGAGGGTCACTGTACTGTCTTTGTTCCCAAGGCAAACTTTTTAATAATTGTGATCCCACTCAATAGTCATGTTCACTTGCTTTATGGGTACATTTGTGGCATATTTTAAAATGTGAAGTTGAGTACATTTCACTTAACAACCAAAGGCATATAGTGACTTGTTTTAGAGGAAAAATTATTGATTTTTGTAAATAGGTAAATCTTGTTTGTATTTTAGCTCCATCACTTACTAATTTTGTGATACGGGCAATTTATATCCTATCTGAGCCTGTGTTTCCTCTACAATATGTTTATTTATATAGTCAGTTTTCACATTAAATGGGAGAAAAACTGACATTGTTCAATTCACACCCAGGGAAATTCTGTGTGAAAGACATCATATGATATTTCTTTTAATGCTCTAAAACAATGTTGTGAGGTAAGTGTTACCTCTGATTTGCATATGAAGAAACATATTCCCAGATTAATGAATTGCCCAGTTTCACACAGGGAATAAATTGCAGCACAGGAGTTCTACATAGATAGACCTGTATGACTTCACAGAGTGAAATGGATGGATAAACAATTCACTTTCCAGGAGAAATCACAGGACAATGGATATCAGAAGAAATGATGGGAACAGGGTAATATTGGATGTTTTGTATATGAAAAACTAATTTGGGCAACAAATAAGTGTATAAAGTCACTGAAGCAAAATATATATTACCAAATCTAAAAGAAAATATGCTATTAGTAGGCCATGGCTACATTATAAAAAACATGTCATTTCACATAAAGTACTAACACTACACTATGACTATGAGTTAATATTAAAACATTGACCACATAGGAAATAGGAGAAACAAGTAACAACACTGTGGAAAGCAAAGAAAATGACTGCAAGATGCAGCTATCACCACCATCTCCTGGCCACATAGGGGCCTCCTCAGAAGCTTAGATGAATGAAGGGAAGAGACTGGAGTTATTACAATTAAAACTCAGAGTAAAAGCCTTCCTGGGCTGAGACTAGATCTCTGAGGGAGAGGTATGTTCCAACTGCTGCTGTTACCTCTGAAGAGGCACTTTCTGGGGCTCTGAAAAAACTGGTAAACTGAAACAATTACTGCTCCTACGGCAAGGGGATGTTCTTGGGAGAACATCGGCAAGGACAGCAAATAAACAGGAAAAGGAGATCTATTCTTCCATTCTCTTGCCTTTCTATGTTTCTCTAGTACCTCCCAATAGCAGAACCAACAGGATCCCACTAGAAGGAACTTGGAAAACGTAGCTTGCTGATCCCCATCATGGCATCATAGCAAATTTATTGCAGAGAAATGTGGCTAAAGATCAAGATTGTTAGTAAATAATCTTGTGCTAGTCTAAGGCAGCCAGAACTTGCTTTTGCTGCTCTCGCCTGACTGCAGGCTGGCCACGATCTGGCTCTCAATGGCTTGGACCCAGGCATCCCGCTCCTCATACGTCATGGCTTCAAAGTGCCACGTTTGGCCGGTGAGGGACACAATGATAAAGTTTTCTGCTTGTTTTTCAGCAGTGCCAGACAGGCCATTGTCTTTTAAGTTGTTGGTGCATTTCTTCCTTTGGTGTTTCTTTTTGTTGGCATGAGAAGAGGGGGGTGGGTTGAGCTTGGGGCTGGTGGTGCTGGAGATATTGGGGCTGGAGCATATGGAGTCACCCAGTCCGGTGTCTGAATTGGCTGAGGTACACAGACTGTTCATGTCCTTGGATACGCAATTGCCTTTAGAGCTGGAAATGGGCGCACAGGCCAATGTGGCTAGGGGTGGCCTCTTTCCTGGGACTTCGATGGTAGATGTTCGCAGGTCAATCTCTTTTTTGTGAATATTCTTCATATAATCACCTAAGCTTGAATAATAGGTGAGCATGCCATTGTCACAGAGGGTAACATATTTTTCCATTTCTTCAGCCATTTCCCACTTAGCTTTAAGAGCATGCCCTGTTTAATGGGGATGGCTCTGCCGCTCCCGATGGTGTCAGCATGGCTCTCCCGGGCTTTGTTCTCTTTGTCTGGGTGACTCCCTTTCTCAGATGTAAACAGCTTGGACCAGTGCTTGGACCGCTTGCAAACGGGCGTGGGTGTGTTGGCAGTGGGAGGAACATTGACCTGAAGGTCCTCCTGGCTGGTGCTGGGAGTCGATGGAATGGAGGAGGAATAGTTACTAAAACTCCCACCTCCATTTCTTGTCTGGGTAATGTGCATGGTAGACACCTGTGTGGAACAGAAGGAGGAATGGCTTTGAGAATTGGGTAGTGACCTGCAGGGTCCTATAGACAGCTCACAATTACCTTTTAGAAAGATACATTTTCTGGGCCAGGCACAGTGGCTCACACCTGTAATCCCAGCACTTAAGGCGGCCGAGGTGGGTGGATCACGAGGTCAGGAGTTCAAGACTATCCTGGCCAACATGGTGAAACCCTGTCTTGACTAAAAAAAGAAAAAAAACATTAGCTGGGCACGGTGGCGCATGCCTGTAATCCCAGCTACTCGGGAGGCTGAGGCAGGAGAATTGCTTGAACAGGGACCTGGGAGACAGAGCCTGCAGTGAGCCAAGATTGTGCGACTGCACTCCATCCTGGGCTACAGAAAGAGACTCCGTCTCAAAAAAAAAAAAAAGAGATACATTTTCCATTATTTGGATAGTATATTTACTCATACAAGCTCACTAACTAAACAGAGCTGCAGATAGTTCTTATTCCAGCACAATCTTTTTACAACACTTAAGATGACTAAATACGACATGAAATGGGGAAGATTTTAAAAAAGATGCCTTTGACTTCAGCATGAAACAGATACAAGTGTATGATGAAAATACAATTTCAATAAAAGCGCCACTTACCGTAAATGAGTATAACTGTTCATCAAATATGCTCAAAGATCCATCTGCATGTCTATAAAATAAGAATGTGCATTACTTCAAAAACTGTTAATATATTAGTATCACATATGTTTAATAAAATACTGCCTCCTGTGTGCTTTGCTGTTTACTTTACCGAAGCAGTTTTTACAAATTTTTCTCCTGGCTCCTGACTTGCAGAGGGTTTCCTGACTTCTTCTTTCTCAGAACTTCATGTCCTGTACTGTGAAGTCTTTTATATGTAACCAGTCAGAAATGCCCATAAGTACTGACTCTCCCTAACAGGCAATGGCAACAAACCAAATATATTTTCACTCTTCTAACCACACACTGAAACACAAGAATGTTTTACAAAGCAGTAGTGATGAACTTTAATAAATGTAAACGTGATTCAGATTTCCTAGCTTCCTTTCTCTTTAGTTCTCTGTAGTATACTCTCGTGACATATTTATGTATTTTCTGTTGTTTGAATTAAAAACTCATCTGCCTTTTTAAGAGGCCAGTCTTTGATGAACTTTAAACTTTGTAAGCCTAATGCATTGTGCCTACGTGATAAACCAGTGGTTCCCCAAATGTGCTCTGTGGACCTCTCGGGATCCCCAAGACCGATTTCCAGAAGGGCTAAGAGGTCAACACTGTTTGTTTGTTTGAGACCGAGTTTCACTCTTGTTGCCCAGGCTGGAGTGCAATGGCGCAATCTTGGCTTATGGCAACCTCCGCCTCCCAGGTTCAAGTGATTCTCCTACCTCATCCTCCTGAGTAGCTGGGATCATAGGCACCTGCCCCCACGCCTGGCTAATTTTTGTATTTTCAGTAGAGACGTGGTTTCACCATGTTGGCCAGGCTGGTCTTGAACTCCTGACCTCAGGTGATCTGCTCACCTTAGCCTCCCAAAGTGCTGGGATTGCAGGCCTGAGCCATTGTGCCTGGCCAACACTGTACTGAATCATACCTGAGAAAGCTGAATAAAAAATTTAAAAATTTGTAAAAGGAATACAAAGTCATTGCCTGCTTTTTCGTTGACACTTGCCATGATTGTATAAAAGCAAAAGTGGGTAAAACTGTTGGTTTCTCAGCATAAATCAAGGCAGTGGTACCAATTACATTAGTAGTCATTCTATTCTTTGCTGTCCCCTACCGTTAAAAAAGACAGCCTGAATTACTTAAGAATGTCTTTAATGAAGCAGTAAAAATTAATGTTATTAAACTTTGGCATGTCTCTTTAATATTCTGAATAAGCGGAAAGTTAATAAGAAGCATTTCTGCTGACTGCAGTACAGTTTTTTGTTTTTGTTTTTGTTTTTAAGAATTAGTGAGTTAATTGTGAACTGAACAATCACTTTTTTCACAGAACATCGTTTTTATTTAAAAGTACAACTGGGTCAGCGCAGTAGCTCATGCCTGTAAAATCCCAGCACTTTGGGAGGTGAACGCAGGCAGATGGCTTGAGCTCCTGCAGGAGTTTGAGACCAGCCTAGGCAAGGTAACAAAACCCCCTCACTACCAAAAATGCAAAAAAGAATTAGCCTGGTGTGGTGCCACCCATCTGTGGTCCCAGCTACAGGGGAGTCTGATGTGAGAGGATTGCTTGAGCTGAGATGATGCCAGTGCACTCCAGCCAAGTGACAGAGTGAGACTCGTTCTAAAAAAAAAAGTACACCTTTCATTCTCAAAAATAAATGAAGTGAGAGGTTGTCACTTCAAGGAAAATAAGTATTTGTTCCCAGTGATAAAATTTAACCTTTCCTGAGGACTCTGAAAAACTTATTCCTTCTGCCAGGCATGTTGGCTCATATCTGTAATCCCAGCACTTTGGGAGTCTAAGAGGGGCAGATCAAAAGTTCAGGAGATCGAGACCATCCTGGCTAACACAGTGAAACCCCATCTTTACTAAAAATACAAAAAATTAGCTGGGCATGGTGGCATATACCTGTAGTCCCAGCTACTCTGGAGGCTGAGGCAGGAGAACCGCTTGAATCAGGGAGACGGAGGGTGCAGTGAGCCAAGACCACACCACTGCACTCCAGCCTGGGTGACAGAGCAAGACTCCATCTCAGAAAAAGAAAAAAGAAGAAGTGGTGGGCATCCAAGATGGCCCAATAGGAACAACTCCAGCTTCCAGCTCCCGGCGTGAGTGACACAGAAGGTGGGTGATTTCTGCATTTTCAACTGAGGTACTGGGTTCATCTCACTGGGGCATGTCGGACAGTTGATGCTGGTCTGCAGGTGCAGCCCGGCCAGCAAGAGCTGAAGCAGGGTGAGGCATCACCTCACCTGGGAAGTGCAAGGCGGAAGGGAATTCCTTTTCCTAGCCAAGGGAAACTGAAACACACAACACCTGGAAAACTGGGTAACTCCTACCCTAATACTGCGCTTTACCAAGGGTCTTAGCAAACGGCACACCAGGAGATTATATCCCACACCTGGCCTGGAGGGTCGCATGCCCACGGAGCCTCCCTCATTGCTAGCACAGCAGTCTAAGATCTAACTGCAAGGTGGCAGCGAGGCTGGGGGAGGGGCACCCACCATTGCTGAGGCTTAAGTAGGTAAACAAAGCCTCCTGGAAGCTTGAATTGGTTGAAGCCCACCGTAGCTCAAGGAGGCCTGCCTGCCTCTGTGGACTCCACCTCTGGGGACAGGGAATAGCTAAACAAAAGGAGTAGAAACCTCTGCAGATGTAAATGTCCCTGTCTGACAGCTTTGAAGAGAGCAGTGGTTCTCCCAGCACACTGAGATCTGAGAATGGACAGACTGCCTGCTCAAGTGGGTCCCTGACCCCTGACTAGCCTAACTGGAGACATCGCCCACTAAAGTGCAGACCAACATGTCACACCTCACACAGCTGGGTACACCTCTGAGACAAAGCTTCCAGAGCAAGAATCAGACAGCAACACTCGCTATTCAGCAATATTCTATCTTCTGCAACCTCCGCTGCTGATACTCAGGCAAACAGGGTCTGGAGTGGACCTCAAGCAAACTTCAACAGACCTGCAGCTGAGGGTCCTTACTGTTAGAAGGAAAACTAACAAACAGAAAGGACGCCCACACCAAAACCCCCAGGTACGTCACCATCATCAAAGACCAAAGGCAAATAAAACCACAAAGATGGGGAAAAAGCAGTGCAGAAAAGCTGGAAATTCAAAAAAATCAGAGTGCATCTCCCCCTCCAAAGGAAGGCAGCTCATCACCAGCAATGGAACAAAAATGGATGGAGAATGACTTTGACGAGTTGAGAGAAGAAGGCTTCAGTTGATCAAACTTCTCAGAGCTAAAGGAGGAACTACGTACCCAGCGCAAAGAAACTAAAAACCTTGAAAAAAGAATGGAAGAATGGATAACTAGAATAATCAATGCAGAGAAGACCATAAATGAACTGATAGAGATGAAAACCATGACACGAGAACTATGTGACAAATGCACAAGCTTCAGTAACTGACTCAATCAATTGGAAGAAAGAGTATCAGTGATTGAAGATCAAATGAATGAAATGAAGGAAGAAGAGAAGTGTACAGAAAAACGAATAAAAAGAAATAAAGCCTCCAAGAAATGTGGGATTATGTGAAAAGACCAAATCTACATCTGATTGGTGTGCCTGAAACTGACGGCAAAATGGAACCAAGTTGGAAAACACTCTGCAGGATATCATCCAGGAGAACTTCCCCAACCTAGTAAGGCAGGTCAACATTCAAATTCAGGAACTACAGAGAATGCCACAAAGATACTCCTCAAGAAGAGCAACTCCAAGACACTTAATTGTCAGATTCACAAAAATTGAAATGAAGAAAAAATGTTAAGGGCAGCCAGAGAGAAAGGTCGGGTTACCCACAAAGGGAAGCACATCAGACTAACAGCAGATCTCTCGGCAGAAACTCTCCAAGCCAGAAGAGAGTGGGGGCCAATATTCAACATTCTTAAAGAAAAGAATTTTCAACCCAGAATTTCATATCCAGCCAAACTAAGTTTCATCAGTGAAGGAGAAATAAAATCCTTTACAGACAAGCAAATGCTTAGGTATTTTCTCACCACCAGGCCTGCCCTACCGGAGATCCTGAAGAAAGCACTAAACATAGAAAGGAACAACTGATACCAGCCATTGCAAAAACATGCCAAAATGTAAAGACCATTGATGCTAGGAAGAAACTGAATCAACTAACGAGCAAAATAACCAGCTAATATCATAATGACAGGATCAAGTTCACACATAACAATATTAACCTTAAATGTAAATGGACTAAATTGTCCAATTAAAAGACTCAGACTGGAAAATTGGATAAAGAGTCAAGAACCATCAGTTTGCTGAATTCAGGAGACCCGTCTCACATGCAGAGACACACATAGGCTCAAAATAAAGGGATGGAGGAAGGTCTACTAAGCAAATGGAAAACATAAAAAAGCAGGGGTTGCAATCCTAGTCTCTGATAAAACAGACTTTAAACCATCAAAGATCAAAAGAGACAAGGCCATTACATAATGGTAAAGGGATCAATTCATCAGGAAGAACTAACTATCCTAAATATATATGCACCCAATACAGGAGCACCCAGATTCATAAAGCAAGTCCTTAGAGAATTACAAAGAGACTTAGACTCCCATACAATAATAATGGGAGACTTTAACACCCCAGTGTCAACATTAGACAGATCAATGAGACAGAAAGTTAACAAAGATATCCAGGAATTGAACTCAATTCTGCACCAAGCAGACCTAATAGACATCTACAGAACTCTCCACCCCAAATCAACAGAATATACATTCTTCTCAGCACCACATCACACTTATTCCAAAATTGACCACATAGTTGGAAGTAAAGCACTCCTCAGCAAATGTAAAAGAACAGAAATTATAACAAACTGTCAGACCACAGTGCAATCAAACTAGAACTCACGACTAAGAAACTCACTCAAAACCGCTCAACTACATGGAAACTGAACAACCTGCTCCTGAATGACTACTGGGCACATAACGAAATGAAGGCAGAAATAAATATGTTCTTTGAAACCAATGAGAACAAAGATATAACATACCAGAATCTCTGGGACACATTTAAAGCAGTGCGTAGAGGGAACTTTATAGCACTGAATGCCCACAAGAGAAAGCAGGAAAGATCTAAAATTGACACCCTAACATCACAATTAAAAGAACTAGAGAAGGAAGAGCAAACACATTCAAAAGCTAGCAGAAGGCAAGAAATAACTAAGATCAGAGCAGAACTGAAGGAGATAGAGACACAAAAAACCCTCCAAAAAATCAATGAATCCAGGAGCTGGTTTTTTGAAGAGAACAAAAGTGATAGACTGCTAGCAAGACTAATAAAGAAGAAAAGAGAGAAGAATCAAATAGATGCAATAAAAAATGATAAAGGGGATATCACCACTGACCCCACAGAAATACAAACTACCATCAGAGAATACTATAAACACCTCTACGCAAATGAACTAGAAAACCTAGAAGAAATGGATAATTTCCTGGACACTTACACTCTCCCAAGACTAAATCAGGAAGAAGTTGAATCCCTGAATAGACCAATAGCAGGTTCTGAAATTGAGGCAATAATTAATAGCCTACCAACCAAAAAAAGTCCAGGACCAGATGGATTCACAGCCGAATTCTACCAGAAGTACAAGGAGGAGTTGGTACCATTCCTTCTGAAACTATTCCAATCAATAGAAAAAGAGGGAATCCTCCCTAACTCATTTTATGAGGCCAACATCATCCTGATACCAAAGCCTGGCAGAGACACAACAAAAAAAGAGAATTTTAGACCAATATCATTGATGAACATCGATGTAAAAATCCTCAATAAAATACTGGCAAACCGAATCCAGTAGCACATCAAAAAGCTTACCCACCATGATCAAGTGGGCTTCATCCCTGGGATACAAGGCTGGTTCAACATATGGCAATTAATAAACATAATCCAGCATATAAACAGAACCAAAGAAAAAAACACATGATTATCTCAATAGATGCAGAAAAGGCCTTTGACAAAATTCAAAAGCCCTTCATGCTAAAAACTCTCAATAAATTCGGTATTGATGGAACGTATCTCAAAATAATAAGAGCTATTTATGATAAACCCACAGCCAATATCATACTGAATGGGCAAAAACTGGAAGCATTCCCTTTGAAACTGGCACAAGACAGGGATGCCCTCTCTCACCACTCCTATTCAACATAGTGTTGGAAGTTCTGGCTAGGGCAATAAGGCAAGAGAAATAAAGGGTATTCAGTTAGGAAAAGAAGAAGTCATATTGTCCCTCTTCGCAGATGACATGATTGTATATTTAGAAAACTCCATCATCTCAGCCCAAAATCTCCTTAAGCTGATAAACACCTTCAGTAAAGTCTCAGGATAAAAAATCAATGTGCAAAAATCACAAGCATTCTTATACACCAATAATAGAGAGTCAAATCATGAACTCCCATTCACAATAGCTTCAAAGAGAATAAAATACCTAGGAACCCAATTTACAAGGGATGTAAAGGACCTCTTCAAGGAGAACTACAAACCACTGCTCAGTGAAATAAAAGAGGACACAAACAAATGGAAGAACACACCTTGTTCATGGATAGGAAGAATCAATATCGTGAAAATGGCCATACTGTCCAAGGTAATTTATAGATTCAATGCCATCCCCATTAAGCTACCAATGAGTTTCTTCCCAGAATTGGAAAAAACTGCTTTAAAGTTCGTATGGAACCAAAGAAGACCCCGCATTGCCAAGACAATCCTAAGCCAAAACAACAAACCTGGAGGCATCACGCAACCTGACTTCAAACTATACTACAAGGCTACAGTAACCAAAACAGCATGGTACTAGTACCAAAACAGAGATATAGACCAATGGAACAGAACAGAGCCCTCAGAAATAATACCACACATCTACAGCCATCTGATCTTTGACAAATCTGACAAAAAACAAGAAATGGGGAAAGGATTCCCTATTTAATAAATGGTGCTGGGAAAATTGGCTAACCATAAGTAGAAAGCTGAAACTGGATCCTTTCCTTACTCCTTATACGAAAATTAATTCAAGATGGATTAGAGACTTAAATGTTAGACCTAAAACCATAAAAACCCTAAAAGAAAACCTAGGTAATACCATTCAGGACATAGGCATGGGCGAGGACTTCATTTCTAAACACCAAAAGCAACGGCAACAAAAGCCAAAATTGACAAAGGGGATCTAATTAAACTAAAGAGCATCTGCACAGCAAAATAAACTATCATCAGAGTGAACAGGCAACCTACAGAATGGGAGAAAATTTTTGCAATCTACTCGTCTGACAAAGGGCTAATATTCAGAACCTACGAAGAACTCAAACAAATTTACAAGAAAAAAACAAACAACCCCATCAAAAAGTGGGCAAAGGATATGAACAGACACTTCTCAAAAGAAGACATTCACACAGCCAACAGACACATGAAAAAATGCTCGTTATCACTGGCCATCAGAGAAATGCAAATCAAAACCACAATGAGATACCATCTCACACCAGTTAGAATGGCGATCATTAAAAAGTCAGGAAACAACAAGTGCTGGAGAGCATGTGGAGAAATAGGAACACTTTTACACTGTTGGTGGGATTGTAAACTGGTTCAACCATTGTGGAAAACAGTATGGCGATTCCTCAAGGATCTAGAACTACAAATACCATATGACCCAGCCATCCCATTACTGGGTATATACCCAAAGGATTATAAATCATGCTGCTATAAAGACACATGCACACGTATGTTTATTGCGGCACTATTCACAATAGCAAAGACTTGGAATCAACCCAAATGTCCATCAGTGACAGATTGGATTTGGAAAATGTGGCACATATACACCATGGAACACTATGCAGCCATAAAAAAGGATGAGTTTGTGTCCTTTGTAGGGACATGGATGCAGCTGGAAACCATCATTCTCAGCAAACTATGGCAAGAACAGCAAACCAAACACTGCATGTTCTCACTCATAGGTGGGAATTGAACAATGAGATCACTTGGACACAGGAAGGGGAACATCACACACTGGGGCCTATTGTAGGGTGGGGGGAGGGGGAGGGATAGCATTAGGAGATATACCTAATGTAAATGAGTTAATGTGTGCAGCACACCAACATGGCACATGTATACATATGTAACAAACCTGCACATTGTGCACATGTACCCTAGAACTTAAAGTATAATTAAAAAAAAAAAAGAAAAAAGAAAAGAAAAACTTGTTCCTTCTACTGTAGGCTTGACAGCTTTTCAATTCTTAAAAGCATTTTAAAGATTGGTGGTTAAATTAAAAGTGATTTTTGACACAATAAAATATTAACCAATATATTCCAAGTAACTAATGCATAATATTATAAATGCAAGTATGGGGCAAAAGATCCATTTACTGTGCAAGAAAGATCAATGAGTACTGATGGAATAAATTTATTAATATGGAAAATGCCACCATAACTAATTTAAGAAACTAGCACTTGTGAAGTTTTGATTTAGTATTAAAGAATACCCCCAACTGTCTGCAAACTTTAAAAATACACCTTTTATCAGCTACACAGTTGCATGAGGTTAGGTCACTTTATTGCTTCTTTTTTTCTTTTTTTGAGACGGAGTCTCCCTCTGTCGCCCAGGCTGGGGTGCAATGGCGAGATCTCGGCTCACTGCAACCTCTGCCTCCTGTGTTCATGCGATTCTCCTACCTCAGCCACCCAAGTAGCTGGGACTACAGGCATGCACCACCGCGCCCAGCTATTTTTTGTACTTTCAGTGGAGGCAGGTTTCACCATGTTGATCGGACTGGTCTCAAACTCCTGACCTCAAGTGATCTGCCCACCTCAGCCTCCCAAAGTGCTGGGATTACAGGTGTGAACCACCGCACCCAGCTGTCTTATTGCTTTTTTTTTTTTTCTTGAGATGGAGTCTTGCTCTGTCACCCAAGCTGGAGTGCAGTGGCGTGATCTTGGCTCACTGCACCCTCCGTCTCCCTGATTCAAGTGGTTCTCCTGCCTCAGCCTCCAGAGTAGCTGGGACTACAGGCGCGTGCCACCATGCCCAGCTAAGTTTTTGTATTTTTAGTAGAAACAGGTTTCACAGTGTTAGCTGGGATGGTCTCGATTTCCTGACCTTGCAATCCGCCTGCGTTGGCCTCCCAAAGTGCTGGGATTACAGGCCTGAGCCACCCCGCCCGGTCTCTTATTGCTTCTTTAGAGCAAATTGCAAAGAAAGATCTAGAGAATCCAGTTGTCTCCTATGAAGGTCAACATGAGACTTTAAATAATATAAATACATGACACACTTTTTACTCCACTTTTTGTTGTAGAAAAGTTACTTTTTCGATGAAAAATTTCTGATAACAATATTGTTCTCTAGGAATATTTTCTGTTGTCACAACCTGGGCCATGGGTTACTACTGACATCTAGTTGGTAGTGGCCATGAATGCTGCCAAACTCTCTGCAATGCACAGGACAGTCCTCACAACAAAGCGTTATCTAGCTCATAATATCAACAGTGGTAAGGCTGTGAAATCTAAACTAAAAATAGATTTTGAAAAAAAAAACTCTGTTATATTTCTACCACAATAAATATCAATATAATCAATATAAACACTCTCGGAGATTCTCAATCATTTAAGAATTAAAAGAGTCTTAAGGAACAAAGAAAACACAAATAATTTGCTTCAATATTTTAGCAGGCACAATACAGCTTATGATGTCTAGAGCTGTGACCTAACACTGAGCTTGATATCTTGCAAAGTAATTAGCTAGAATAACAAGACAGGTTTCGAAAAGGCTCACCTTTGCGTGTATCATGATGTATCTCCAAGGTCACTCTGTGGAAGGAAAAACAATTCATAACAATAGATGTTATCATTTGTTAGGCCTGAAGACACTTTTTAAAACGGGGGCAGAGGAAACTCTCCTAGCGGCCCTGAAATTCAAATTTTCTAGTTCAGAACAGCACCATAAGGGCACTTTGTTTCATTTCTTGGTTTTTGGCAAAAATATGAGAACAAAAATGTGAGGCAATATGCTGTTAGAAGACACGTTTCTGTTGACGATTATAATATATAAATAATAACAGATTTCCCTGTTATATGCTCTTCTACCTGCAAAGCCTGTTGTCCCATGCGATTTATTTTATGTAGTTATTTATTTTTGACTTAGAGTCTCGCTCTGTTGCTCAGATTGGAGTGCAGTGGTGCGATCTTGGCTCACCACAACCTCCACCTCCCAGGTTCAAGTGATTCTCATGCCTCAGCCTCCCAAGTAGCTGGGATTACACATTTGTACCACTATGCCTAGGTAATTTTTTTTTGAAATAGAGTTTTGCTCTTGTTGCCCAGGCTGGAGTGCAATGGTGCTGATCTGGGCTCACCACAACCTCTTCCTCTCAGGTTCAAGCAATTCTCCTGCCTCAGCCTCCCGAGTATTTGGGATTACAGCAATGCGCAACCGCACCCAGCTAATTTTGTAGAATGAGGCTCAAAACAACTGAGGGAAGGAAAAATCTCAATTTTAGTTAATAGGTCTACACAATATTAGCACTTGTGAAAAAGCCTATAACATTAGCATGTAAGATGGATATGTCTACAGTGCTTCAAGTAGTTTTCATCTCTGAAATAATTTCACAATCACAGAATTTAAAGTTACATGCTGGAAAGGACCAATGACCTTACATGACATTTAATTCAACACTCATTTTACAGATCAGGGAAACAAACCTTAAAAACTGACTTGCCCAAGGTCCCACCAAATAGGAGCAGTTTCTCGTCCTAAACTCAAATGAAGCCGTGGCTCTCAAACTTTGCTGCACATTAAAATCACCTGAGAAGCTTTAATAATGGCCTCATCTTCAACATGAGACATTTTAATTTAATTACTATTGGATATGACTTTGGTCATCAAGGTCGTTGGTAAAAGTTTCCCAGGTGATTTCAATGTGCAGCAAAGTTTGGAATGATAGAGCTGGGGTGAAAATCAGAATCTTCTGGGATGCCTTTCTCCACATAAAGATGCCTCACATCCATCCCATTTTCCTAAAAGGCTTCTCAGTGCCTAGAGATAGAGGGAAAGTGGAGATGGGAAGATACATGTGTTTGCAGACATGTATTTTGAAAAAAAAAAAACCTTGCATAAGTGATCTCAGTGAGTTCCACCTATCCCACTGACAACAGTGCACTACTGACTCATGATAAACATTTTTCAAAATCTTTTCTTGAAGCCAATTTGCCCTATTAATTTGCTCAATAAAACTTTATTTAACAAATAGTGAATATACCAAATGATTATTTCTCAAACTTGCTGACGGCAAATTAAAACTGACTTTACTTTCAAAAGTAGATTTCTACAAAGTAGAATAATGAGAAAAAAAGCATGAAATTTGTTTGAGCAAGATTAATCTTCAAAGCTACTTTTGAATTGTATGCTAACACATCAAAATCTTTTGAACTCAAAAGAAGCCAGGGACTCTAGGTAAAGCAGTTTTTGTGTATGTGTGTTCAAAGATTTAAGAGACTCAGCTGACTACAGACATTTAGTGATTACTCAATAGGTCCCAAAGCTCAGGACTTGAGACAGAGTTTGAGTCCAGTTTTTGCTGAAACACAATTTCATCACAACTATTGTTAAAAGGGAGGGAGGAAAGTGACATTATTATGAGTGTAAACTTGCCATTTTTAATGGCAGTAAAAGTTACTGCCAATTGAATTCGCTAAAAAGGCTAGTGCATTTGAAACAAAATTGTTTATAAGCTAGTTATGTTTACAGAATGAATAGTAAAATTAAAGACATTAATATTCTAAATGAGCACTTTCCAAACTGTGTTCTAATAAATTAGCACTTTCCAAACTGTGTTCTAAAAATCAACACTCCTATCCCAAGGAGATGATAATAATGTACACTGGACAGCCCCTATGTAGCTGGTGCTGGTGTTGGTTGTTCCTTCTAAAATAAACTTCAACTCAGGGTGCTCTCAAAGCGCATCTTTGTGGCCCACGAGGTGCTCATGCACAATGGGAGAAATTCAAATGCAGATACAGTGTGGTGCCAGAAGAGGAAAAGCTGTTCCTTCTTCCCAGGCTAATGTCCAAAGTAGTGCACACTGATTTAGGCCTATAATGCATTGAAAGACTAAGTTTTCACAAAAAACATTCAATAAAGGGAACCTATCCTTCTCACTGTGCTCAACATTGTCTAAAGGCAAACAGGCATCAAAAAGATACACTGTTTCTGGGATTGCTTCTCTGCTAACTGATTTTTTCCTTCCACCAGGAAGTCTAAAATTAAAAGATAAATTGATACTTAATATTTAGAATCTGAATATCAATATATAGTTGATTCTAATTTCTTAAAGTGATTGTGGAAGAGGACAACCAAATGGCTGAAATAATTTTAGAATAAAGGAATCTGTCCCTTGGCAGGATAGTTGTACTCACGATAATTACTGTCATTGTAAGATAAGGCTGGCTGGCTGTGCTGTCAAGGAGTATTGTTGAACATGAGCTGTATTGTTGACTGAAACGCACAGTAGATACCTGAAGAGGAAGGGAAATATAAGTTAAACTTATCAAAGTTTTCTTTGTTAAAATATGAAATGACAAAGCACTAAGATATTTCTTACACTCCATGAACTGCCTGAGTGCGGTATCATGTGCACTCTACAGAAAATCCATTGGAGGCTCTTAACTTCCAGAGACGATGTTTAAGATACGGGTTATAAAATGCTGCCCTTAATATGGTACCTGTCATCAAACCTAACAAGGATTTTATGAATTCCCTTTAAAAATCATGAGAAAAGTTTAAAATAAGATTTCATTGTTTTTTTCTACAGCAATATAAAGCAGCTGAGAATTTCTATTTCTATGATTTATTTACTACGATAAAATGTAATGCATTAAATAATACTGGTACAAGAGCATTTTATTGCAGTGAATACAAGACTAATGCATTTACTAAATTACTCATCCTAAATGTATTATTTCAGGCGATATTGTGACAAAACAAGTGTTTCAGATTCAGAGGCTCTGTGTGCCAGGGCTGCTAGGCCACCAACAAGTGAGGAAGCCATAGGTTTCTCTAGTCCTATTTTCTTATGTGGAAGATAAAAAGAGTATCACTTAAATATTCTCTCACACCCTGAAAACAAATGACAACTTAAAAAATTTAACTTTCACTTCATGTTTAAATAAGACTGCCATGCCATGACTCAAATGAGACTCTCAGAGAATATTTTCCATTCATTTCAAAACTTGATCCATTTCATTCTATAAATCATCTGACCTGCACCTAGTCATTTTCCTGCTCTAGCCCTGCTCTCTGCCTAGAATACTGCTTTTCTCTTTCCTTGTTTCAGCAAGCTCGACTCCATCTACCCTCTTGGATCTCTTTGTTGGCAGCCTCACCAATACATGTCTTTTTGTACACTAGTTAGTTGAAGTCACCACTGCTAACAAGATACAAATTCTTGCAGAGTATTCCCCTCATGAGAAAGTATGCCTCTCCATAACAGTAAGGGAGGGCCCCTACTCTTCCTATCTCCAGCTGCTGAGCATAGAATTTTGAGTAAATCCAAAACTTTGACAAGTGTTTGACAATTTGGTTATCATTTGGAAGATAAATCTTACTACATTCAATTACAGCAAAAACATTACTAACAGTTCACTATTTATAGGTATTATTTAAGGTAGTCACAAAATAGAAACAAATAATCTAACGTCAGTCAGCATAAATTAGAGCATGAAATTTTACGCTCTTTAACAATAAATGGAAGGGGTTACTTAGTAGTTTTAAGGTTCAATGCCAAAAACTAGAAAATAATAGTACCTAGTAACTTAGTAAGTAAAAAAAAAAAAAGCCTTACCATCAAAGGTCCAGTACCTGTTGGACACCGAAGCCCACCCACTGATTTCTTCCACTGTACCTGCTGCCTCTCATTTTAACCCATTAAAAATACTAATGTTGTTTTCCTTGTAGAGGTCTTTCACCTCCGTGGTTAGGTCTATTCCTAAGTATTTTATTTTATTTTATTTTGCAGGTATCATAAAGGGGTTGAGTTCTTGGTTTGATTATAAGCTTGGTCGCTGTTGGGGTATAACAGAGTTACTGATTTGTGTACATTAATTTTGTCTCCTGAAACTTTCCTGAATTCATTTAACAGTTCCAGAAGCTTTTGGGAAGAGTCTTTAGGGTTTCCTAGGTATATGATCATATCATCAGCAAACAGCAACAGTCTGACTTCCTCTTTACCGATCTGGATGCCTTTTATTGCTTTGTCTTGTGTGATTGCTCTGGCTAGGCCTTCCAGTACTATGTTGAATAGAAGTGATGAGAGTGACTGCTGCAAACCTTAGTTACATCCTAGGAAAAAGAATACTTCCTAAAATAAAACTAAGGTATCATCCTTACCCTTCTCTTTGTCTCACCCAGAAATATGATGGGGGGAATTACCTGCCCTAACCCCTTCCTCAAGAAATATATTACTGTACTCTGGAATTTAGACAAAACCTTAAATCTCCAGGCTTTTTAAAGCACAAAATATAAATAAAAGCTGGGAAAGTAAACCAAAATTCTTCAGATTGTTCCTCATGAATATCCCCCTTCCTCTGCAATTCCCCAGAGTGGTAACGGATGGGTAGAGGCAGCTCAGGTGAATTACCCAGCTTGCCCCTCAACTCATTCCTCCTCCTCCTCTCAAAGGCTGAAGGCAGGGCCTTTCCAGTCCTCATGACCTGCCCTTCACCTAGTCCCTCCTGACCTAGGGATGGAGGCTTTGAGTCCCACAGTGTGGTGATACAGAGCACTAGTAGTCACTGCCTGGCTTTATTTAAAGGAAATGCAGTAGGCTTCCTCTATAGAGCTCTGAAAAGGTTGACTGTACAGAGGTCTTTTATGTTTTTACTTGGTGAAGTATTTCTCACATCTTTTGTTATCAGAGTACCATTCCAATCTCTTGCAGTTGTGTGGAAAATTGTTTTGTAATGAAAGATCTTCACTGGGGGATTGAGCAGCATTTAGTAACGTCTATGTTTGTAAAAATACAATAAAACAATAAAATAAGTGGTGAGAGTGTGCATCCTTGTCTTGTTCCAGTTCTCAGGGGGAATGCTTTCAAATTTTCCCCATTCAGTATTATGTTGGCTGTGGGTTTGTCATAGATGGCTATTACATTGAGATATGACCCTTGTATGCCGATCTTGCTGAGGGTTTTAATCATAGAAGGATGCTGCATTCTGTCAAATGTTTTTTCTATGTCTGTTGAGATGATCATGTGATTTTTTGTTTTTAATTCTGTTTATGTGGTGTATCACATTCATTGACTTGTGTATGTTAATCCATCCCTGCATCCCTGGTATGAAACCCATTTGATCATGGTGGATTATTATTATTATTATTATTTTGAGATGGAGTCTTGCTCTGTCACCCAGGCTGGAATGTGCAGTGGTGTAATCTTGACTCACTGCAACCTCCACCTCCCAGGTTCAAGCGATTCTCCTGCCTCAGCCTCCTGAGTAGCTGTGATTACAGGCACGCACCACCATACCCAGCTAATTTTTGTATTTTTAGTAGAGACAGGGTTTCACCATGTTGGCCAGGCTAGTCTTAAACTCCTGACGTCCTGATCCACCTGCCTCGGCCTCCTAAAGTGCTGGGATTACAGGCGGGAGCTACCGCGCCAGGTTGGATTATTTTTTTGATATGCCGTTCGAACTACAAACCATAGTTGAAAGAAATCATGGACACAAACAAATGGAAAGACATCCCATGCTCATGAATCGGTAGAATGAATATTGTGAAAAGGACCATACTGCCAAAAGCAATCACAAATTCAACACAATTCCCATCCCAAACTATATATCCCAGGTTTAGGCCATGGTATCTCTAAGCCAGAAAAACCTCACACTGAGCGCTATCAGTTAACAGAAGTCCTGCTTCCAAATAAAGCAGACCAGGGACCACCACACATTGGAGGGAAGCCTCCAACAAAAGAGATCAAAACAACAGAAAAAAGGAATTCATGAGACCAGTCAAAATCAGGAGCAAAACTTAAAAAAAAATCTTAAAATACTCTCAAAAATATAAAATTCAATAAAAATGTAGAGGATAAAATGACAGAATATCCCAGAAGTGGAATAAAAAGACAAACTGAAAAAATAGAAGGGGAAAAATTAAAAACCAATGTCTGTATACTGGTCTAAGCAGCCTAGCATCTGAATAACAAGACTATCGATAAAAAAGTAACGGAACATAAAAAAATTCTCAAGAAGAGATAGTCTGCAGGTTTAGTAGCCTCAATAAAATGAGAAGATCCCCACCAAGCTGTGACTGTTTTTTTTTGTTTTGTTTTGTTTTTTTGAGATGGAGTCTCACTCTATTGTCCAGGCTGGAGTGCAGTGGAGCAATCTGGGCTCACTGCAACCTCCGCCTCCTCGGTTCAAGTGATTCTCCTGCCTCAGTCTCCCAAGTAGTTGGGACTACAGGCGCACGCCACCACTCCTCGTTAGTTTTTGTATTTTTAGTAGAGATGGGGTTTCACCGTATTGGCCAGACTTGTCTCGAACTCCTGTCCTTGTGATCCACCCACCACAGCCTCCCAAAGTGCTGGGATTACGGGCATGAGCCACTGTGCCTGGCTCCCACCAAGCTGTTATTATAAAATTTCAGAACCTCAGAGATAGAAAAGATCCTAAAAAGTTTCCACAGCTACCTAAAACTTGGGTGTAAATAGTGTATCACACACTGGCAATAGATTCAAGAACAACATTGTAATGAGAGCACAACTGCAAAATGTCTTCAGAAACATAGAATTTAGATTCAACCTAGAGGTGTCCTCTCTATCAAAGAGGAGGGATTTTAAGATTGGCCAGCTCTCTAAACATCTCCACCCAGGACAATGTGTTGAAGTACAAACAGAGAGGATAACAGGACAGTAGGAAACACAGAATCAGGGACTCAGGGACAGAATCAGGGACTCAGATGATCCCACACAAGAGAGCAGTTATGTGAGATCCCAAAAGACTTTAAGGAGATAGCACTGAAAAGCAGACATCGAGCATATCTAGGGAAAGCCACTCTATATTGAGCTAGGATGACAAAAGGCCAAAGAAAGTTGCCCTTCTACAAAGAAAAAAAGGAACAAGTGTGTTTTCACAGACAGAAAATATCTTTGAAAGGCATGTGATAAATGCTACAATACTTAGGGGAAAAACAGCTGTTAGAAAATAAGCAAACGAATAGTCAGAAAATTAACTTCATGCTGAAAAATAATGGATGTGAAAGCAAACAGACCACCCAGAGGCTACTTATTATATTTGGATGGATAAACTAACATCGGCTAGGGAAAAAGAGAAGATCCAGGAGAGTTGCAGAAGTGCTCAGATTTGAGAACTGTTTCAGAGACAGGATGAAGGACATGTAATGCAGAGGCACAGTGAAAACACCATATGACTTAGCAGTGAGTAATATTTGCAGAGTCATAATCATGTAAATATTACTGATTTAATGAAAAAGTGTGCTACAATTGGAAGAAACAGAGGGAGGAACATAAGACCATGGTGTAGCGAGGAAGGTATGCTTTCACCTGCTGTGATAGAAAATCAGTAGACAGTGCTGGCATTAACTTATTCTATTTTTGTTATTTCATTAAAAATAAGATTAAATATTTAAGGCAGTTTTGGTTTTTTTTTTTGTTTTTTTTGTTTTTTTTTTTTGAGACAGAGATTCACTCTCTCGCCCAGGCTGGAACACAATGGCACCATCTCGGCTCACTGCAACCTCTGCCTCCGAGGTTCAAGTGATTCTCCTGTGTCAGCCTCCTGAGCAGCTGAGATTACAGGCACGCGCCAACACACCTGGCTAATTTTGTATTTTTGGTAGAGACAGAATTTCACCATGTTGGTCACGGTTGTCTCGAACTCCTGACCTCAGATGATCTGTCCACCTTGGCCTCCTAAAGTGCTGGGATTACAGGCATGAGCTACCATGCCCAGCCTTAAGGCAGATCTTTTTACCACAACCAGACTATTGAAATGTAACTTAAATATCAGACATCCTTAAAAGGTGGACACACTAAACTAAAGACTTTTCTAGATAAATTTAATACTTAGGAAAATAGAAGAGATTTAGAAAATCCACAAAAAGAGGTCCATGCTACCACCACTGGGTCCACATTGTAATTTAAAGAAATCAAGAGAGACAACTTTTATGTCAAACTATCAATTTCTTAACTATTTGACTGTTTACTTACATGGTTTGTACAATTGCTTCTTCTTATTTCTACAACTAAGAATTTAAAAAAAAAAATGGTCACTTCTGATACGAATACCATAAAATAAAAGTAGTTGTTAACATCTTAGTGATTACTCCTATGTAAAATGAGACAAAATTCCATTTAAAGAAACTATTTTCAATAATTTGTAATTTAAATTATCTGGCACGATTAATGTCGTAAAGTCAAATCTAAAATTTTAGCTTTTCATCTACTTTACCTTTTGTTTCTATTACCTACAAATGAAGGAATCCTCATGTACAAAAGAAAAGGGCAAAAAATTTAGGCCAGATGAAAATCTTAGCTAATAAAAAAGTTTAACTGTTGCATATATAATCCATGATCCATTAGTATTCTCTCACTCGGTATTTACACATAGCTTACTTTAATTATCAGAAGCTAAGAGCTAACAGCTCTAAGAACTACTTCCTGACCAGGCACCTATCTCTAGATGCAACAGAATCCCCGTAAGCATCTTGAACCACACTTAGTGGTTACCTACTAATATGCCACTAAAAACAAAACAAAACAAAAAGGGGTCTTTACACAACTCAAAAGTAATGTATCCTAATTTTTTTTTTTTTTTTCAGATGGAGTCTCACTCTATAACCTAGGCTGGAGTGCAGTGGTGGGATCTCAGCTCACTGCAACCTCACTGACTCCCGGGTTCAAGCGATTCTCCAGCCTCAGTCTCCCAACAAGCTGGGACTACAGGCACATGCCACCATGCCTAGCTAATTTTTCTTTCTTTTTTTTTTTTTTTTTTTTTTTTGTATTTTTAGCAGAGAGGAGGTTACACTGCATTAGCCAGGATGGTCTTGATCTCCTAACCTCATGATCCACCCACTTCGGCCTCCCAAAGAGCTGGGATTACAGGTGTAAGCCACAGAACCTTTCGTAAATTTTAATTGTAAAATGAGTATACAAACCTAATTGGACATAGTGTCTGCAGCACAAAAAAATCATTTTTGTTTTTCTAAAAAAAGGCCAGAATAATAAAAGCCTCAAGAGGGACTTGGGTCATGCTTTGTTTCCTACACTGCCTCTGCCTTTGATGCCGGAAGGGCCTTGTAGGCAAAAGTTCCTACCACTGAAGAGTGAGGGACATGGAATAGCTTTTCTTTTACCGCTTCCATGCTCTCTAGGTGAGAGAAGCCTATGGCTCTGGAAGGAGCTGGGAAATACAATTCTGGTACGTTTTAGATATATTCCCCCTCCAAATCTCATGGTAACATGTGACCCTTAATTTTGGAGACAGGGCCTAGTGGGAGGTGTTTGGGTAATGTCGGGGGATTCCCAATGAATGGCTTGGTCCCACCCTCATGGTAACAAGCAAATTCTCCTTTTGGTAGTTTAAAAGAGTGTGGTACTGGCCAGGTGCGGTGGCTCAAGCCTGTAATCCCAGCACTTTGGGAAGCTGAAGCGGGCGGATCACCTGAGGTCAGGAGTTTGAGACCAGCCTGGCCACCGTGGTGAAACCCTGTCTATACCAAAAATACAAAAATTAGCCAGGTGTTATGGTGCCCGCCTATAGTCCCAACTACTCGGGAGGCTGAGGCTGGAGAATTGCTTGAACCTGGGAGGTAGAGGTTGTAGTAAGCCAAGATCACTCCATTGCACTCCCGCCTGGGCAACAGAGCGAGACTCCATTTCAAAAAAAAAAAAAAGAGTGTGGTACCTTCCCTCTTCCCCTCTCTCCTCCCTCTTTACCATGTGGAAAAACCTGCTTCCCCTCTGCCTTCTATCATGATTGTAAGCTTGCTGAGGCCCTCTCCAGAAGCAGATGTTGAAGCCATGTTTGTACAGCCTGAAGATCTATGAGCCAATTAAACCTCTTTTTGTTATAAATTACCCAGCCTTAGGTATCTCTTTATAGTAATGTAAAAAATGAACACAAATTCTAATCAGAAATAACTGACTCAAGATGGGCAAAGTCTACTCAAACTATAAAAACAAAGGTTACAAACTCCCATGTTTTACTGTGCTGCATTACTTCACATATTATTATAGAACCCTCACTTGTATTCTTGCTGTTTAAGTCAACTGGAAAACTTGCTTGTGCGTGGCTTTTTAGCAAATACATGAGGATTTAACGATAACTTTAAGGAAAATAAGCAGGAGTAGGGCATGTTTAAATTGACATTACATCAAATGAAAGGGTTAATAACTTAAAAGTTTTGAGTAGCACAAACTTGGATGTGGTAAATGAATGTGGTCAGAGGACTGTGTGAGAGGAGACCCAAATCACAGATTCAATTCCTGATAATAAACAACTATGTTTATAATTTGTTTAAAAGAAAACCAAGCTGAAGCCTAAGTTCTGTCATTCATCTTTAAAATGTACTCTTTGGAGCAAGGAAAAAGGGGCCAAGAATTATGAATAAAGAGAAATCCATGACTCCTCCATCACATGACAAATTAATTATGTTGATAAAAAGATGGCAAAAATGTATAAACAAAAAGTTTAGATGTTTTCACTAACAAGATAACTAAAGGAAAATATATCACATGTTAAAATAAGACAAGTGAATATGTGAAAAGTTGAAAAATTTAAACCAATATGAGTTTTTCTAAATACTTCCTATAATACACCTGATCAAACAAGAGTTTTTACTCTTTCTCTTGGTAGAAAAAACAATGTTGTCTCACCATCTGTTTGAGAGTTCCTCTGGAATATTGTGCTTGCCTCTGGATTGGCAGAAGGGTTAAAATCCAAAGCTATATGTATAGAGGGAGAAAAGAAAAAAGATGCAATCATTTATTAAAATTTATCAACTCGTTTACTCAACTGCTGCATTTAGGCTCTTTCACTACTTTTACTTTTATTCTTATCCATTGAAATGAATGTATAGACATAAGATAGAGCCAGGCAAGGTGGAACATGCTTGTAGTCCCAGCTACTCAGAAGGCTGAGATGGGAAAATCACTTGAACCCAGGTCAGGAATTTGAAGCCAGCATGAGTAACATAGTCACACCCACCTTTATTCAAAAAAAAAGAAGAAGAAGAGAAGAAGGAAAGAAGAAAGAAGAAAGAAGAAGAAGAAGAAGAAGAAGAAGAAGAAGAAGAAGAAGAAGAAGAAGAGGAGGAGGAGGAGGAGGAAGAGGAAGAAGAAGGGGAAGAAGAGGAAGAAGAGGAGGAAGAGGAAGAGAAGAAGAAGAGGTAAATGTTGGCTTTGAGTTGTGTAAAATCAACTTTGCATAAAATAAATCAAGATGGCAGTAAGTTTTAAAAGACAGGTCTATTTTATAGGCAAAGTATAAGATGTATTCTAGAGTTTTTTAAATTTTTTAAAAGTAAATTCAGCATATCTGTCACTTCCATGTCATTCTGAGGATATAGAACCTTAGTTCTGTTGAGTAGCTGTCTTCTACAGTCATGTGATATCTCTAAGTCTTCATTTCTTCATTAGCAATACATAGGGAGAACATATACAGGCCTTATTTATACTGGAAAGGGCCAAGTGAAACATACATAAACTGTGTTGTAATCCTAAAGAATGACAATAAAGAGCCATTTTGGGGCTCTCATCCGACACTACCCAGCTACTAACTGGTGTGTAACATCACTCAGAGGTTTCCTTACATCAGCGAGCAGAGTGTAAGTTTACACAAGTACTTACACACTTTGTGTATAAAGGTATAATCAATTAATTCACATAATATATTTGTTTATTCTAAAGCAATCCTTAAATATCTTGAAAAGTGAGGATAGTACTTCCAAGTTACAAAGTCACACTCATCATGAGTCTTAATTATCCTACTTTTTAAAAACTTAAAAGCCCAACCAAAGTTTAAATAGAAGAGCTTCAAGACATTTCCTCTACAGGAATGAAATCTCTGGCATTTAAATGAAACCAATAAGCCAACTGGATTTAATTTCGTTGTGATGTAATGTTTTCCAAGAAAATTTTAGTTTTTATTCAAGAACTATATTACTACCCAGAATTACTTTTACTTAGATTCATCTCTTCGCAAAATTTGAGAGGCAAATCAACTAATTGTTTTCTCTTTTCTACCACCACCCATCCCCTGCCTCTCCCATAAGGATAGAGACTGAAAAACTCCAACTTTCTTTTTTTCTTTTTTTTTTTTTTTTTTTTTTGTGAGATGGGGTCTTGCTCTGTCACCCAGGCTGGAGTGCATTGGCGTGATCTCTGCTCACTGCAACCTCTGCCTCCCGGGTTCAAGCAATTCTCCTGCCTCAGTCTCAAGAGTAGCAGGAACTACAAGCATGCGCCACCACGCCCAGCTAATTTTTGTATTTTTTTAGTAGACAAGGGGTTTCAGCATGTTGGCCAGGCTGGTCTCGAACTCCTGACCTTAGGTGATCCACCTGCCTCGGCCTCCCAAAATGGTGGTATTACAGGCGTAAGCCACCATGCCTGGGCAAAACTCCAATTTTCTTATCTTTGAACAAGATGCTATTGTCAGGAGGGGAAAGGACAAAGGGGAAGCCATGGCAACAATCACTCTTTACAGGGAAGGTCAGAGATTTTAACCTGCAATTTTTATATTACACATTAAAAGTCTACATTGATGTTTCATGTCTTTTGAAAGTTTTGACCATGAACCTCACCTATCTTTTAGAACAAGGAGGTAAATAAAATCTGTTAAGTCACCAGAATAAATCTGGAGACACATTTTGTGTTAAAGTAAGAATTTTAAAGTCATCAGAGCCTCATGGGCAAACTTCTTTGACAAACCCTACCCGCCCCCACACACACACAGCCATTTCTCTGCCTCCCTGGTCGTGACATTTTGCACCTTTCACAATTATTTTAAACACCCTCTTTCCCCCCACTTCTGTGTTCAAATTAGAGTTAGAAGAAACTCAGCAGCCTCTATCAAGGTGACTTACAGCAGCCCATTAAGAATACCATACAGCCTCTCCCATGGCAACCTCCATTCTGATTTTAAACAAGAAATCCCCAAATATCTGAATATGAACTGTGCTGAGATTTAGCTACTTTAACAAAGCAAACAATTAGGCACTTACCTGGTTCCTTCACTTAGGTACCATCTGGATAGGTACAAAGAAAAAATAAGATGGGTACTGGAAAGTTGGGATATTTGAGTTTTTATTGAGAAAAGGAAGAGAATAGTCCAAAGAAGCCTCAGCAAAGTCCCACAGGATAATAAATAGAGCTACAGACAATGTTGTCTCACCATCTGTTTGAGAGTTCCTCTGGAATATTGTGCTTGCCTCTGGATTGGCAGAAGGGTTAAACTCCAAAGCTATATGTATAGAGGGAGAAAAGAAAAAAAAGATGTAATCATTTGTAAAAATTGATCAACTCATTTATTTGACTGCTGCTTATTCGACAAGAAGAGCCATAAATAAATGGTCCCATGGCAGCCTGGGAGAAAGATGAGAGAGCAAGCACTGAGCGATTGGGAGGGGAAGCGAAAAGAAACTGCTGGACTTGGTGGGGAAAGACTAAGGGGTGGGAATGCAAGGCAGAGCCAGCTTGTGCTCCTGGCCAGCCCCGGGAAAGCTGGCTACAGGCAGAAAGGAGCTCGAAGTGGGCGATGCCTCCCAGGGGACCTTGGGGACAGCAGCAGCCAGAGGCAAGCAGAAGGCAGATGGCACCCGTCACCTCCTTACCTTCAGGCATCTCCCAGTCATGGATGTGGTGCATGTGGAGGTCCTCACTAACTTCGACAGTCACCGCAGCAGGCTGCATAGCAGCAGCCATGGGTGCCCCTGCCATCCTGTCCCCAGCTCCTGCCATCTTGTCCCCAGCTCCTGCCTCATAGATCTCAGATTCAGAGGGACACACGGACCCCTGTTGCTGGTCAAACTCAGGGTCACTGGGGCGCACACAACAGGTCAGTATGTTCCCCATGGGACGCCTCTACTGTCTGCCACCACCTGTGCCCCTGCTCACAGCTTTGGCCACGCACTCCTGCTATCCTAGGCCGAGGCTACGCTGCACTTGCAGAGATGGTCTTGTCTGCTGCTCGCCTGCCCACCTCACAGGCTGGCTGTGGCCCCAGCCCCGGCTGCGGCTGCGGGCCAAGGCCCGCACCCTGCCGCCTCCCCTGAGTTGACTTGTCTGGGAGGGTGAAGACCAGCCGCTTATTTAATAGGCTGTGAACCCAACAAGCGCTGAGAGACACAACAACTGCCTGAAGAGAGAATAGACGGAGCTCCTCCTCCTTCTGTAGTCACCTACAGACTGAAGCCCACTGGCCCAGGTGGGAGCCCAGGCATGTGGCACACAATGCCCCACCCCACACTTCACAATGCCCTCCCTGACAGCTCACAGTGCCCCACCCTGGCTGCCACCCCTCCCCAACAGCTCAGAATGCCCCTGCCTGGGCTGCCCCACCCTGTGGCTTATGATGCTGCTGCTCTCCTGGCCCCTCGTGCAGTGCCAGTGGGACTAAGGTTTTCATCCATCACCAGCTTCCTGAGCTTTTTAGTCCTAAGAAAAGCACAGGGTAGTTCGTTGCTTGAAGCCATCTTCCTCTCTGAGTTCTACACAAAGCCTCAGTAGAGTGGGTCCCATTAGCAACCAAGCTGAACAACTTTTATTTGCTGACTGAATGTAGATACACCTGAATGGCTGACTGCTTTTGTAACAAAACACTCCTCTCCTGTCTTCCAATGAGTGGTCGTTTTTGTCTGCAAATTGACCACAGCAATCCCTGGGGCCCTAGCTCTATTCTCAGTAAAGAGTTACGGCTGTGTGTCTTGAATGACACCTTAGGACCCATCCTGCCTCCACCTCCTTCTCCATAAAATAGAAACCTAACTTGTCCCTCCAAGCTCTGAAATGCTGAAACTTACCAACTCCCTTTTCTCCCCGCTATTTCTTCCTTCCATGGCAGAGACTTTCAGATTTTCTTTCTTCTACTAACAAAGCACTATGCATGATTTTGTCATACAAAATTGAGAGCCATAAAGTGGGTTACCACCATCCTAATTCAATAAAGATAATACTCGACATCTGGCAAGTAGTGTGTGCTTGACAGTGTCCCCACTGTGCTATGCTCACTTAACCCTCAGAAACAATCTCATTTTACAGATTTTACAGAAAAACTTGAGATGGAGAAGGTAAGTAATCTCCTCAAGTAACCTCACATGACTGCTAAGGGTGAGGCCACAATTTGATCCCAGGTAGTCTGAATCCCCCAGTTCTTCAAGTATGATTATCAGAAATTATATCAGTCTGTTTTCACACTGATAGAAAGAAATACCTGAGGCTGGGCAATTTATAAAGGAAAGAGGTTTGATTGACTCACAGTTTCACATGGCTGGGGAGGCCTCAGGAAATTTATAAACATGGCAGAAGGAGAACCAGGTCCAACTAACATGGTGGCCGCACAGAGAGTGTGAGCATGTGAAGGAGCAACTGTCAAACATGTATAAAACCATCAGATCTCAGCTGGATACAGTGGCTCACACCCATAACCCTAGCACTTTGGGAGGCCAAGGTGGGTGGATTGACTGAGGTCAGGAGTTCGAGACCAGCCTAGCTAACGTAGTGAAATCCCATCTCTTACTAAAAATACAAAAATTAGCTGAGTGTGCTGGTGCATGCCTGTAATCCCAGTTACTCAGAAGGCCAAAAGCAGGAGAATCGCTGGAATCCAGGAGGCAGAGGCTGCAGTGAGCCAAGATGGCGCCATGGCACTCCAGCCTGGGCGAGAGAGCAAGACTCAATCCCAAAAACCAAACCAAACAAAACAAAACAAAATCCTGTAAGATCTCATGAGGACTCACTGAATACCACAAGAACAGCATGAGGAAAACTGTCCCCATGATCCAGTCACCTCCCCCCAGGCCCCTCCCTGGACACATGAGGATTATGGGGATTATAATTCATGCTGAGATTTGGGTGGGGACACGGCCAAACCATATCAGAAAGTAAAGGTAGAAGTCAAGCTTGGATGGCAAGTGACACTGTAGATTACTATTCTTTTTTTGTTTTTTATTTTTGAGACGAAGTTTTGCTCTTATTGCCCAACAAATTTTTGTTTTTCTAATTTCATGTTCAGATTGTGTCTTGCAGATGTACAGAAATACAATTAATAAATGATTCTATTAACCCTTTATGCTTCAACCTTGCTGAACCCTCTTTTTTTTTTTTTTTTTTTAGATGGAGTTTCATTCTTGTCGCCCAGGCTGGAGTGCAATGGCGCAATCTTGGCTCACCCCAACCTCCACCTCCTGGGCTCAAGTTATCCTCCTGCCTCAGCCTCCCGAGTAACTGGGATTACAGTCATGCGCCACCATGCCTGGTTAATTTTGTATTTTTAGGAGAGATGGGGTTTCACCATGTTGGCCAGGCTGGTCTCAAACTCCTGACCTCAGGTGATCTGCCTGCCTCGGCCTCCCAAAGTGTTAGGATTACAGGCGGGAGCCATCACTCCTGGCCCCATTTTGTGTTTTAACATCAGTCAACCCTCATATTTTAAAATAATAACAATGAATGGCGGTACTTTAGAACAAGGGAATTATACATCTTCCTCTTGTCCTGATCCTGGTGCAGACATTTTGCCTATAAAATGTTACTTACAGATGAATTCATGAGAACATTATTGTGACTTTCAAATCCATATACAAGTCAATGCTCATTCATGAATATTTCAATAAAATAAAACTAATAGCAAAATAGAATCCCAGGGTTGAAGCAGTTTCAAGAAAAAGGAGTTGGCAATATGAAGTAAAATAGCAAAAAAAACGGTTTTTTTAAAAAAAAAAAAAGGGTATATTTGTGTCTACAAGTTTTTTTAATTATAGCATTAGATAATGTATATATATTATATATATACATACATAAATATACACACATACACATATATAAAGCAATGGAAGTGCCATTGTTTTCACACTAGTCTAGAATATTAAAATATATGTATAACGTGGTCAGCAAAATAATGGCCCTTCAAAGATGTCCACAGATTCCTAGAACCTTACATGAAACGGTACGTCATACATATGATTAAGGTAAAGACCTTGACATGAGGAGACTACCCTGGTGCTATGGAAGGAACATTGTGTTCCGTCAATGTTCCTGTGTTAAAATCCTAACCCTCAAGGTGATGGTATTAGGAGGTTAAGCCTTACGGGAGACTCTGCCCTCATGACTGGGATTAGCACCCTTATTAAAAGCACAAGGGAGCTTGTTTGTTCCTCTCACCATGTGAAGACACAGCAAGAAGGAAGCCTCTATGAGAAAGCAGACCTTCTCCAGACACCAAAACTGCCGGCACCTTGATCTTGCACTTCTCAGCCTCCAGGACTGTGAGAAACAAAGTTCTGTTGTTTATAAGCTGCCCGGTCTAGTGCATTTCCTTGTAGCAGCCTGTATGGATTAGGACAGTGGGCTCATGTGGATGAGGATGGCATCTCCATTCAGGACTAAGTAAACACATGAGTCCTTAACAGTGGAAGGAAGGGGGAAGGAAAGAGCCACAGAGACATGTGGCCATAGAAGAAGGGTCCATGAGATGCAAGGTTGCTAATGGTGAGAGTGGAGAAGAGCCCAAAGCCAAAAACTGCAGGCAGACTCCAGAATGTGGAAAAGGCGAGAAAAAAGATTCTCCCCTAGAGCCTCTAGAGATGAAGGTAGCCTTTCCACCACCTAGATTTTAGCCCAGGGACATCCACATCAGACTCTGACATACAGGAGTGTAATCAATTTATTTTATACCCTGACATGGTAGTAGTTTGTTGTAGTAGCAATGGACTAGTAATAAATAAATATATATATATACACACACAAATATATATTAGCCGGGTGTGGTGGCGTGTGCCTGTAGTCCCAGCTACGCGGGAGGCTGAGGCAGGAGAATTGCTTGAACTTGGGAGGCAGAGGTTGCAGTGAACCAAGATAGTGCCACTGTACTCCAGCCTGGCGACAGAGCAAGACTCCACCTCACATTACCTTCATTCTGAGAAGGTATAATCATCAATGCATTCTTGAGCACAACTATGCACACATGCACTTCTGCATTCACAAGCCATGCTGCGTGCACACACTGATGCCCCTAGATTCCTTTTTTGAAGAGATGGTGTCTTGGGGGGGGGGTGTGTGTGTGTGTACATATACACACGCACTACCCACACATACACACAGAACTACATACATCCTGCCCTTCAAAACTGAAGCAGATAAACTATACGTTAGCATTAACTTAGCTGGGTGTGGTGGTGCACGCCTGTAGTCCCAGCTACTCAGGACGCTGAGAGGGAGGATCACTTGAGCCCAGGAGTTTAAGACCAGCCTGGGCAACACACTGAGGCCACATTTCAAAAACAAACAAACAATAACACAACAAACCTTTGATTAAACTCATTTCCCAAATTTGAAGAGGAGACAATTATTAGATAAAGAAGAGAAAAGAGAAAGGTAGAGCTGCTGACTTCTGTGGTGGAAGCACAGGCACAGACCCAAACATACTCCTGTCCTCCTGGCTTTCCTGTCCCTTCTCATAAGGAACACATGAACCTCTCAAACTGAAGCACGGATCACAGATCCATACTCAGAACTCAATGCAGTTTTGTTCTATGATTTTTTATACATGTCCTTGTTTCTGCTTCCTGTTCCCAACTCCCTTATTCTAGTTAGAGAAAAAATGGCTATTACCAAATATAAGTACATCCTCATGTACTAATGCCAACTGATCACCAGCTGGTTTTCTTCTTTTACAAAGTCATAAATCTTTAGGCTTTAACACGTCTTCCACGCAACAGAATGTTATTTTCCAGTTCATTAACACAAATTCTATATTTAAAATGAAGACTTCACAAGTTGATTTCAATAATATATTAACCAAACTAGACTGGCCATGGTTCAAACTGACATTTTAATTAAACGTGATGATAGGTTGAGTAACCTAGCAGTACTCTAACATGACTTTTGGTTATGGCTTTTTCCATATTATGTTTAGGCTGAGGCATCCCTAAATGATTCCATTGTAATTCTCCTTCTTAAACATGAGATTTATCCTCACAAAATAATTTATTTTCTTAAAATTACAAGCTAATTCTATAGTTCATGCCTGCATAATCTCACTAGATATCAGCTGTATGTGTACACACATACATATAGGTATTTGTATATACACACATTACATAATATTTTTAAAAACTTATTAGGGTACAACCACAAAGACAAAGAGGCTTCGTGTAATGTGATGGAAACACAATTGCAGGACAAACAACAGGCTGCTGTGAGGGCTGTATTTACCGTTGCTGCTGTAAAACTTAGAAAAACATGGATAGTGGATATTTAATCCCCATAACAGAAAATTTAGCATGCAGAAAACTTCCCATAATTTTTACAGAGAATATCAACAGAAAGGCATTCAATGCAGGGAATACACAGTGTGATAGTATACAAAAATAAGCAGGTTGATGGTTTAGATTTATGAGACAAGAGACAGAAATAATAGATGATGTCATAATTATCCTTTTTGGAGTTAGGAAAATTCTTCATTTTATATATGGTCAGGTGCTTTCAAATGTCAATGAGAAAAATATTTAAAGGAAGACTCAAATCTGAGATGTGGAGAGATCTTTACAGAAGTGACCTTCAGGCCAGGCACAGTGGCTCACACCTGTAATCCCAGCACTTTGGGAGGCAGAGGCAGGCGGATCACGAGGTCAGGGGATCGAGACCATCCTGGCCAATGTGGTAAATGCCATCTCTACTAAAATACAAAAAATTAGCCAGGTGTGGTGGCGTGTGCCTGTAGTTCCAGCTACTCAGGAGGCTGGGGCAGGAGAATCGCTTGAACTCAGGAGGCAGAGGTTGTAGTGAACCGAGATAGTGCCACTGTACTCCAGCCTGGCAACAGAGCAAGACTCCACCTCACATTATCTTCATTCTGAGAAGGTGTAATCATCAACACATTCTTGAGCACAACTATGCACACATGCACTTCCGCATTCACAAGCCATGCTGCGTGCACACACTGATGCCCCTAGATTCCTTTTTTGAAGAGATGGTGTCTTGGTGTGTCACCCGGGGCTGGAGAGCAGTTTTAGGATCACAGCTCACTGCAGCCTCGAACTCCTGGGTTCAAGTGATCCTCCTACCTCAGGCTCCTGAGTAACCTGAACTACAGGAATGAGCCACCATGCCCAGCCAATGTTTTCATTTTTTTGTAGAGATGAAATCTTGCTATGTTGCCCAGGCTGGTCTTGAACTCCTGGCCTCACGGAATCCTCCTGCCTGGCTCTCCCAACATGCTGAGATTACAGGTATGAACCATTGTGCCCAGCCACCGGATTCTTTATTGAGAAGAAAATTTGTTTGCTGACATGTAGGCAATGAATTCATAAATAATAGGTCACAAATTACTAATTTACAAGTCAATATAATGAGTTGAGTAAACACAAAATAACAGCATAAATTAATAAACAGTTGATAACTTCAGAGTTTCTTTTTTTTCTTTAAAATGCAGCTCTGACAGAGACTGCTACTTGTCCATTCGATGGAACAGTCAGAGGTGGTTAAAATCTCATAGGTACACTTATTAATACCTTGCTGCCTTTTGTGTAGCTTCCTCTCAGTACTTCACCAGACTCACCTCTCCAGCTGGGTTCAGGAGCCAGACAGGAGCACACAGAACTGGGAATCCAAAGCCATCTCTGACACTAAAAGCAATGAAAACATAAATAACCAAACATATTATCAAGAAGTGAAGAAGAGATTGATATCAAGTCCAGCAAGAAGGGAAGAAAGCATTAAATCTGCCAGGCTTTCATTCTGACAAAATAATTTACAACATGCATGTCTCTATCTGACATGTGTGAATAGAAAAAGAACCCAAATACCCGGTTAATTGCAAGATGAAAACGAAAAAGAACTCTTGCTTATTCACCAGTGTACAATCAAATCTGGGCTACTAAAACACTTTCATGCACTGATTCTCTCTATGCAACACACGCTTTATTGCCATTTGGAAATGGGATTTCTTGCTTTGATTTAAATACACTTCCTTTGATTTCTTACTTTAAGTATACTTTCTTAACATATTCCCAGCTATATTCTCGGTATAAATTTTCAGGTATAAGTAACTACTTCTGCTTTTGATAAACAGATAGTATAATTGGTGAAATAGGTACACTCCCATGCAAAGGTGAGAGTACAAGGTAAGACTCCAGAGTCCAGTAAAATATAACAGTCAAGAAAAAAAAAAAAAGTGAGAGTAATTGGGCAGTGGGGAAATCTTGTGTGTGGAAAGAATGAATCTGGAAAACTGTTCTTCCCTAAGACTTCAGCAGGATTTGGATGGTAGAGAGCTTTGTGTACAAGGGCTCCAGTTCCACACAGTTCAGGTCTAATTTCAAAGGCAACTTCTAGTGCAACCTGTGACTCACCCTGTCCTAAAGTGCCATCTATAAAGGGTCTGGAGATAACACACAGGCAGCACTGTGAACCCCTGACAGCCCTTCCAGATAAATACCAGGTCAGTGTCTACAGCTGATGACACAGAGCAGAAGATCTGAAAAATAATACTTCTTCAGCCAATGGACTGCCAGTCACTATTATTTAGTGTAAAATAATATATTACATATACATATACAATACTATATTACATACTACGTATCTGTGATTTTTTTTTAATTGCGGTGTTTCACATTGAAGCAATGAAATATAAAAACCAAACGTTTATTAAGCTTAAAGGCAACTTAGAAATACTGATGCCAGATAGAAAGATGCTTTAGCCCCAAGTCAGCTGTTTGGAAATGTCACAACTAAACCAACAAAGGGATCTTGAGGCATAATAAGCGTTCATACCTTTCCAGCTATACTTGTGCTTGTCTTGAATATGAAAACCTAAGCTGCAGTTATGCCACAGCACAGAATGTGTTATGTTTTACATCACTGAGCCTTAGTTCACAAATGGTAAAACACAGGGAAGGTAAACTGTAAGGTTTTTCTTAAGGAGCTGTTATATCCAACAGACTCATGAAAATCTTTGCCAAATGTCCCCGGTACATAGCTCCTCCCCACTGATGGGCTCAACAGGGAGAAGTTATGCACATGTCTCAATTTTCATATGCTCATTGGCAATACAGGATTCCTAGGATAAAGTAAGGGATATAAATGACACAGCACACTGAAAAGACTGTAATGTTACTTCAGAGGGTTGCAAAATATAGATCACAGATGAAAGTGTTAGTTCATTGAAGGATGTAATCATGTATATTTCATTAGTGTGTTTTAAAGTCTTATACTGCTTACGTTCTTATGTGGGAAAATATATCTTGTTTGTGCTTTATCGATGAAATGTGAACAGACAAAACTAAAAATAATTTTACAACCCAAATCACCAGATGTTAATGGCTGGTAATTCAACCGGAAATCTGAAAGATAGTATCTGTTTCATTGTGATACCAAATATCAGTGACAAGGAAAATTTTATTTGTGGTATTTAAGTGTAGGCCTCTGGAACAAATGACTTGGTTCACAGGCAGCACGCCCACTGCTGAACTGCCACGGCCTGACAGCCTGTCTTATCTGCCCAACTGCTCATTAGGTTTGGCAATCTTCAGCTGTGCCTCCAGCTTACATTTCAGCAGGTAATACACATCAGTCTGCTTTTATCGTCTTCTGCAGTGAGCTTCCAACACTCCTTTAGCAGTACGGTGTCCCTGCATCTGCAATCCTCCAAACACACCTTGTATACGTGTCATTATTTTTCGACTCAATTCAGCTTCCAGCTTTGGAGGCTAGCTTAGCTTAAATAAAGCAAAAATACAAGACAGAGAATATGCAAAGTAAGTCCTGCATTGTAAATATTAAGTGGGCTGACCAATCATTTACTTTTTTAACATTAAAAAAGAATACATTCACCATACAAATTTAATATTTAAATATGGATTTCAGAATGTATTTTGGCATGGGGCACAGGGGACAATAGAGCAGAGGATTCCTCTCCCAATTGTCTCTGATCTATCCAACCTTTGTTACAGGTCAGAGAGTTCTCCAATTTATTAATAAACAACAGAGATAATGTGGCAACCAGGACACAGAGACATACTGAGAGTACTGCTCAGCTCTCTGCCTAGGCCTGATTCTGCTGATCCCTGACAATGAGCACTGTGAAATTTCGAGGCAGATCAATACACACACACAAACACACAAAAGAGATACTTCATGGGCAAAAAGCACCAAAGATATAAAACAAAATGTCTGAAAGACCATCAAACAACTTCTGATGAAATGCTGTTTACATTTTGCAGGAGCAAAATATTCACCACCAAACCTACAATTAGCTTAAAAATTACAATAAGTACAGTAATTTTGGATCCCATCTCCAATTCATACCTTATCAACATGTAATAATCACACTGCATCTACAACAAAGCTGGATGGACTTTATATGCCAAATACAACTTGTACAGTAAGAAGGTAATTTTTTGAAATACTGAGAATACAACGTTTGTATGCCATGCTCTACTTCACAAGTTAAAAGAAAATACAATCATTTCTACTCTCAAAACGTATTGAAGTAAAATACAGAAAAGGGTATTCTAATACCAATTAACATTAAGAGAACATATCTCTAAACCAAAGATCTTGGATCTTCTAGAAAGACAAAATCAACCTGTATATACTTGGGTAAGAAAAAAAAATTAAGAGCTCAAGAAAGGAGAGAGGATGTTAGCATAGAATCATCTCCAAAAATGGCTTTCTGATGCATCTGACCAGTTTTGAAGTCCATTTGTTTTTCCTCCTTTAGCATCAACAGCCGATATTACCAAGGAAATGCAAAATAATTCAATTTGTACATTAACCAGCTAATCTAGAAATGGCAATATAGTCAATGAAAATACAGAGAAATAGAAAAATGCCAAGGAATTGTTTAAGATGTTTAAGATGACATAGCATAGGGAAAAAGTGATCTGATAAACACTGGAAGAGTTAATAAGCAAACTCATGCATGGTTCCCTAACACCACACTTCAAAAGAACTTACAGCGAGAATAAAGGAATAACCCTTTTTTAAAAAATCTAATTTTAGAAAACAATTGCTCAACAGGGAAGTTAGTGTTTTGTAGATCTTTTGGAAAGCTGATTAATTTCTAAGCTAAAAACACATGATCCTTAAGAGAAATGGCTGAGTCCAGGCCCAAGGCAGGAAGAGGGCAAAATGAGCCTGGATTCTCTTGTTCTGTCAGAAAGTAAGAAATGCTAAAGACTAACAGAGACAGTTGAGAGGACACAGGATCCAGGCTGAAGGCTCCCATGGCCAAATCTGGGACAGCATAGACATCAGAAAGAACGACGACAGTGATGGAAAATAACCCATAGAATAAAACGCAAGTGCATTAGTCAGCAGTGAGACCGAAATAAAGAGGAGAAGTGAAAGCTCTTTGTTAAAAATGCCAGGTAACAAACGTAGGAGGAATGACACAGGAAGAACATTCAATTTAAGTCACCAGTGCCATAAATGATAGAGAAGATCATAAGGAGGCTAAAATCACTGGATAAAAGAAAACTATACAGAGCTATTTAACACAGCACGATATATAAAAGTATGAAAACCTAAATTAGAAAAAAAGAAAAATCATACCATAAGAGATGGCCAAGTTTGAATACAGCAATAATAGGCCAGACACAGTGGCTCACACCTGTAATCCCAGGACTTTGGGAGGCCAACGTGGGAGAATAGCTTGAGCCCAGGAGTTCGAGACCAGCCTGGGCAGCACAGAACTAATCTCTAGAAAAAAAGAAAAAAATCAGTCGGAGTGATGGTGCACTCCTGTAGTCCCAGCTACTTGCAGGGTTGAAGTGGGAGGATCACATGAGCCTGGGAGTTCCAGGCTGCAATGAGCCAAGATCACGCCACTGCACTCCAGCCTAGGAGACAAAGCAAGACCTTCTCTCAAAAAAAAAAAAAAATACACCAATAATAACAAAATATGACTACATAAAGACTATAAAGACTGTATAGAAAAAGGAAATGCTGAGAATACAGAAATAAAATTACATATTTTAACTGTAACTATATTAGAAGAGGGTAGACTTGTAGACAAGGATGACTAGAAGGATATGCAAAAATGAAAGTACCTAATAACACTCATTATGTCAGTCACTGCAGTAGGTAGTTTATGCACATTATAACAAACTACATACTAGATTATCTCAAATTTTTCAGATAAATTTTACTGGGAGTCATAAATCACTACAACAAAACCAATGTTTTGCAAACATCCACTATGGTATACAAATTCCTAACCCAGGCTGAAAAATAATTCACATAAGCCACATATCAGTGTAAACCTACCCATGAGATAATACAACATAATCTAAATAAAACTTTCAGAGACAAGGCATGTGGCTTCTGGACAGCCACAAACTCCCTGACTCTGCTCTAGTGTTTCGGCCACCAAAAGAAAGCCAAGTGGCCTCAGGTCTCCTAAAAAACAAAAAAGCAACCAATGGAAGATGGCGTGGTATTTGAGGAATATTTGGGGTCTGTTGAAAAATGCATCCTGTATTTTATTTCAAGAAAAGACTCCCTCGTAATGTCAGGTAAGTGAAGAGCCCTCAGAGACACATGCACACACAAAGAAAAACAAAAAACAGAATGAATCCCAACAAAATGTGTTATGATGGCAGAATTACGGGTGATAAAATCTTCCATAATATATCTTTTAATTAAAAATAGGAAAAAAGCATACTTACCCATGATTATCTATATTCTCTGACCCAAGTGGCTTGGAACCAGAAAATAGCATCACTCGACTTGAAGCCATCTTGGTGGAGTGAGTGGAGAAGAAAGTCTGGACCAGCCCATGGGTGGGCCCCACCTCGTCCTGTCAAGACCATCAAGAAAGGGCACGTGAGGAAAGCACAAAGATCCTGGAGAGACACTGGTTTCATGCAGTTTCTCAAAATTATCTTAGACACATTTCCCGAGAACCTTTCTTAATGCCTCAAAAAGCAGAGAAGAGACCGGGCACAGTGGTTCACGACTATAATCCCAGCACTTTGGGAGGCCAAGGTGGGTGGATCACAAGGTCAGGAGGTCGAGACCATCCTGGTTAACAAGGTGTAACCTCATCTCTACTAAAAATACAAAAAAATTATCCAAATGTGGTGGTGCGCGCCTGTAGTCTCAGTTACTCAGGAGGCTGAGGCAGAAGAATGGCGTGAACTCGGGAGGTGGAGCTTGCAGTGAGCAGAGATCACGCCACTGCACTCCTGCCTGGGCAACAGAGCGAGACTCCGTCTCAAAAAAAAAAAAAAAGCAGCAAAGAAAATCCTTACAACAAAGCTTGAAATGGACCCCCATCTCCATTAAACTTTTCCAAAGTTCAGGGAGTATGTAACCTGATAACCTGAACACCTAAGTAGAAAAACCTCAGTTCCAGTGCTACAACAATGCTAGTTTTTCTAACATTTTTAAATAACCCTGATTTTAACCCAATAAAATTCCACTTCAGAACAAGATATAAACGTTTGAAATCCACTTTAAAATACAGAATGAGGAGACCACTGAGAATGAGAAAAAGACCACCAAGAGCTGGAAAGCACGCTGATTTTGTGGAAATGGAGATGGGCCGTGCAGGTGCCACACTGGCAGCAGGGCCCGTGCTGGGGCCACGGAACAAAGAGGCATGGAGGACAGGACTCTTCTGCTTGGTACAATGAAAACAAGGTATTCTTTTTATTCTACATATTTACAATATGCATTTGAGCCTTTATTATAAGTACAAGAGAGAAATCTTCAATAAATAAAAGCTGCGTACATTACTATTTGTGATGAAAAAATAGATTCAGAAAGAATAATGAGAGTTCAGAGCAATGACTCCCGTCTCACTGATGCCTGAAAACCGTGGCTGCCACCAAGGTCAACATAGACAGCGTCTTTGTCATACAGCACACGCCCAACTCCAGAAAGAGGTGCATAAACCAGCTTCTCCTTATTTAAACAGTGCTTCTTTCGTTGTTCAGGAAGAGCACAAGGTTCTGGGAGGAAACTGACGTCACTCATGGCAAAATCTCCTACCCTAGAAGACAGGACCCAAAAAGCCAGCTTCAGCTGACAAGAAGTCAGTAAGTATCTACCGTTGACTAGGGGTTAAAAACGATCCACAGTCCAAACTAGTTCAACTATTGTGGAACACAGTGTGGCGATTCCTCAAGGATCTAGAACTAGAAATACCATTTGACCCAGCCATCCCATTACTGGGTATACACCCAGAGGATTATAAATCATGCTGCTGTAAAGACACATACACACGCATGTTTATTGCAGCACCATTCACAACAGCAAAGACTTGGAACCAACCCAAATGTCCATCAGTGATAGACTGGATTAAGAAAATGTGGCACAGGCCGGGCATGATGGCTCACACCTGTAATCCCAGCACTTTGGGAGGCCAAGGCAGGTGGATCACGAGGTCAGGAGATCGAGACCATCCTGGCTAACATGGTGAAACCCCGTCTCTACTAAAAATACAAAAAAAAAAAAAAAAAAGAATTAGCTAGGTGTGGTGGCGGGCGCCTGCAGTCCCAGCTACTCAGGAGGCTGAGGCAGGAGACTGGCGTGAATCCGGGAGGTGGAGCTTGCAGTGAGCCAAGATTGTGCCACTGCACTCCAGCCTGGGCGACAGAATGAGACTCTGTGAAGAAAAGAAAAAGAAAGGAAAGAAAGGAAAGGAAAGGAGAGGAAAGGAGAGGAGAGGAGGGGAGGGGAGGGGAGGGGAGGGGAGGACAGGACAGGGGAGGGGAGGGGAGGGGAGGGGAGGACAGGACAGGACAGGACAGGAAAGGAAAGGAAAGGAAAGGAAAGGAAAGGAAAGGAAGAAAAGAAAAGAAAAAAAGAAAAGAAAGAAGTAAGGAAGGAATGAAGGAAGGAAGGAACGAAGGAAGGAAGGGAGGGAGGGAAGGAAGGAATGGGAAAGAAAGGAGAGAGAGAGAGAAAGAGAGAGGGAGAGAAAGAGAGAGAAAGAGAGAAAGAAGGAAGGAAGGAAGGAAAAAGAAAGAAAGAAAGGAAAGAAAAGAAAAAAGAAAGAAAAGAAAGAAAAAGAAAGAGAAAGAACGAAAGAAAGAAAGAAAGAACGAAAGAAAGAAAGAAAGAAAGAAAGAAAGAAAGAAAGAAAGAAAGAAAGAAAGAAAGAAAGAAAGAAAGAAAAAATGTGGCACATGTACACCATGGAATACTATGCAGCCATAAAAAAGGATGAGTTCATGTCCTTTGTAGGGACATGGATGAACCTGGAAACCATCATTCTGAGCAAACTATCGCAAGGACAGAAAACCAAACACTGCATGTTCTCACTCATAGGTGGGAATTGAACAATGAGAACACTTGGACACAGGGTAGGGACCATCGCACACTGGGGCCTGTTGTGGGGTAGGGGGAGGGGAAAGGGATAGCAGCACACCAACATGGCACATGTATACATATGTAACAAACCTGCATGTTGTGCACATGTACCCTAGAACTTAAAGTATAATAATAATAATAATAATAATAAAAGAAACATCCAAATGCATGCTTTCTAAAGAGCATGACTGATGGGGTCAGTCACCACCACCAACAACAAAAAAAGATCAACAGTCCAAGGGCTTAAACCATGACCCTAAAGAAGGGCATCATGCCATACTGGAATAGTATCCCTCTAGCTGCAAGACAAGAGGTCAGAGAAGAGGGGATTCGGTAACACCTCTGCAGGCCTACACACAGCTGCTTTACTTTTAAAACCTCCAGCAAGGCCATCTTCCCTTGTTTGGTCATTTTTCAGTTTTCCTGAGAAATGAAGCCATCCTAAGAATCTTATGTGTAATTCTAGTATGTTCTACAACAAGAGAATAGCTGCCATGTGAATTTGGTTTTTACTTTTCAAGTGTGCTCCTCTTAAATAACCATAAAGTAACACCTGCCAGTCACATTTCATGCTTGTTCGGATATCCTCTGGGTTTGTCAAATCTTCCATCCTAGAAAACTAAACTCAATCATACAGCAGAAATGAATGGCAAAAGTTCCTCTACCTCCTTTCATGTGTCAATGACTCATCACACTCTTGTCCACTAAGCATGTCGTTTAGAAAACTAGAAAATGCAGAAATAAGGAAGCACCATTCACCATTCAACAGCGGAAAGGGGACAGGCACACAATTGCGTCTCTACGCTGAAAGTGACATTTATTCCGGAAGACACCAGACAGGGAGATGACGTCCACCTGGGGTCAGTGAAGAGTGAAGAACATATTCAGAAAATCCCTTTCTGGAAGAGGGTGAGCCTGTGCTCTGGGATTTTTACTGTGGCTTGGATTCTGGCAGGTGGAGAAAGGGTATTCCAGGCTGAGAAAACCACAGCACAAAGAAGAGCACAAAGGAAGGAAACTGAAGGCACACACGAGGACTCAAGCACCCGGGCACAAAGGCAGCATCACTGAAAACTGAGGCTGAGCATAGGATGGGGCCACATCCTGTAGGCTTAAATGTTTCCAAGTCCTCCCATTCTCCTAAACATCTCATAATTAATTTACTCCCAAAGGCACAGCATCTTTAAGCAATGATATAAGTAGACATTTTCCATCAACTACACTTCTACCCCCACTATTCAAATAGGCACAAAATAAATCCTATCACTGTTCTTTTTCTAGCCTTTTTAGCTTTGAAATATATGGCCCAGGAAGAAAAAGTTTACAGTCACTTTTTACCTGTCTGCCAGGATATAAGGGTGAGAAGTTTGCCATGTGAGAGGCCTAAACTTCATAACTGTAATAAAACGGCCCAGATTGTGCATTTCTTGGTTTTGTTATTCTCCAGGCATCATTCCAGAAAGGTAGAACAGTTTGGCACCCTAAACATTAAAGGAAAATTAAAAATTAAATTTCAATTAAGTTCTTGTCAAAACTGCAACAAAATAAAAGCTCTAAACAAGAAGCAATCCTAAGAAGGGAGACTTCCAGCAAAACCACTGTCTTGAGGCTTCCAGAGCCTTGCTGGCTTCTTTCAGGACTTATTAGAACCCCACAGAGGCAGACTGCTCTGCAGCCGAGCAGGGGCATCCATCTAAGTATGGTGAGGAGAGGGAGGTGAGGCCTCTGAGCACAGACACGGTTCTGTGGCCAATGGACCAGAGCAGTATGGAAAGGAAGGGGCAGTGCCTGGTCCTGTAACTGGGAGAAACTTCTGATGTACTCTATTAAGTACTAACCCCAAAACAGCCAAACACTGCCTGGTGCAGCAGGTACAGGGACAAATGAGATACACCAAGAGGCCCAGAATAAGCGCTCTCCTGAGGGAAACCTTCCAGAGACTGTGAACACAAACACAATGGGGATTCAGGAGGTCAGGGACTGCGAACACATACACAATGGGAATTTAGGAGGCAAATCCTAGAGAGACATTAAGTAATGTCTCTTCAGTTTTTTGTTTGTTTGTTTGTTTTTTGAGATAGAGTCTCACTCTGTCACCCAAGCTGGAGTGCAGTGGCACAATCTCAGCTCATTGCACCCTCTGCCTTCCAGGTTCGAGTAATTCTCACATCTCAGCCTCCAGAGTAGCTGGGATTACAGGCATGCACCACCACAACTGACTAATTTTTGCATTTTTAGTAGAGACGGGGTTTGGCCATATTGCCCTGAGCTCTAAACTCCTGGCCTCAAGTGATCAGCCCGACTCTGCTTCCCAAAGTGCTGGGATTACAGGGAGGAGCCACTGTGCCTGCCTCTTCAGTCTGTCTTAAAAGGATTATACTATCAGTATCTAACAATTATTTCTCTTCCTACCGGGAAAACTTCTGTCCAGAACGTGTGTTTTAATCGCTTGTCTTCTTCAGTTGCTTATTATGCTTGAAGGAGTCGAGGTGGGTGAGAACTCCCATACTTTTAGGAAACCCATGTACTTGACAGATGTTTAGAAACTCAAAGGTTTCCATTTCAAACCCAAAGCTGGCATCTATAAGCATCAGTACCTACAAGCAGAACACATTATTTCTCAAAGAAACTACCAAAACAGACCACCTACACTAGGGGTTGGCAACTGGCCCACGTGCCAAATCCACCCATCACCTGTGTTTGTAACTAAAGTTTTATTGGAACACGGCCACATTAATTCATTTACATATTGTCTATGGCTGCCTGGGCACTACAACTGCAGAGCTAAGTAGCTGTAAAAGACATGATCCACAAAGCCGAAAATATTTAGTATCTGGCCCTTGACAGAGAAGTCCCACTGCAGACTAAATCAAATGACTACACAGACATCACCCAGAGAAACCACCACCCTCTGACTTGCTCTAAAAGGCAACCATAAGACAATGCCCACTAGGATATAAACTTTCATTTTAAGAATTCTAATGCATGAGAAGTAACTCAGAAAAGGCTGGGTCTCACCTGGCCCTTACGTAAGAAATCCTAATTGAAAGAAATGAAGTTTTCTGTAAGGTATTTTTAAGCCAAATAACAGGTCTCTGACATCCAAAGAATGGGAAGAAAGTGATAATCAATGAAATATATTAAATAGGTACAGAAAATCAACCTCTTCTTTCAATCACTTCATAGAAAAAAAAAAATCTGTTTTTTGCCGGGAAGTATGCAGTGGAAACCTCTTATCTTACATGTTAATTTCTATAACTCAATTGCTCAGAATTTTTTTTTTTTTTTTTTTTTTTTGAGACGGATTCTTGCTCTGTAGCCCAGGCTGGAGGCAGTGGCGCGATCTCAGCTCACTGCTAGCTCCAACTCCTGGGTTCACGCCATTCTCCTGCCTCAGCCTCCCGAGTAGCTAGGACTATAGGTGCCCGCCACCACACCCGGCTAATTTTTTTTTGCATTTTTAGTAGAGACGGGGTTTCACCGTGTTAGCCAAGATGGTCTCGATCTCCTGACCTCATGATCCGCCCACCTCCACCTCCCAAAGTGCTGGGATTACAGGCGTGAGCCACCGCGCCCGGCATAGAAATTTTTTTAAATAGCTACCAGTTTAGAATTAAGTCAAAAAACAGTAAGATTATGATGAATGGTAGTCTATAAGAAAATATAAGCAGATAAGACCAATTTTTTAAATTTAAGACACTTCAAAGATGCAAAATAATTTCAGAATTGATTCCTGGAAACTTCTAGGTTTAATTTTAAAGACATTTCTATTCCTATATTTCCATAGATAACTAAAAATAACACAAAATGGAAACAGAAATGCCCACCTTTGATTAAACTAGGAAACATTCAAAATCCAAAACCACAGAATATATGAAGTTGGGCTTGCAGGAAAGCACAGCTGCCACTGCAGACCGAGGCAGCAAGCAGAGCTCTCCAGCAACACTGGACCAGCTCAAAGAACAGGTGGAAAATCCTCACACCACATCTGATGCCACAGAGTGCCAAGGGGTAAGCAGTTGGTTGTAGGGTCAGGAAGAACAGGGACCAAACAGTCCCTCAGCTGCCAATCTTTGTCATCTAAACCAGTGTTACTCCCCTAATCCACACACTCACGTACACACCCAAATCCATGTATTGTGTGTGTCTCTGCCATACTCAGGAGGCTCTGACGACCCAGAGCAGAGCAATCAACATAAGTTAGGCTAAATAAATTATGGTGCATCCATAGAATGGAATATTATATTAAAAAGGAGGAGGCAGAGCTACAGTACTTACTGATTATATACCTCCAAGATATATTACATGAAAAAAGCAAAGCATAGAAGAGTGTGTAAAATAAGCTACCACTTGTGTTTTTAAAGGGTGGCATGTGTGTTTATATGTATCTGAAAGGATACTGCTCTGCAGGGCCCTGAGAGACCAGCAGTTAGAGCAAGGAAAGAGAAAACGCGCATTGTGTGTACCCTGCATTAGTCAGAGTGCTTTACCAAATGTGTGCGCTCCTTTTGAAAATCTTAAAAAGATTCACATAGGCATCTCTCTCAATGATGGTTAAGAGGCTGGGAAGGGGAGCAGGGAGGGAGGGACAAAGAGGGAAAGGTTAACAGGTACAAAAATACAGTTAGAGTAAATTCCAGTGTCCAACAGCACAATAGGGTGACTATAATTTATTATATAATTCGGAATGACTAAAAGAATGAAATTGAAATGTTCCTAAAACAAAGAAATGATAAATGTTTGAAGTGATGGATATCCTATTACCCTGATTTGATCATCACACACTGTATGCTTCTATCAAAATACCACATGTACCCCATAAATATTATATATCCATAATAATGAAAAACAAAAAAGTAAAGGCATATCTCTTAATATGTATGTCTTTAAAATTAGAAACTTGCTTCATTTTAAATAAAAGAGAAACAAATGACCTCTATGAACTATTTCAAGTACACATGATTTATACACAACTTTATGTTAATAATAACACTTATTTTTACTAATAGTAGCATTACGGGTTCAAAATTCGAATGTTATTTAGTTTTCTGACATTACAATGGCACAACTTTAAAATCTGTATTACTTTTCACTTTATATTTTAGGGTTCTTCCTGGGCCAAAGGATAAAATCTGTAGCTCTAGAAAAAAACTAAATAAAAGGCTGGGCGCAGTGGCTCAAGCCTGTAATCCCAGCGTGTTGGGAGGTTAAGGCGGGTGGATCACCTGAGGTCAGGAGTTCAAGACCAGCCTGGCCAACATGGTGAAACCCTGTCTGCAATTAAAACAAAACAAAACAAAAAATACATAAAAATGAAAAAAACAAGGTATCTGTCACCCCACACTTCCTAATCAATATGGCGTATTTTTTTGCTAATTCCTTTTTTTTTTTGACGGAGTTTTGCTCTTGTTGCCCAGGCTGGAGTGCAATGGCACGATCTCAGCTCACCACAATCTCTGCCTCTCAGGTTCAAGCAATTCTCCTGCCTCAGCCTCCTAAGTAGCTGGGATTACATGCATGTGCCACCTCACCTGGCTAATTTTGTATTTTTAGTAGAGACAGGGTTTCACCATGTTGGTCAGGGTGGTCTCGAACTCCCGACCTCAGGTGATCTGCCCACTTCAGCCTCCCAAAGTGCTGGGATTACAGTTGTGGGCCACTGCACCCGGACTTTTTTTTTTTTTTTTTTTTTTTTGCCAATTTGTGTTTTATTTTTGCTAAATTAAAAAATAGTTAATAAAATATCAGAAATAGTGAACATTATCATTTCTATAAATGCAAGAGCATGTATGTTTTTCACACACTGAGTACTATCCAGATTTTCTACTGATAAACTCTGACCACTTCTTCAGGCAATTCATGTACTTACTTTAGCGTTATCATTAAGGATGAAGGTTCTAGAACCATCAGGAACAAAGGGTCCATCTTCACACAAGTTACTTAACTGCTGGGAGGCTCTATTTCATCTTATGTAAACTATAGATAATACCTACTCACCTGAAGGGTATATCAAGGGTTTATGTAAGCTAAATTTGTAGAAAGCAGTTAGCACAGTGCCAGGAAGGGTCTAAGAAGAAATGGTACTTACTATGATATATTTGTACGTATATATGTATGCATGTTAATATGCTGTTATTAGCTGTGTTCATTAAAGATTTTCTCTATCCTGTGATTTGCTTTTAGATTTTGGAATACATTTCATTGTGCACATTCCATTTGTATTACTAATATAACAACATTTATTACTATTATTATCATCATCAATTCAGTCACATCTACTATATCCCTGAAGATGACCATAATTCCTTTAATAATCATAAAACTCTCTTCCCTTCACGGGGTAAATAACCTATCACAACACTGTAAGTCTCCATCAGCACCCCAGGCTGCCCCTGCTGACTTACCAGATCTGCTGCTTTAGCCAGATCAATCATCATGTTAATATCACACCCACATTCAATAATGGCGAGTCTGTGCTTTTTACCAGTAAGTGAAAAGATGAAAATTTTACTTTAAAAAGACCCTGAAAAAACTCTAAGCTTCAACTCTAACTTTCATTTTTAACTGCATCCAGTAAAACACCATATACATTTACAGGAGTGTACCAGAAGTTCATTTTTATAGGCAAAAACTGGTAAAATAAAATAAATTCCATCCTGTTTTTCTTGCTGTATTCTAAATTTAAATAATATCAAAAGTCTACCCAGATGAATAAAAGTGCTTGAACAGGGAAAATTCTGACTGCACAGGCTCCATGATAACCATGATCCTGCTGTTCAGTTCCAGGTGTCTTCACCTCTATCAAAACTTCCCACATTCCCACTATTGCTAAAAACTTCCTCAAACATAATATAACAGAATATTCAAAATGATAATTATGTCTAAATTAAGGTAAAAAGAAAACGGTCAAGAAAATATGAACTGGGCACAGTGGCTCACGCCTGTAGTCCCAGCACCTTGGGAGGCCAAGGCAGACGAATCCCTTGAGCCCAGGAATTTTGAGACCACCCTGTGCCACATGGGAAAACCCCATCTCTACAAAAAGAAAAAAAAAACAAAAATTAGCCAGGCGTGGTGGCATACACTACTCAGGAGGCTAAAGTAGGAGGATTGCTTGATACTAGGAAGTTGAGGCTGCAATGAGCTGTAATCACACCACTGTACTCCAGCCTGTGCTACAGAGTAAGACTCTGTCTCGAAAAAAGGAAAAGAAAATATGGTTGCGCCAAAGATAAAGAAAAGTCTCAATCCAACTATATTATTGCAATAACAAGAGATTTCAGAGTGCGCATTGCCATTCTACCACTAGAAGTTTGTTTCACCTTCCCTCAAACTTGGAAACGTCACCATCTCCCAAAGCTGACAAATTCTCATGGGAAAAAGAGAAAAGGCGCACTTCCACCAGCATGTGGTTTCATAAGGGCAAGCATGTGCACCTGGCACATAGGAGGTACGTGCTCTCTGTTAAATGATGTGTTCACAGTGACCAGGCCTGCTAGGCCCTTCCAAGGAACATGCTTGGCAAAGCCATAGAGCAGTCAGGATAAGATACGTATCACATCCTTACCTCTGGGAACTTACCCTTTTCTGAAGTTATAGCTAACTTAGTAAAAGTATAAGAGAGGTAACATGATATAAAATATTTAACATGTTCCACTCAAGAAAACAACAAACACACGCATGTCCGTCAGATAACAATAGTCACACCAACTCTGTGTCTGTGGCGGCATCTTCTACCTGACATGATCGTCACAGGGCCTCTATCTCGGTCAACTTCTGCCAGGCGAAGTTCCGAATGAGGCATTATATCAAAGTGCTCTTTCCAACTTTGGAGGCCCCGTCACCACTGCCACTATTGGTGGGGGCTCTAGTGGAGTTTGATCAACCACTGGAATATGATGCCTTTTGTCTTCAAATCCTGACTCGTAGTCATTAAAAAAAAAGTAAACTCATTTTCAAAATAGAGTGAAAGGCATCACCCTTATAAGTAGACTTTTTTTAGTAGACTTATAGATATGAGTACTTTAGTATATTTCATAGAGAGTACAAAACAATATGTAAATATAATTAACCTGTCAATTATTAACTTAACTACTGGCCCCCATCCAAATAATTGCTGTTCAATAAACATGTAACAAGATGACTTCAATAGTATACAGAGTTGAAAATTAAACACTCCTTAAACCTGACTGCTTTATGAGTGATTTTAATAGTTTTTTTTAAAAACCAAAAGGTAAATACCGAGGCAGTGCATCAAAACAGATAAGAGCAGAGGCTCTGGAGTTAAATTTGGCTCTCCTACTTACTAGTTATATATGATTGGAGGTAACTCGTTTTCTTGACCTCAGTTTTCCTGTCTATAAAATGAGAGCAAGAATGATTCCTACTCTGGTAAGGCTGCTGGAAGGATTTAGTTGAATAATGTTTAAAGTACACTGCTAAGAATATCACAAGGACTCACTAAATAAAGCTATGTTAGTATTAAATATTGTAACTTTTGTATTTCATATTACAACTTTGTAAAACATATCTGGGTAGGGGAAAGCACACTTATCACCATAGAAACAGTTTAAAGTTTAGGAAAAAACAAATTCTATAAATTCCTGTATCTTGGGCAAGAAACACCAACCAGTGTGCAGATGCTGGAGGCAAGGCAGCTTCTATGGGAAGTCTTCTCAGTTTTAGTGAAAGCCACACAGCATGCATCTGCATGTCCTTTGGAGTGGGACTAAACTCGTAAATCCAAATGTCACCTGTGAGAGGCTCCTAGTATTTAAAAAGAATCAATGGAAGAAGCATCAGACTGTAGCTAACCATACCTGTGAAAGGATCGAGCCATCCCCACAGCAGACTGAACTGCAAAGGCTTTGGGATTTCTCTTCCGGGCATCTTCTTCGTCTCCTAGCTGGAGATCCTGCAGATGCCGCTTCTTTTTCTTTTCAGCTTTGGGCCCACTGTTTTTCTTTCTGTAAAATTTCTTTCTGTGTTTCTTCTGGTCTTTAGTCTCCATAGTGGCTATTTACCAATAACAAGTCACTCTAACCTACAAGGAAGAAGGTTGGGGTAAGAAGGTGGGAGAAGCATTTTACAATCCAGGCAATACCCAAGGAAAAACAGTAAATTTCATATATTTCATTATGAAGAGATGACATATATGTTGATTCTTTAAGATTTTCTGCATAGACAATCATGTCATCTGTGAGCAAAGGCAGTTTTATTTGTTCCTTTCTCATCTCTATTGTTTCTTTCTTACCTTTTATTTTCTTTTCTTATCACATTTGCTAGAACTTCCAGTATGATACTAAATAGGCGTGGTGAGGGTGACACTCTTTCCTTGTTTTAAATCTTAGAGGAAAGGCATCTAGCTTCTCACCATGAAGTACGATGTTAGCTGCAGGGTGGTGGTTGTAGCTATTCTTTATCAAGTTAAGGAAATTCCCCTCTATTCCAAGTTTGCTGAGAGTTTTCATCATGAGTGGGTGCTGGATATCACATACTTTTTATTTATTGATATGACCACATGATTTTTCTTCTTCGATATGATGGATTACATTTATTGATTTTCAAATGTTGAACTAGCTTCACATACCTGGAATAAATCTCTCTTGTTGTGATTTATAATTCCTTTTATACAATAGTTCATTCAATTTGCATACACACACACACACACACACACACATATATATATATATATTTTTTTTTTTTTGAGATGGAGTCTTGCCCTGTCACCCAGGCTAGAGTACAGTGGTGTGATCTTGGTTCACTACAACCTCCGCCTCTCGGGTTCAAATGATTCTCCTGCCTCAGCCTCTCAAGTAGCTGAGATTATAGGCACCCGCCACTGTGCTGGGCTAATTTCTGTATTTTTAGTAGAGATGGGGTTTCACCATCTTGGCCAGGCTGGTCTTGAACTCTTGACCTCAGGTGATCCACCTGCCTCGGCCTCCCAGAGTGCTGGGATTACAGGCATGAGCCACCATACCCAGCTATCAATTTGCCAATATTTTGTTGAGAATTTTGCTTCTCTGTTTAAAAGAGATATTAGTCTATGCTTATCTTTTGTTGTAATTTTTTTATCTGCTTTCGGTATTAGAGTTATGCTAGCCTTACAGAATGAGTTAGGGAATATTCCTTCTACTTTTATTTTCTGAAAGAGATTGCAGAAAGTTGGTGCCATCTCGGCCAGGCGTGGTGGTTCACACCTGTAATCCCAGCACTTCGGGAGTCCGAGGTGGGCGGATCACGAGGTCAGGAGATCGAGACCATCCTGGTTAACACAGTGAAACCCCGTCTCTACTAAAAATTACAAAAAAATTAGCCAGGCGTGGTGGCAGGCACCTGTCTTTCCAGCTACTCGGGAGGCTGAGGCAGGAGAATGGCGTGAACCCGGGAAGTGGAGCTTGCAGTGAGCGGAGATTGCACCACTGCACTCCAGCCTGGGTGATTGATAGAGTGAGACTCCATCTCAAAAAATAAAAATAAAAAAAAGTTGGTGCCATCTCTTCCTTAAATGGTGAAATTCACCAGTGAAACCATCTGGGGCAAGTGCCTTCTGTTTTGGAAGATTATCAGTTTTTGATTTATTTAATAGGTACACGTTTATTTAGATTACCTCCTTCTGTTTCTGTTCTCCTAACAGAACCCTGTGAAACCTGAAGAAATTACAGCACAAGGTACCTGTAAGGCACATGAGGTAACTGTGAGGTGCAGGGAAGGTGGACGACTAGGCAGCCAATGCAAGGGCAAGGGTAGGAAAATGCTTTTGAAAATAACATAAGATGATACAGAAACTTCACTATGGAGGACAGAAGATCAAGTTGCCAGTCCATTTGAGGAGGACTCCACTTTAAGAACCCTCCCTCATCCTATGCAGCCAGACAACTAAACCTTCCACTGCCAGAAATAAACGGAAGGTTTATCTTTCAGATAAATTAAACCACAGTAGCCCTGAGCCCAGGGACACTGGGCACACAGACACACATGTGGATAGGCTACAGTATCCTCCCCAAACAGCATTTTAAAGTGAGTTCTACATATACCAACAGGCACAATTATCAACCCTCTGCTTCCATTCAGCTTCCATAACAGTTGCAGTCAAATATGTAGCCCTTAGCAGAAAACTAAGTTATTTTCATGAGAAGAAAGCTGACCAGCTCAGCAAAAAGACTCACAAAAACCTAAAAGAAATACACAAATTCCTAGATACACACAACCTACCAAGATTGAACCATAAAGAACTTCAAAACCTGAACCGACCAGTAACAAATAACGGGATCAAAGCCTTAATAAAAAGTACCAATAAAGAAAATCCTGAAAGCAACAGCTTCATTGCTGTATTTTACCAAATATTTAGAGAAGAACTAATACCAATCCTACTCAAACTATTCCAAAAATAGAGGAGGAAGGAATATTTCAATGGCTGATACTTAAACCAAAGACACATTTAAAAAGAAAACTATAGGCCAATATCCCTAAGGAAAATTTCAGGCAAAAATCCTCAAGAAAATTTATAAGCAAAACAAATTCCACAACATATTAAAAAAGTATTCATAATGACCAAGTGGAATTTATCCCAGGAATGGAAGGATGGTTCAACATATGCAAATCAATGTGATCATATCAACAGAATGAAGGACAAAAATTATATAATCATGTCAATTGATGCTGTAAAAGCATTTGATAAAATTCAACATTTTATTGTAAAAATGCTTAAAAAACAGGGTATAGAAGAAACACACCTCAACACAATAAAACTCATATAAGACACACCCATAAGTAGTATCTTACTGAATGGGGAAAAAAAAACTGAAAGCCTTTCCTCTAAGATCTAGAACAAGAGATGCCCACCTTCACCACTATTAATTCAGTATTAATTGAGCTTTTTCTGGAAGTACTGGAAGTCGTAGCTAGAGCAATCAGACAAAAGAAGGAAATAAAACACATCCAAATTGGAAAGAAATCAAATTATAATTATTTGCAGACAATCTCTTATAATTGGAAACACCTCAAGACTCCAAAAAACTATTAAAACTGGTAAATTCAAGAAAGTTGCAGGATACATAATCAACATTAAAAAAATCTGTGGCGTTTTTATATGTGAACATCAAACGTTTTGAAAAAAACTAAGAAAGCAATCCCATTTACAATAGCTACAAATAAAATGAGGAATAAACTTAACCAAAGAAATGAATGATTGCTACAATGAAAACTATAAAACACTGATGTAAGAAATTGAAGAGGGCACCAAAAATGGAAAGAATTCCAGCTTCATGGACTGGAGGAATCAATATTGTTGAAATGTTAATATAACTCAAAGAAAGTTACAGGTTAAATGCAACCCCTATCAAAATATCAATGACATTCTTCACAAAAATAGAAAGAATAGTTCTAAAATCTATATGGAACCACAAAAGGTCCAAAATAACCAAAGCTATCCTGAGCATAAAGAACTAAACTGGAAGGATCAGATTACCTGACTTCAAATTATACCATAGACCTATAGTAACCCAAACAACATGCTACTGGCATAAAAACAGACAAAAAGACCAATGAAACACAATAGAGAACTGGAAGAAATCCATCCATCTACAGTGAGCTCATTTTCAATAAAGGTGCCAAGAACATACACTGGAGAAAGGATAATCTCTTTTATAAATAGTGCTGCAAAAATAGGATATCCATATGCAGAGGAATGAAACAAGACTTCTATCTCTCATCATATATAAAAACCAAACCAAAACAGATTAAAGACTTAAATCTAAGGCCTAAGACTTAAATCTAAGCTATTATAAACTATGAAACTGCTACAAGAAAACATTGGGGAAGTTCTCCAGGACATTAAACTGGGAAAAGATTTCTTAACCAATACCCCACAAGCACGGACAACCAAAGCAAAAGTGGACAAATGGGATCCCATTAAGTTAAAAAGCCTCTGCACACCAGAAGAGACAATCAACAAAGAGAAAATCCACAAAATGGGGAAACATATTTGCAAACTATCCATTTGATAAGGGATTAATAACCAGAATATATAAAAAGCTCAAACAACTGTATAGAGAAAAATGTAATAATCCGATTTTAAAATGGGCAAAAGATCTTAATAGACGTTTCTCAAAAGAAAAAATACGAAAGGCTAACAGACTTAGGAAAAGGTGATCAACATCACTGATTATCAGAGAAATGCAAATCAGAACTATGAGGAGATATCTCGCCCCAGTTAAAACGGCTTTTATTCAAAAGACAGGCAATAGCAAATGCTGGTGAGGATACAGAAAAAAGCGAACCCTTGCATACTGTTGGTGGGAATGTAAATTAGTCCAACCACTATGGAGAACAATTTGGAGGTTCCTCAAAAAACTAAAAATAGAGCTACCAAAGGATCCAGCAATCTCACTGTTAGATATATACATGAAAAAGAAAATCAATATATCGAAGACATAGCTGCACTCCTATGTTTACTGCATTACTATTTGCAATATCCAAGAGGTGGAAGCAACCTAAGTGTCCACCAACAGATGAATGAACAAAGAAAATGTGCATATATACAATGGAGTACTATTCAGCCCTAACAAAGAATGAGATTCTGTCATTAGTGACAACACGGAATGGTGCTGGAGGATATTATTTTAAGTGAAGTAAGCCAGTCACAGAAAGATAAACTGTGCACATTCACAGTCATTTTGGGGAGCTAAACATTAAAACAAACTCACAGAGATAGAGTAGAATGCTTGTTACTTGAGGCTGGGAAGTGTAGTCGGTGGGGGGGAAGTGAGGATAGTAAATAGGTACAAAATATAGTTACAATAAATAAGATCTATTAATTGGCAGCATAACGGTAACTATAGTCAGCAATCGCTTTTTGTACATTTTAAAATAACTGCGTATAACTGAATTGTTTATAATACAAAGAAATGATAAATGTTTGAGATTATGGATATCCCATTTACCCTGATGTGATTATTATACATTATATGTTTGTATCAAAATATCTCATGTACCCCATAAATATGTATACCGAGTATGTACCCATAAAAACTAAAAAGACCCATGAATGCTGACATCTGGGGATCCCCTAATACAATAGCGGGTTCTGGCTGATCATCCCACAGGGAAGCCACTCAGCAGCCACACAGTTCCCCATACACACACACACCGCTAGTAACCAGCTTTGTTAGTGTATAAACCTTAAAATATGTGCAGACAGTATCACAAGTCATAAGGGAAATGGAAAGCAAGACCACAATGCGGGACAACTTCGCACCCATTAAAATGGTTATTATAATGCAAACAAACAAAAGATGGAACATAACAAGTGTTGACAAGGATATGGAGAAAATGAAACCCTTGTGCATTACTAATGGTAGTGTAAAGTGCTGGACTGCTCTGGAGAGCAGCATGGTGGTTCCTCAAAAAGTTGAACACAGAATGATGATTATGACCCAGTAATTCCACTTTGAGGTACACAGCCCCAAGAATTAAATGCAGGGACTCAAAAAGATATTTGTATAGCAATGTTCACAGCAGCATTACTCACAGTAGCCGGAAGGTGGAAGCAACACCATGCCCACCGGTAGATCAATAAACAAATGTGACATATGCACGCAATGGAATATAATTCAAATATTATTCATTTTTAAAGGAAGGAGATTCTGATGCATTGGATGAACAATGTGGATGAACAATGAAACCTTGAATACATTATGCTAAGAGAAATAAGCCGAACACAAAAAGACAAATACTATATGATTCCACTTATATGAGGTATCTAAGATAGGCAAAGTCATAGAGGCAGAAAGTAGAATGGTGGTTAACAGGGCCCGGAAGACGACTGGAGTTAGGAATTACTGTTTAACAGGTACAGAGCTTCAAATGAAAAAGTTCTAAAAAGGAATGGTGGGAATCATTGTAAAACATTATGAATATAGTTAAAGCAACTGAACTGTACACTTAAAATAGTTAATATGATACATTTTATGTTACATATATTTTGCCCAATGAAAAAATAAAAATATATAAGCACAGAGCAAATGATCACCAGGCCTTTGAAGAAAGTCTATTAAATAAAATTAAGAAACCAGAACACCAAGTGGCAATGGGGCGAATCGAAGAGGTGGGCAGAGAAAACAGAATGCAAGAGCAAGGTCAAGAGAACACTTTTGACAACTGAAAGTAAGAACATATGAAAATGTCACCAGAAAGATAGAAAATCAAGGTAAATTAGATACCAGAAAATTAAACACAAAATACAAAAAATGAGAGAGGAAGATGACAAAAATTAGAAAATCAACTCAAGAGGTTCAACATCTAACAAGACATCCAGAAGAAACAGGGAAGCTGGAGGGGAAGAAAATTACTATAGAAACAATAGAAAGATATTCCCAAGAATTAACAAGAAAAACAGATATGTACCACTAGAGGTTCATTGAATGAACAAATTTAAAAAAAAAAAAGCCTACCCCATAATTGCAATGGTATATGCTAAGGATATGCAGAATATTTTAAATGCTTCTTAAGCGGGTAAAGCCAGAGTGGGGCAGATTGGGGGAGAGACAGGTCACACACAAACATATTATTTTGAAATATAAAAATACATTTTTTAAAAAATAAAAATTGTTGAAGTTGGCTGCATCTGGGGAGTAAGCAGGAAGTACTGAATCAAGAGCAGTCTGTTTTTTGTGAAGTCCTTTTTTTTTTTTTTTTTTTTTTTGAGACGGAGTCTCACTGTGTCGCCCAGGCTGGAGTGCAGTGGCCGGATCTCAGCTCACTGCAAGCTCTGCCTCCCGGGTTCCCGCCATTCTCCTGCCTCAGCCTCCCGAGTAGCCGGGACTACAGGCGCCCGCCACCTCGCCCGGCTAGTTTTTTGTATTTTTTAGTAGAGACGGGGTTTCACCGTGTTAGCCAGGATGGTCTCGAACTCCTGACCTCGTGATCCGCCCGTCTCGGCCTCCTAAAGTGCTGGGATTACAGGCTTGAGCCACCGCGCCCGGCCTTTGTGAAGTCTTATACTACCATTGGACTTCTAAAACCATGTTTCTTTACATTTTATCCTGGTTCTCTTTCAAAGTAATGTATATGCAATTTGTATTTACATGTAAAAATATGCAGGTGAGAAATGCTAATATAAAATTATTCCAAAGCCTTTTCTAAAGTGTCAAGAAGTGCTAGGATTTACCTAGCAGAAATCACCTGAGGATGAATTCCTTGTCAATTCTGGGAAGTGACTGCCAGAGAGAGGAAAAACAGAGTGGTCACAAAACTGTGATCAAAAAACAGTCTGATCAAAACATACACTAAGAAATTCGTAATTGTTAGATAGAAAAGACAAATGTGCAGATTCCCTGAGACTCCTCACTAAGTTAGTATTTGCAGAAGTAAACCATATTTTAACCGTTCAGTTTCCTTTAGGACCCATTTAGTTTTAAAAACATTCAATATTAATGAAATACCTAAATCTATTAGAAATATTCTTTCAAAACATCAGAAAGTCAAGATAATTTGACTAAGTAGCTAAAAATAAACTCATTTTGTAGAAAGAATGCAAGTAAAATGTTCAATAAGTGAACATTTTACCACAGGTTATTCTGGCAATGCTGTACTTCTTGTAGTTCATGGTAATCTATGTAAGAGTCCTAGTCTTGTCAGGAAAGAGGTATTTTACCTAAATAAAAGAAACAAAAATGTAGTATTCTGTTGTTTTTGACTCCATCTCGAGTTGGATTAAGAAGGCTTATTCTGAAATAGCACAGAAAAACATGTGAATCTTCTGGATCACTATCACTATTACAATTAAGATGCATCTGAAAACAGCATGGGTCAGCTACAGATTATGTCAATTCCCAAGACGCAAAGTTTTACAGACTTCATACACAAAGCTCTCAACTCACAAAGGTGAAAAGATAACTGACTGACTAGGTCAACAAGCAAACCATCTCAACAAGATTAAATGAATGCAAAACAGATGCACTCCAAATGCAAATGTGGTGCGCAGATTATGCTACCTCTGGCCATATGTACTAAAGAAGAGGGAGAGAACTCAAGGCCCCAGAACAAGAGAGAAGTCCAGGCCAGGCTCTGGGCACTAACTAGTCATGTGGACTCTGAACACTCACCTCATCCTTCATGGCCTCAATTTCCACATCTATGAAATAAAGGGTCTGGCCAGGAGACACGTAACAGCATTCTACATGTAACTGGAGAAATTGTGTCTTGGATAGGTGAGGGAGGGTAATTAATGGAATTGCCTCTAGAGGGCGAATAATTAAAAGAATTGCCTCCAGTTTCTCCATGGCTTTCTAAAGAGGGGTCAAGACTTGCTGGATGCCAGATGTCTTCCAGGAATCCCAAAGAGTTGGTCTAGGGAGGCAGTGCTTTACTGTATTATAGCAGAGGAATTAATCACACTAATTGCTTACTCTGTACTTCTGCTTAAAGATACAATATAAACAAACACAATGAGAATTAATTTTAAAGCAATCAAAAGGCCTTCAAATTATTAAAGCTCCTGAAGATTCAAACATTACATCCACATACAGAATTATTACGCTAGGGGCAATTAATGATTTGATTTATAGATATTTCATATAGGTTTGATATGCAACAAGTCTAGGGGTATAAAAATCACTAAAATCTGCCTTCTAATAAGCAGTGATTTTTGCCTTTTTCTTAAAAAAAAAAAAGTTATATCAAAATAGTAAAAAATGAATATTTTAAAATAAAAAATGGCTGGGCGCAGTGGCTCACACCTGTAATCCCAGCACTTTGGGAGGCCGAGGCAAGTGGATCGTGAGGTCACGAGCTTGAGACCAGTCTGGCCAATATGGTGAAACATCGTCTCTACTAAAAATACAAAAATTAGCCGGGCATGGTGGCTGGCACCTGTAGTCTCAGCTACTTGGGAGGCTGAGGCAAAAGAATCACTTCAACCCAGGAGGCGGAGGTTGCAGTGAGCCGAGATGACACCACTGCACTCCAGCCTGGGCGACAGAGTGAGACTCTGTCTAAAAAAAAACATAAATAAATAAAAATTAAAAATAAAAAATCATCAAGATTTATTATTATTCTGCCTACTGAATTTTAACTTATCCTTCAAGTTCAAAAAAAAAAAAAAAAACAATTTCTTTCTCATGCAAACTTTCCCCATATCCCCAATTAAGATGAATTATTGAAGCATCCTGGGTGATTCCTGAAAACGTTCAATCCTTCAATTATTCAGGCCCAGTTTAATGGCACCTGAGAACAATTATATACTGAGACCTGTGCTAAACTGACAAAGGCGACCAAAGATCCTATACATGGCACACCTGTACCCTCACATCGGCTCCAAAGTCTCCAGAGGGAAACGGACAGGACATGATGAATCAGCTCTCTTTTTACTGTATTATGCTTGGAAAGATTGTTATGGAAACATAGACAGATAAATCAACCTTGCCTGGAAAAGTGGAAAAAGGTTCAAACCAGAGGCAAATTTAGATCAATATGTACCAAGAACTCACTGATTCTTACAGGAGTAGGATATGACCAGACAGACAAGTGAAATGACAACGCCATTCTAGAAATAGAGAAGATAAACAAAAGAACCGAGAAGTGGAAGTTGAAGGCCAGCTCAGGGTGCTTTGTGACCAGGCCTAGTCAGCAGTGGGGAGATTTGTGCTCTATGCTAAGAACATTCTCTGTAATGACAATCCACCCTGTTGCACTAAGAATTTAAGAGCATTTATATGAATATATACATTCAAGGAAAGATAAAGTGAAAAATTTGCTATCAACTCTGTGTAAATTTGGGACAGCTTCAACTGCATTTCTTTGTCTAGAAAGTTTTATTTTATTTAAAAATGTAGTCTACAAACTTGAGCCTCAATTTTTGGCAATAAACTCAAAAATGATACATAAAGCATTACAGAATTCACTTTGTCCTTGCAGGAAAGAAAAAAAGAAGAAAACAAACCTCCATACAAGAGGAGGTCTGAAGGAACTCCCCAAACCTCCATGATTTTGCAGGAGACGAGATAATGGTAATCACCTGCAGCACCTGAACCCATCTAGATTAACTAAATTTACTGAGGCTCCAGAGGAAGGTCTTCAGGACTCAGACCTTACTTATAGATTAGAAGTTAATCAAAGGAAAGAAGTTTAATTGATTCACAGTTCCTCACGGCTGCGGAGGCCTCAGGAAACTTGCAATCATGGTGGAAGGGGAAGCAAACGCGTCCTTCACATGGCAGCCGGAGAGAGAAGTGCAGAATGAAGAGAGAAAAGGCCCCTTATAAAACCATCAGATCTCGTGAGAACTCACTATCACGAGAACAGCATGTGGGAACCACTCCCATGATGTAATCACATCCCACAGATCCCTCCCCCAACACGTGGGGATTACAATTCAAAATGACATTTGGGTGCAGACACAGAGCCAGACCGTATTACAGAGCCGGAAGAGCTGAGTAGTGGGCGCTTAGTAAATGTTCATGTCCCTGCACAAGGATGGCTTCAGAGAGGTGCCACTTGTGCAGTGCAAAAGCCCCACACTCAGAGGGGACCTGAACTCGGTTTAATGCTCTCTTGTCACTGCCTTGAAATTCTTAACAATTTTTGAACGACAGACTCCACATTTTCAGTTCTCACTGGGTCCTGCAAATTATGTACCTACCTGGTCCTGCCCCTGAAACAAAGATATGGTTTGTCCATGAAGGGGGTCCCTCGACGCCTCCCTGCCTGTCTCACTCCAAGATGCCCTAAGTGTAGGGGAACACAGAGCTAGGAGAAGGTGGTATTTGATGATGACCTTGGAGGTCCCACCTGATCATGGCTGGCAATGCATGTGTGTGGGTGGGAGAATTTGGTTGCTCTCTCCTGGCAGCCTCCATCCCATGCACAAAGCCTGCACTTAGCCTGTCTGTCCCCCTATGTACTCCTACTTGACTCAGACCAGGAGTGTGGATGGGGGGGGGGGCACTGGGCCCACTGTTCCTGGTCCCAGCTGTAGTTCCCTGTTGATTGGGGTGATTTGGCTCCTCTGACTACTCCTGCCCCATCCCCACTAGGACAGGAGGAGTTGGTGAAGGGGACAGGGTGGGAGGTTTAATTAGCAGCCAGGGCCAGGCAGCAGGCAGTAGGGCAAAGATCAGGCTGACTTTTCTTGCTACAGATCTGCTCTCTGGAAGATGCATTCATGGACTGGCTTAGACTGTGGCTTGGCTATTTTAGGAATATTCTTAACCCTTCCTGAGTTACTCCCATCATCAGACTTCTCTCCCAGAGCACAGAGCACCAGACTGTTCCCCCTCCCTGTTCCCTCCTCCCCAGTCCCTGTTTTCCTCCCTGGCAGGTGAGGTCAGAGTTTTCTCAGGGGTGGGACAAGTTGACTTCTGCCAAGGAAAACTCCCAGGTCCCTAAGCCCCCTTCTTTGTCCTGCCCTGTGCCTTCTTCTTCACTTCATCACAGCTCTGGACTCAGCAAGGTGGCAGAATGGGCATGATCTCAGCTTTTCTTCTCATGTTATAAAATTGGAACCTCCCAGCCTGACCAACACGGTGAAATCCCATCTCTACTAAAAATACAAAAATCAGCCAGGCGTGGTGGCGTGTGCCTGTAATCTCAGCTACTCAGGAGACTGAGGCAGGAGAACTGCTTGAAGTCAGGAGGTGGAGGTTGCACTGAGCTGAGATAGCACCACTGCACTCTAGCGTGGGTGACAGAGCGAGACTCCGTCTCAAAAACAAAACAAAACAAAAAAATTGGAATCCGACTCTCTCATCTGAGGGAAAACAGCTGACCTGCATCCCAGGAGTAAGAAGGGAAGATGCAGTCCTGTCTTCCAACCTCTGGCAGAGCAGGAGCCCCTGACTGCCTGGCTTTGATGCCCCATTAGAGGCAAGCTTCCAACAGGGTGTCCCATACAGCAGCCAGAGCCCCTCAATGTCCTGGGGTTCCCTCTGCCTGGTTTTTCCTCCACTTCTGTGGAGATGGGCTTTCACCGTACTGCCCAAGCTGGTCTTCAATTCTTGAGCTCAAGTGATCTGCCCACTTCAGGCTTCCCAAAGTGCTGAGATTACAGGCATGAGTCACTGTGCCCAGCTATATTTCTGTATTTATTTGTACAGAAATAAAAAATTCTGAGTTTACACTCATACCTCAGATTCCAGTACAACACCACATGGGGTGTTGGAAGAGGGTTCCCTGTTTTTTCTTTCTCCAGGAGTGACAAACCCAGTTATTATTTATGATACACTTACTTACGCATTCAATTATACTATATAAAGTTGTCTCAGAATTGCTTACCCACAATCCTATGAGAAAGCATATATTTACTGACTAGATTACAGAATTTATGGAGAGTGTTTGCTGCATTTAACCCTACAGAATCCACTCAACATACTGATTTTCAAGGTTACTTGGATTTTTTTCTTTTGAGTGTGGTTATTTTCTTCACTTGTAGTAGAGTTAGGTTCACTTGTTAGTATTTGCATTCCATTTTGGGTACTTCCCTCCCCTATATTCTGGTTGGTTTTAATTGTTTTGTCTATATTTTGAGTATATGAACATTACTATGGTTCTGAGAACCACAAAAAAAGATATATTCAGAGAATTGTCACTCTCTTCTTATCCCTGCTAGCCTGTTCCCATTCCCTCCCTCTTTCCACCCGTTTCCCACCTGCCCCTTATAAGTAACCAATCCGCAATCCCTTTAGTTTCTAGTTTATCCTTCTTGCATTTTTTTTTTAAGTCAGAGTCTTGCTCTGTCACCTAGGCTGCAGTGCAGTGACACAATCTTGGGTCACTGCAACCTCCGCCTCCTGGGTTCAAGTGATTCCCATGCCTCAGCCTCCCGACTAGCTGGGATTACAGGCATGTACCACCATGCCTGGCTTATTTTTGTATTTTTAGTAGAGACAGTGTTTCATCGTTGGCCAGGCTGGTCTCAAACTCCTGGCCTCAAGTGACCCGCCCACCTCGGCCTCCCAAAGTGCTGGGATTACAGGCGTTAGCCACTGTGACTGGCCTTCCTGCACTTTATACAAATAAACAGAGACATTGTATTTTCTTTCATCCTCTCTTTTTTTATTTTTTTCTTTGGAGATGGATTCTCACTCTGTCACCCAGGCTGGAGTGCAGTGGCACAGTCTCGGCTCACTGCAACCTCCGCTTCCTGGGTTCGAGTGATTCTCCTGCCTCAGCCTCACAAGTAGCTGGGAACACAGGCACGTGCCACCACACCTGGCTAATTTTTGTATTTTTAGTAGAGGCGGGGGGTTTCACCATGTTGACCAGGCTGGTCTCGAACTCCTGACTTCGTGATCCGCCTGCCTCGGCCTCCCAAAGTGCTGGGATTACAGGCGTGAGCCATTGCACCCAGCCCATCCTCTCTTTTTTACAGAAAGGACAGCATACCATAGATATGTATTTCTGCCCTTCCCTTTTTTCTAGTCAACGGTAAAAACATACTCTTTTTAAATATAGAAAAAGAATAGTCAACATTCCAACATGAATTTTAGGAAGAAGAGAAGACACTTAATAAACAACAGCTGTTATGAAGGAAGACTAAAGCAGTTGCCAGAACTCTGAGAGGAGATGGCCAGACAGCAAGAGCAGGCAGAAGAGAAATATATCTCAGAAATGAATAGAAGAAAAAAGACTAAACAAACAATGGCAGATAAGCACAAGAAGGCAGATGCCACAGTAGATGCCTACAGAACAGAAATGGAAAACGTAAAGAAAAAAAGGAATTATATGAAAAAGATACACAGTATTTGGGAGACAACAGCAGATATGGAAAGTAGGAAGAAAAGAACTTCATAATGACACTTGGAATTCCCAAAAAAGAAAGCTGAGCAATGGAACAGAGCAAATATTTTAAAACACAATTAAGCAGGAGCTGGGCACAGTGGTGCACGCCTATAGTCCTAGCTACTCCAGAGGATGAGGCAGGAGGATCACTTGAGCCCAGGAGTTCAAGGCCATAGTGTGCTATGTTCGTACCTGTGAACAGCCACTGCACTCCTGCCTGGGCAACACAAGGAGACCTCATCTCTAAAAAAAAAAAAAAAAAAAAAAAAAAAAAAAGACAAAGGATAACAAGTGTTGGTGAGAATGTGGAGAAAAGGGAACCCTCGTACACTATTAGTGGAAATGCAAATTGATATAGCCATTATGAAAAACACTATGGAAGGCCGGGCATGGTGGCTCACACCTGTAATCCCAGCACTTTCGGAGGCCAAGATGGGCAGATCACGAGGTCAGAAGTTCGAGACCAGTCTGGCCAACATAGTGAAACCCCACCTCTACTTAAAAAAAAAAAAATTAGCCGGGTGTGGTGGTGTGTGCCTGTCATCCCAGCTACTTGGAAGGCTGAGGCAGGAGAATTGCATGAACTCAGGAGGCATAGGTTGCAGTGAGCTGAGATCGTGCCACTGCACTCCAGCCTGGACAACAGTGCAAGACTCCATCTAAAAAAAAAAAAGAAAGAAAGAAAAACACTACGGAGATTCCTGAAAAAATTAAATATAGAGCTAACTTATGATCCAACAATCTGTCTTCTGGGTAGATATGTATATATACACATACACACACATGCACAGGTACATATATGCACACACACACATATGTATGTACACATATGTATACACTTTTTTTTTTTTCTGAGATAGGATCTCACTCTGCCACTCAGGCTGGGAGCACAGTGGCGCAATCATGGCTTACTGCACCCTCCAACTCCTGGGCTGAAGGGATCCTCCCACTTTAACCTTCTTAGTAGTTGGGACTACAGGTGTGCACCACCACACCTGGATACTTTTCCTATTTTTTTGTAGAGATCGGGTATCACTATGTCACCCAGTCTGATTTGAAACTCCTGAGTTCAAGCTATCCTCCCACCCCAGCCTCCCAAAGTGCTGGGATTACAGGCCTGAGCTACCACGCCCAGCCTTGAATTAGTATTCAAAGGGCAAGCTGCACACCAGGGAACATTGAACCAGAACAATAATCACTGAGACAAACTCTAGAAAAATTATTGTACTTCAAACATAAAGAAAGAGAGCAAGCCAGAAATATCATGTTGCTTATTAGAAATTCCTGTGGCACTCTGGACACAGTGGCTCACGCCCGTAATCCCAGTGCTGTGGGGAGACCAAGGAGGGAGGATCGCTTGAGCCCAGGAGTTTGACATCAGCCTGGACAACATGGTGAGACTCCATCTCTACAAAAACAAAATTTTTTAATTAGCTGAGCGTGGTGGCACACACCTGTAATCCCAGCTACTTGGGAGGCTGAGGTAGGAGGATCGCTTGAGCCCATGAGTTTGAGGCTGCAGGAAGCCATGATCAGGCCACTGCACTGTAGTCTGGGTGACAGAAGCAGACCCTCCCTGTCTCTACAAAAAAAAAAAAAAATTCCAGTAGGGGGCTGGTGCAGCGGCTCACACCTATAATCCCAGCTCTTTGTTAGGCCAAGGTGGGAGGACTGCTTGAGGCCAAGAGTTTGAGACTGGCCTGGGCAACACAGACCAGCCTGGGCAACATCTCAAAATAAGTAATAAATTTAAATTTAAATTTAAAAAAATAAATTTCAGTGGGCATCAGACATGTAGGGCCTGCTCAACCTTCTATGCCAGAAGGCAGTGCAGCCACGCCTAGAAGATACTCAAGCTGAAGAGGGAGCCACAAACCTCAAACCCAGCCAGGGAGAAAGTCTAAAGGCTACAGACTAACAATACCAACCAAACATTTAAAAATCAGAATACTGTTCACATAAGTCCTTTTTTAAAAAAAATTTTTATTTTAACTTTTTTACCTTTTTAAAAATAGAAAATGTGATACACAAAAATAGAATATAATGGGCCAGGCACGGTGGCTCCCGACTGTAATCCCAGCACTTCAGGAGGCTGAGGTGGGAGGATCACCTGAGGTCAGGAGTTCGAGACCAGCCTGGCTAACATGGTGAAACCCTGTCTCTACCAAAAATACAAAAAGTAGCCAGGCATGGTGGTGCATGCTGTAATCCCAGCTACAGGCATGCGCTGAGACAGGAGGCTGAGACAGGAGAATCGCCTGAACCCAGGAGACGGAGGTTGCAGTGAGCCAACATTGTGCCATGCACTTCAGCCCAGGCAACAGAGTGAGACTCTGTCTCAAAAAAAAAAAAAAAAAAAAAAAAAAAAAAAAATATATATATATATATATATGAACCCTCATGGACCCATTACCCAGCTATAAAAATTATTAACTCAAGTACCAGATGTCTTGTCTCTGTAAACATTTATCATCTGTAACTATTTCATTCTTGAGAAGACTCTGGGCTGGGCGCGGTGGCTCACGCCTGTAATTCCAGCACTTAGGAAGGCTAAGGTGGATGGATCACCTAAGATCAGGCATTGGAGACCAGCCTGGCCAAGATGGTGAAACCCCGTCTCTGCTAAAAATACAAAAATTAGCCAGGCGAAGCGGCAGGCACCTGTAATCCCAGCTATCCCGGAAGCTGAGGCAGGAGAATCACTGGAACCTGGGAGGCAGAGGTTGCAGTGAGCCGAGACGGCACCGTTGTGCTCCAGCCTGGGCAACAGGAGTGATACTCCGTCTCACAGTAAAAAAAAAAAAAAAAAAAAGAGAGAGAAGACTCTGCAGGACTAATTCTAACCAACCAAGAGACAGCAGAAAATATTCAGTCGCAGGAATGGCAAACAGCTTTTAATATCTTCAATTGCAGATCCAAGACAAAAACAAAGGTGTGGTTCAGGGCTAAGGAATGGAATGCGAATCTACGTGCTTTCACAGTGTAGAAATGGGACAAACAGCATTTTTTAAAAAGGAGGGGGGAGGGAGAGAAGGGGAGAGGAGGTGAAAGTGGAAGAATCTGCACCCTGCCTCATGCGTAGTCTGATGGGGGTCAAAGCTGAGAACTCCAGGGGTAGATGTTTGGGAGATTAAATACAAAGAAGCTCGTCCTACGGACTGAAAATGGGGATGAAGAAGAGGAGGGAAGAAGGAACACCGTCCAGAAAGAATGGTTTAAGGGAACACCTCCACCCGAAAATGCAGTTATTTGTAAGTGGAACCACAATGTAATATTAGTGACTGTGTGTTGGGCTAGATGGGGAACTGGAATTTGGAGAATTAGGAATTATTTGTGGCACTGCTAATGGAAGAACTGATCTCCGGAGAGTTGACTGACACCCAATAAGTGTAGTGTAGCCACAGTCCTTCCTCCTCAGCCAGTCTGGGCTGCACTTGCTCCATGAACCTGGTAGAGACAAGCCTGGGCAGTATAAGCTCCCAAGGGTTTCTCTGGTGAAGCTGTCCTCACAGGGTTAACAAGCATTCTACACAGAAATATAGTGATAATTAAGCATTAGCAGCTATAATTAAGCATTAATGAGGCTGTGCTTTGACTAAATTCCTTCTATGGAACTTCCCATGGCACTGGATACTGACCATCTGCATCCCCACTGTTCCTACAGTTCGGCTTTCTGATGTTAGAATCATATGCTTTCGTTTAGGAATTGCTTAAAACTTTTTTTTTTGTTTGTTTTTTCAGTTTTTTTTTTTTTTCCCAAGACAGTCTCACTCTGTCACCCAGGCTAGAGAGTGCAGCGGCACGATCTCGGCTCACTGCAACCTCCACCTCCCAGGTTCAAGCGATTCTCCTGCCTCAGCCTCCCGAGTAGCTGGGATTACAGGCGCACACCACCACACCCAGCTAATTTTTGTATTTTTAGTAGAGACATGGTTTCACTATGTGGCCAGGCTGGCCTCAAACTCCTAACGTCAGATGATCCACCCACCTTGGCCTTCAAAGTACTGGGACTACAGGAGGGAGCCACCGCACCCAACCTAAAATGTTTTTCAGATTCCAAATTCCAGTGAAACAAGTGACCCCAACCAGTTCGAACAGCCCAGAAGAACTTAATCATCATGAGAACAGGGTTTTTTCATCTCCCGAGCCCCATGACTTCACTCTGCACTCTTGAACCTATCAAAAATCTCCACATTTTGGCTTGTTCGAAAACTCTTACGAAACCTAGCCCCAAACTTCTCGGAGAGAGATTTGAGGTTTTCTCCCATCTTGTCTGGTAGCCCTGCAATTAAACCTCTTTCTTCTGCTGCAAACCGGTGTTTTGGGTGTATGGACTTGCCCTGCAATCAGGCAAAGGACCTATTACAGAGACACTGGCTGTGTACCCTCCGTGTCCCAGACATGGTCCAAAAGCAAGTCCCACCTGGCCCTGCCCTCCAGGGCTCCTAGTGTTGGGGGAGCAGAGGCACACAGGAACAGGCAATTGCACAGTGCCACGGGAGTGCCAGCTCCATGGGGCTGGGGCAATGTGGAAGGGGCTGCATTGCAGAAATGGCTCCATGGTGAACCTGAAAATGAGAAGTCACTGTCATCCAGCAGGAGAACAAAAGGATGGTCCTCCATGCATTCATTTAGCCAGTGCTGCCTGAGCACCGCGGAAGGCACTGGGCATACACTAAAAAGGAGAAAGGACTGGTTATAGCCCCATGAACCACCACCATGGAGAAGCACACATGAAGGCAACGGATTAATTCACTGTGACTGTAAAAAGGAGGTACAGGGGGTATGAGAATGTGTCACTAGGGACCTGATGCATCGCGTGTGTGTGCGCGTGCGCGCACACCCAAGGCCACTGAGACCTGACGTTTGGAAGAGCAATAGGCAAGGGTGATTTATGGAGAGTATGCCAGGCAGAAAACGCAGCAGGTGTGAAGATACCGAGGCAGCAGAAGCATGATGGGAAGGTCAAGGTGGCTGAGGTGGACAGGGAGAGGGTGTTGTGGGAACAGGCTGGAGGTCTGGGAGGCTCTGCCCTAATCAGCAGGTGGGCTTTTCCTCGGGCTTGTTCCTCCTGCGGTTGCAAGTAGCTGGTTCTAGGGATCCTTTCCTGCCACAAGATGTCCAGTGGAAGACGAAGGGCGGCGTGTGTGTGTGTGTGTGTGTGTGTGTGTGTGTGTGTGTTTTCCTGAGACAGTGTCTCATTCTGTTGCCCAGACTGAGTGCAGCCGCCCTCGACCTCCCGGGCTCAAGCCATTCTCCCATCTCGGCCTCCCAAAGTGCTGGGATTACAGGCTGAGCCACCATGCCCTGCCTTCAAGGCAAGGAAAGTCTTTTCTAGAAGAACTCTGGCCTCAGGCCTCACCTCTCTCCTTGGCCGCACCTGGGTCAGCTTAAGGGGCTCACTCACAAGGAGAATAGGTGAAAAGTCCCTTGGGATTCATCCCTGCGTCACATGGGAATGATGCACACCAGAAGGATGCCGGGCTCTGCCAGTCCAGCCCCACCAGCCTCCTGGAGTGGCCCCGAGGCGCGCTCTCCAGGCCCTGGGACCTGCTCCTGGAGGCGGGGGCTCCTGGAAGCGACCCCGACACTGCTCCAGGTGTCTCTTCAAGGACTTTCCCACGTTTTACAAAGAAACCTTTTGGGGACAGTCAACAACAAGTAACCGGTCGTGGAACTGTGGCAGCCCTGGGGTGAGGGTGAGAGACCCGTGCTCCGCGCCGGAGATCTCAGACTGGAGAAGGGAACGATCTCCTACGCAGACCTGCACTGCAGCACCTGGGCTGGCAGCCAGACTGGGGACATCGTCCCCTGCTGGGAGGCCAGAGAAGGCAGGGAGCGCGCCTTGAGTCCGCTGGCTGAATCTCCCCAGAACTGGAAAGCACCGCCTAGTCGGTACCTTTGAACTGAAACGCAAAGCCCACGGGCGCGCAGTCCGGAGAGGAGGCGATTGCGGGTGGAGGTAGTGCCAGGGTAAGGACGTGGAGCGGGTGGACAAGAACCGCTAGGGGACCGCTGGGGCGTAAACGGGCTTTGGGAGGAAGGGGCCGCAGCAGCCTGCGCCCCACCCCAGGGCCGGGCCTCATCCGGCGCTCAACCAGTGCCACGTTGAGTCACCTACCGGCAGGGCATACTCCGTACCGGGGCCGCGCGCGTTAAGTGCCGGGGGATGTTGGCAACCCCAGTCCATCCGGGACCCGCCCAACAAAACCGTTCAGGGCTGGAGGTTACCAGTTTGTACCGAAGGGAAGCGGTGTGGAAGGGAGGGGGGTCTCCTGCACGCTGGCGCAGGAGCGCACGTGCACGGCCCCCCCGTGCTTCGTTCTCACGTGCACGGCCCCGTGCCCCGAAGCCCCTCCCCGGGGAGTGTCAGGGCGGGACCCCGCCGGGCGGCAGCGCCCCACTCAACAAAGCGTCCCGCGTGCCCTGCCCCATGACTCACCGCTGGGTGGGACGGGCTCGCGGCAACCCGCGGGCCCAGACGGGGTAGCGAGGGCCGGAAGCCCGGCTCCCGACTCGGCTTAGCCCCCACGACCTCCGGCCGCCTGAAGTCCCCAGGGGCCGTGGCCCTGGGTCGTCTCCCCTGTTCCCAGCCCCTAGTCCCAGTTGGCAGAGAGAAGTTCCCGAGGCCCCCGCCCTTGCAGGGCTCCTTGCCCCGCCCAGAGCTGAGCCTTCCGAGGATCTGAGGACCGAGTCCAGTCCGGCTCCCAGGAAGGGCCGGGATCCTGGGGCAGGGAATAAGGGGCGGGGGCTGGCTCCAGAGTCGGGCGGGGGAGGGGCAGTAACAGAGATGGGGGCTGAGCCTCTCGTCTGGGAGCGTCGGGAGGCGAGTGGCGGGATGGAAAACATTCCTGAGACAGTTGGCTTGGATTTCCGAATTTGGGAAGCTAAGACTTCAGCTATGGTGGCTCTGCTCTTGGGATGGGAGGACTGGGCCCAGCTTGCGAGGAGTCATGAAGTGAACACAGGATGGGAACGTGAATTTTAATGAGGGGGCAGACCGAGGAGGTGGCGGATGCCCGGAGGTCTGGGCCAGGCTCTGCTGGATGGCGCCTGGAGGGGGGTCACCCAAGTCTCCCTGCTGTTATTTCAGGAGGCCGAATTTTTTCCCGATCCCAGAGAAGGTGTCAGAGGCCTGGCTAGCAGTCTTGTCGATGGTTTCCTGGGTGGTCTTGGCCAGCTGGTCCATGGCTGGGGAAGGGCAGGAGAGAGGGCAGGTCAGGCAGGGCCCTGGGAACCAGTGCACGTAGGTTTAGCCTGGCCTGGGTCTCCCAAGGGACCTGCTTGGGGCATTGTGCACAGAGGGCTCTGCATAGGAGAGGATGTGCCTGGGCCCCGGGCCGGGGTGGGGCGGGGCAGTGGGAGGTGTGCTGGGGTTGCCCGCCTCCCTCCAGCCCCACCAGACCTTTCTGCCCCGCCTCTGTGGCCTGATCCACCACTTGCTGAGCTGCTGCTCCGGCCGCTGACACTGGAACAGAGAGATGCGGCTTTTAGCCCCTGTTGAGGCACCACTGACCACAGGTACCCCACCATTGCCATGCCCCTCATGTGTTCTCCAGAATATTCGGTGGTACAGGTCCAAGGGATGGATGCCATGGAGATGAAGTCCCTGGCCCAGGGCCGCCCAGCCCGAGGGTCAGGATCCCTTTCCATGCCTCTGGGATGTTTTTGTTGATTTCTAACTCTGAGCTCCTCCTCTGTGGGGGAGGAGCTTCCCTTTCCATCTCCAGGGCTGCTGAGAAAATGTTGGACAGAGGAAGGAAGGCAGGGCAGGGCCAGGGTGCAGCTAGCATCTGGACTGTTGGCTAATGCTGGGCATAGCCCAGAAGACCCCTGCCCCCTTTTACAGCTTCTCGGCTAGAAGCCTGGCCCAGATGCCTGAATTCCCACCTTTCATGCACTTGGCCCTGGGGCTTGGACTTTTGCCAGGTTCTCACTGCCTCCTCCCTCCTTTGGCCTGCCCGGGACGGCACACAAGCAAAGCCAGTGCCTCTGTGGACAGGCAGCTCAAGGCATTAGGAGACAAGCGCAGGAAGGAGGCAAAACTTCCAAAGCCGGCCATCTCCTCTGGACCACATTTCCGCCTGCCAGGAATGGAGTCACCAGCCCCTGGTGGGCTGACAGGTGGCTCCGGCCTGCAGAGCGGTAAGTCGTCCCTGCTGCTGAACAGGAAAGGGCCTGCCTTATCCAGACCCCATCCTTCGGAGAGGGTTAGTGAGGCAAGTGTGCTGAGAGGCCCCTGGGAACCTCCTCTCGATTTAACCCATCAGAAAGCAGCCCATCCTTTGCACCCAGCTCTCAAATGGAAAAGTGAAGCCCAGAAGGAAAGAAGCTGACACGGAGGCTTCTTTGGTAGCATTTTAGTCTCAAGGGAAGAACTGTGGGCCTCCCCTGGGGCACTGGTGAAGGAAGGGGTTGGTTTGGATATTGTCTCCTGACTGGGATATGAGCAGGACTGATAAGGAACTGTAGTCCTGAGGAAGGCTGGGCTAGGTACAGGGAGAGCCCACCCAGTGAGGCAGTGGTCTCCTCATATCTCCCATGCCCCCACCGCAGCTGGGTCACCTCCAGAATAAGGAGGAGAGAGCTGGAGGTGGAGGAACTAAGGACCTTCTTTGCCAGATGGGGACTTAAAGGTAAGGCGACGATTACTTTTCGGGGTTGGGGATGGGATGGAAACAAAGCCCTTTGGGGTCTGGGGCAGCCTCTGGTGGCGGGCGCGGGTGGAGGTGATGGCGGGCCGCCCCTGGTCCTGGTCCTGGACCTGGACCTTCACCCTTGCCTGAGGCCTGGGTGGGGCCGCCCAGCGCCGGCATGTCCTCCTCTGAGGGGCTCCCGCAGTGCCCGCAGCGCGGCTCCGGCTCCTCTGGAGCCTCTGTTCCGCTGCCTCCCTCCGGGCACCATCTCTCCGCGGACTGGGGTGGGCGTCCTGCCCGCCCCTGCGTCTCAGTGGAGGACCGAGCCTTCCGAGCCAAGCTGCCGGTCCGCGAACTTGCCGACCGCGCAGACCCGCCGCTTCTGCCTGCGCGTCCACGCAGCTGCCCCTGCCTGGGCCCTAGGTCGCGCGCTGTACTCACCGGCTTCCTGGGTGGTCCCCTCCACCTGTTGCTTCAGGTCCTGCAAGCCCTTGCTGGCCATAGCTTCGGGGAATCTGTGGAGTCGTCAAGAGCAGCCGGAGCGACGTTGGATCCAGCCCAGAGTGGCGCTGCCAAGTGCCAGCTCCGGTTTTTAAGGCGCCCCAGGGCCGGCCTGCCCCGCGTAGGGGAGAGGACGCGGGGCGGTTCCCGTCATACAGGCTCCGGGGAGTGGCCGGGCCCTGCTCCAGAGTCCGCAGGCCAGGGAGCACATCCTGACCTAAGACGGGCCGCCGTGGGAAAGGGGCAGAGGGAACCAGGGACCGAAGAGGGGTTAGGACAGGGGTCCAGAGAGGAGCTGGGGGCAGGAGAAGGGCGCACAGCTCCTCCCAGCTCATCAGCCCCAGCCCTCCCTTTCTTATCTTGGGCGTGAGCACTGGGTCAGCTCCAGGGCAGGAGCTCAGGGCTGGTGTTGACATTAATGACAGCAGCGGTCTTTTACTGAGCATTTGTCTTGTGCCAGGCGCTGCCTAACACTCTGCAGTCTCTTGTATAATCTTTACAACCACCTCCTGAAATGGGTATTTTTATTAATAGCATCAGTGTATAGGAGGAAACTGAGGCAGCGAGGTCAGCCTCACCCAAACTCACGTGGCAGGGACTTGGATCCTCGAATCTGCCTAGGTGCCTGTCAACCCTAGGGCTCTGGCAACATCAGAGCCCCCAGCCCCAAACACCTGCAGGGGCACTGCTGACTGGCTCTCTGCCTGTAGCCACTGAAATCCAGTGGATGCAGACGGAGAGGGCCTGGTAAATCCTTCCCCTGAGAGGGCGAGACATAGGAGTGTGCACCTGCAGACCATGCAACCCCAAGGGGGAGAGGGCAGTGTGCCTGTGCAGCCCAGGCAAGGAGACTGCCATCAGTCACTGAAGCCTGAGGAAGCTGGGCAGAAAGCATGGCTCAGGGAGGGCAGGAATAAGCTTGGGCCTTTCAGGTCACCTTTCCTGAGATGGGGCAGGCAAGGCTCTAGGGTACAACTTGTGACTGTTAGGAGGGGACTTAGGGATCTGGGCCAGAGTGGAGAAGGTCATCCCTGGGGGCAGCAAAATAGCCTGTGAGATACATTCCCCTGGCATACAAGGGGGCGCAGGTCAGGCCCCACCAAGCTGGGTGTACTCCCATTCCAGAGTCGGTCTTCAGGACCTGGAGACCAGTGCTCACCCACCCTGCCTCTCTGGGTCTCTCTAACGCTTCCTGTCTGGGGCTGTTTCTTGCACCTCTGGTGGCGTCTCCCCTATTCTGGAGCGCTGGAAAGCCCCTATTATTACAGGCACCTAGGCGCTGGAAAACCCAGGCCCGGTCTGCTGGCACATACCCTGCTTCTAGTGGTGCAGGGTCAGCCCCTAGAGGGAGGTGTCTGGATGTGCACCTGTACACACACACACACACACACGCTGGGTATGGATTGATGGAGATAAAGTCAATCCTGGGCAAAGGGAAGAGGCAAGCCATGAGATTAGGTGGAGGAAAGGGGAGGGAGCGGGTCTCAGGCAAAACAAAGTGGCAACAAGAGTCCTCCCAGCCCCCGCCCCTCCTCGACCAGAGCCTGGCCTTGCCCTGGGAGTGGCCAGATCGATGCCTGGGGCACTCTGGGGAGCCCAGCTCAGCCCTGCCCTGCCTGGCCAGCCGCAGCCCTGCCAGCCCTCCTGAATCCCACCAGTAGTGTCCAATAGCCAGGCACGCCTTTGAGCACTCCAGTTTATCACAGGCTGCTGGTGCCACTGGGTTCTGGGTCCCATGGGCAATGAGCTGTGAACTGGACAGGAAGGGAGCAGGCTCTGTGGGGAGAGACAGCCAGTCCCCAGCAGATGATGGTAGTGATAGCTCCGTGTGGCCTTAGTGGCAGGCACTGCAGTCAAACCTCCTGGGTTCATATACTCTTAGAGCAAGCCCCTCACCTCTCTGAGCCTCAGCGTCCCCATTACATCACAGCATCTCCCCAAAGTGTGTTTGTGAAGATTAAATGGGCTGAAGGGTGCCCAGCACTCGGCAGCAGTGGACTTTGTAAGAGGGTCCAGGGCACCGGGGCTTCTCAGACAAGGGCAGGCAGAAGGAGGAAGCACATTACCAAATTACCATTGCCCCCCCCACCCCCATTTGCTGTGGTGTCACTTTTTTTTTTCCGTTTTTTCTTTTTGGAGACAGAGTTTTGCTCTTGTCGCCCAGGCTGGAGTGCAATGGCAGGATCTCAACTCACTGCAACCTCTGCCTTCCAAGTTCAAGCGGTTCTGCCTCAGCCTCCTGAGTAGCTGGGATTATAGGTGTGCACCACCATGCCCAGCTAATTTGTGATTTCACTTTCTGCAGTTTCAGTTACCCATTGTTGGGGCTCAGAAACCAATACCCCAATATATAGTGCTGTGACATTCTGAACTGAAGAAGCCTTAAGGTCTCTCCGACCAGGCTCCCCCAGGCCCCTCAACCCTTTGTCTCTTCCAAATCATACGGTGAAGTTGTTCCGTGAAGTCCCTCATCTGCCTAAAGTCTGGACCCACCAAAGAAGAAAACGATGACCCCTGGTCCCTTCCCAGAGTTTTCTCTGACTGAACTCATGTCACAGGGAGAAAGACTGAAGCCTGCTCACACACCTGGACAGGTTTTGCAAACCGTTGTCTGCTGTGTGAGCCCAACAGACTTTGTTCCAGGCCACCGTGTGTTCTTCAAACCCACTGAATTCCCCTGAAAATCATTTACTGGCCCCCTGAAATCACCCGCACTTCCCCATTGCATCTGTACCCCATTTCGTGGTGGGGCAGTCACTCTGATTTCCCCCATGCATGCTAGTGAATGTGTATTCCATTTCTAATCTGCTTTTATGAGCTGACTTTTCAGTGACCCTTCAGATAAGGGAAAGTTTTCCCTTGGCCCCTGCATCGCAATTGGTAAGGTCCAAAATGTCAAATGGAAAATTCCAGAAATAGCTGGTCGTGATGGCTCACGCCTGTAATCCCAGCACTTTGGGAAACTGAGGAGGATGGATAGCTTGAGGTCAGGAGTTTGAGACCAGCCTAGCCAACATGGTGAAACCCTGTCTACTAAAAATACCAAAATTAGCCAGGCGTGGTGGTGCACACCTGTAGTCCCAGCTACTTGGGAGGCTGAGGCAGGAGAATCACTTGAACCCGGGAGGCGGAGGTTGCAGTGAGCAGAGATCACACCACTATTCCAGCCTGGATGACAGAGTGAGACTCCGTCTCAAAAAAAAAAGAAATAAAAAGAAAATTCTAGAAATAAACAATTCATGTTTTAAATAACTTTTATTACAGTATATTGTTATAATTGTTCCATTTTCTTATTGGTTATTGTTAGTCTCTTACTGTGCCTAATGTATAAACTTCATCATAGCGAAGCACATGTGTATGTGTAGGAAGACACATTATATGTAGGCTACCTTGGTACTATCTGGGGTTGCAGGCAGCTGGAAACATCTTGGGTGTATCCTAGTGGATAAGGGGAGTTGACTGTGCTCCCGCAGGGAGGTCAAAAGCAGCCTCACAGGGTGCAGAGCACATGAGGGTTCAAAGGCAAAGAGCACTGCCAGTGCCCATGGCTGGGAAGGGGCTTCCTGGTGATGTTGGTCATTTGAGTCCAGGAACAAGCCCTGAGTGTATGTGAGAGGGGGTCGTGGGGGTGCTGTGGTAGGGGCAGCAGGGACCCCTCTGGGCTCCTCCAGCAGAGGCAGAGGGCGCTGGAGCCTGGGGAAGGCTGTCGCTGGGAGCCTGGCATAGGTGCCCTCTCCCTCACCCCTATCAGCTGACCAGCCTTGCTTCTCCTTGCTTTCTTCACAGCCCAGAGGACTCTCGGGCACACCCAGGCCCCAGGTGGCCTCCTCCTGGGGTTCATACACGCCTGCTTATGTGCACATGTCTGGACTGGGGAGCAGGAACAGCCCTGACTGCCCTGAGCTGCTTCCAGACCCTTCATGCCTGCCCGTGGCAGGGTTTGGGGGTGTGGAGACCAGCAGCCCCCTGCTCCATTCTGCCTCCTCAGTGGATGCCCATGGCCAGACAGTAGATACAGCCTGGCTCAGCTGGGTCTGACTGGGCTCCCAGCCTCCTGGGCTGCCCTTGAATCCACTGCAGAGGCTGGATGGGGAGGTGGTGTGGACAGGGCAGTGTCTGAAGTCACATGTGGACAGACTCAAGCTCTCGCCCCAACACCCAGGCCTGAAGGCCTGGGGCAAGCCACTGAAATGCTCTGAGCCCAAACTCAGATGAAATGCATCTGAGTATCAAAGGGGAAGGCGGGATGTCGAGGGAACTCTGGTCTGAACAAGCCTGCCCGGCATGCAAGGTTTCAAAACAATGCAGGGCCTGCTGGCCAGTGGCTTATATGAAGGGCTTGCTTAGAGTGGGCTGGGCAAACAGCCCTTCGTGTAGGCCACTGGCCAGCAGGCCCTTGTTGTTTTGAAACCTTGGATTGGGGGAATCCACCGTAAGCACCTTGGGGCCCATGCAGCCATAGCAGGGCTGGGGAGCCACCTGGGCTTCTGCCGGGACCTGTGCTTCTCAGCAAAACCTGGATCTACAGCTCCAACCTGAGAGGTTTGTTCTGAGGATTAAATAAGGTGAAGTGCTCACAACAGTGCCCAGGCAACGCCTGCGAGGAACTCAGCCGCTGTTGCTTTTCACCACTTTTCTTTCAAGGTGCAGCCTCGTGCATCTCCGCTGTTGTGTTTTTAGTGGCACGTGGCAGGCTTCTGGGTGTAGCAGGGGTGCAAGGGGTACCCAGTTCCAGGTCCAGTGGGGAGCATGAGACTGGGTGGGGCCAGGTGGGAGGCGCCACAGGGTCACCTCCTGTCTCTCCTGGGATCCTCACTGGGTTTAGACTTCTCCATCTTTGAAAGTTATCGTCTGCCCCAGGGAGGATGTTAGGTGGCCCTGTTCCTCATGCGACCCTGGAGCCCAGGCCGCACATGGAGGGAAGACCCAGGAGCCTGTCTTCACCTCCTGCTGATAGTGGGTTCCTCAGGGATGCAGAGCAGGCAGGCGGGGGCTACTCTGAGGCTGAGCTAAGCTGTCCTGTGGATGGGATTGTGAGTCCTGTCGAATGTCTTGGGGAGCTGAAGGCAGTGCTGCCTCCTCCATGTTAAAGGCAATGGGTGGGTTGGGGGTGTTGCTGAAGGCAGCGCCTGCTCTCACAGGTCCCATGAATGCCGTGTGTGTGTCCCTGTAGGATACTTGGTCCTATCAACAGGCTGAACCCGCTCCTGTTCCTGGGCGGACCTGGGGACCCTTCCTCAAGCTACACAGCACCCAGAGGAAGCATGGCAGGAGTGGGCTCAAGTTTTATTTGGAATCATTAAAAAAAAAACTCACAGCAGCATATGTGGGGTCAGAAGGACCAGAGGGTGGGCGGGGCCGAGGGAGGGCAGTGAGGTCGGTGCAGCAGCACAGGTGGACAGGCCAAGGGTGGCCAGGGACGAGGGCAGGAGCGTGGGCAGCCGCAGGTCACTCAAGGCGGGCACTCCTTGTGCTAGGAAGGGATGGTGTCCAAGGCAGAGAAGCGTTCCTCAGGGCGTCCGCGCTGGCCTGTAGCCCTCTAGTCTCCCCCACTCTGGGCCTGGGAGAGAGAATGACCTGCACACCCAGCTCCGGGCCCCAGCCCTAATGGGCCACCCTGAGTCGGCTGGGAAAGGTTGTCCCCTGTGCCTCATGCCTGAGGGGTCATCCGTGGGGGGACCTCCCACTCAGGTTCAGGGTTAGCCCTGCCCACAATCCCTGTGGGGGCTGCGGAAGGTCTGGTGGGCCCTGGGAGCCCAGGAGGGAAGCAGTGAGTCTGTGGGGGATGGGGTCTCTACCCAGGAACCCCCCCATGGTACACCCCAGAAGCCCAGCTCCTACCTCCTCTGCCACTTCCTCTTTCTCTTTGGCTGCCTCACCCTCCTGTTGGGGGGCAGATGGCTTCAAGTCCTCCTGTGGGGACAAAATGGGGCATGAGACCATGCAGAGAATGCAGACACCCCTAGCTGCCCTGCAACCAGGGCCTTGTCTACCCCGGCCTCAAGGAGGAGCAGAGGCCCCTCATGGCCTTATTGTACTTGGAGGGGCTGGAGGTGTTGGGGGTGTGCAGTTCAAACAATATCTGGGGCTCTGTCTGATGATGCCGAGGCCTTCCGGGGCACCAAGTACCCTGGAGCCCAGCTTCACCCCTCAAGCTGGTCCCCAGTCTCTGGGAAGCCCCTAGCTGGGCTTCATTGATGAGGAACCTGGGTGGGGTGGGGTGGAGTGGGGGTGAGAGTAGGCAGAGGCCCCTGAAGCCCCAGGTCTGACCCCACCCTCAGTAGCCCTACAAGGAAGGCCGATTGGGGTTCACATAGGGACTCTGAGGCCAGGCAGGCTTGGCATGCAGCTCAGGGCCTTGGAGCTCAAAAGTGGTGGGGTGTGTTGGCATCAGATCAGGCTTGCTCCAGGTCCACTTCAGTCGCCAGGAGCATGAGTCCCTCTCCTTGCCTCCTGGACAGGCTCTGGGCTCAGGCTGGTCAGGGCCAGCAGAGGTTACACACTCCTCTCCGACTTCCCATCTTCTTCTATCTCCTGCACTCCATGCCAGCCAGACACTTGCGTGAGAGATCATGACAGCTGGGTATGTAGGACCACACTGGTGATTGGCCTGCACTCTGGCCTCAGCACCTGCCTCTGGTGGGGGGTATCCTGTCACCTCTGTGTTGCCCCAGGGCCATCTTTTATGCCCCTTGACGGAGTGGGGCATACAAGAGCAGTGCTGTGCTGGCTGGAGTCGGCCAGGCTCTCCAGGGGCAGGGCAGGTGGCCACCTGCTGAGTCCTGCCACCCTAAGGCTGATCATGAGGCCAAGGGCATGAGCGGCTAGATAGTCCCTGCTGAGGCCTTTCACAGTTCACTGGGAGATGAGTCGTGATTGGTTTTTGGGTGTCACCAGGAAATGAGTCTCCCTTGAGGTGGCTCCAAGGGCTCACTAGCCCTGCTCCAGGATTCACTAGGAACGCCCGGGCACCCTCACCCCAGCGTCTCTTTTGCTGGGGGTGAGGAGGGAGGGGCCTCCTGGGGCTCTATGTATTCTGCCCAGGACACATGATGATGATGATGATGATGGTCACCTTCCTCTGCTGGGTGCTCACATAGACCAGGAGAATCACTTCATGGAGGTCATGGCCCTGCCTCATCACACTCCCTGCCTCATCACATCCCCAGGGAGACTGACACTCTCACCTCCATCTTGCAGATGAGGACACGGAGGCCCAAAGAGCTTCCTTCACTTCTCGAGGTCATACAACGAGGAAGGGAAACTAGGAGAGGGAGCAGCTGCCAGCTCCAAGGACATGGAGACCCTGTGCTGGCCCTGGAAGCAGACACCTGGGCATTGCCCCAAAGCCAAGAGGAGTAGGGCAGCCCCCACCCTTCCACCCACCCACTCCCAACGCAGGGGTTCTCCGTGCTGGGAGCCTCAGACTCCGCCACCTAGGAGGTCTGCAGCAGGTAGGAGAGCTGGACACTGCTCCCCCACCCCACCTCCAGGCTGGAATCCTAGCCCAGGCCAGCACCTGCACTGCCACAGGGTCTCTCATAGTACAGGCTGCTCAGGGGAATTCCAAGCTCACATGAAGTAGCCATGGGACCTTGGGCACATTAATCTCTCTGGGCCTTAGTTTCCACACCGTCTCATGGGATTTTGTGTCTATTAAATGAACTAATAAGCGTACAATGCATAAAGCAGAGCTTGCTGTGTCTCAGGTGCTGGGACAACTCACCCAGCAGACACCCATCCCTGGGGAGCGCCCCACTGCTCCTGTGCTGTCTGCTATTGGGCCGCACACACATGTGTACATTCACACACATGTACACCCACACATTCGCACACAAATGCACCCACATGCTCACTCAGCACTCGTGCACACACACATACACAAAGGCAGCTGCACAGGGTAGGGTCAGAACCAGCACTGCTTTCCCACCACCAGGGGACGCTGCTTCCCTGAGGCTCCCAGCAGGAGGCAGCTGCCCCGCCCAGCGCAGAGAGGGAGGCTGGGCCCTAGGGGCGGGGCGAGTGTGACCCAGCCCCCGGCCTGGTGACCACTGCCCGGGAGGCTGTCTGTTACCATGTGGGACCCTGTTTTCACTTATAAAATGTGGTGTCTCCTAAATGCTGACAGTCGTCCAGAAAGAGTGGTTTTGAGCCTCACTTTCCTTGTCTATGAGATGGGCCCCCAAGTCTCCTCGATGGGGTGGTTGTGGGGATTCCAGACCCGAATGCAGGTCGAACAGCAAGCATGGACCCCACCGTGCTCGGTGCTGAAACTGAAGCCAGCCCCAGCCCCCCGTCATGTTTCCTGGGGTGTGGAGTGGAGTGATGCCGCCTCTACCCAGCAGCCTCTCTGGGCCCAGGAGAGGACTGAGAGGGTCTGAGGGCCGGGGCTCACCTTGCGCACCACCCCGGAGGTGACCGCGATGTTCTCCGCCTCCTCCACGGTCTTGGCGGCCACAGTGTTGACGCTGCTCACCACAGCCTCGCTCACGGCGTTGGCCTGCTCCTTGGTCTTCTCGGCCACTGCGGGAGGACACTGACTGGCCTCCGCCCCAGCCCCCAGGCAGGCCTGCTAGAGTCAGGCTCGCAGCCCCTTACTAGGAGCTCAGAGCCCTGGCTCTGCTGGGACCCTCCCCTGCTCCCTCAGACTCCAGGGCACCTCTGATGCTGGTGGGGGTAAGGAGACACCCACCCTAGTTTAGCCTCATGATCTGCAAGGGTCTGCAGGGCTTGGGACCCCAGCTGGGGGTAAGGCAGGACTCTAGGTTTGAGCCCAAGCACTAGGATGCAGGAGCCCAAGGGGTCCCAGCCCCCATGTGTCCCCTGGCCCTGAGGCTCCTCACCTGAGGTCACGCTGTGTACAACATTCTCCTTGGTCTTGGTTCCTGGGGAGGAAATGGAGCCGTCAGCCCAGACCCCACTCCAGGTGTTGTGGGCGGTCAGGACAAACACAACAGAACAGCTGGACAAGCTGCAGGGTGGGCGGTGGGGGCCGGGGTGGGGCGGGAGTGAGGATGGTGTCTGTGGGCTGGTGGCCCCTTCAGAGGGCCTCTTCCTGCTGTGTCTGGAAGAAGTGGATGGATGGCAAGGGGACAGGACAGAAGGTGGGGGACAAGAGAGAGCAAGCCTGAGGTAGGGACACTGACTAGACCCAGGGTCCAGCCCCTGCCTGGGTGTGGCCGGGCCTCAGAAGCAGCAACAGGACCGGCCGGAGCTGAGTCATTGGTTTGACCTCCCCTTCCTCCTCCGGAGAGCGCCAGGAGAGGATGCGGGGGAGGGAACACTGAGCCTAGGTCTCATCCCCCAGCCCACCCCTTCTCTCTGGGGAGGGTGGGGATCCGTGGCCTGGCTGCAGCCGCTCCCGTGTGGAGAGGGTGGGGGCCACCTGAGCACAGGCTGCTCATAGCTTCAGGGGCTCCAGGCTCAGGGGAGGCTGGTGTGCATGGGCATGTCTTTGTGCATGCACAGACAGGTAGCCAGCCCTGTCTGCGGTCTCTGACACCCAGAGACCCCGAGAAGGCCAGAGACAAACACACATAGGTGTGCACAGGGCATCGTGGGTGCTCCAGGGTCTGGAGACCCCACCTTAATAGCCAGGGCCTCACCCCCTCCCAAAATGCCTCCCTGGGGCTGGGGAGTAAGGTCTGGCGAAGGTAACTGGGCACCTCATCCTCTGGCCACTACACTGTCCCACCCTGCCATGCCCCACTTACCCACATACATGACCCCCTCCTTGGTCTTCTCAGCTGCTTCCGTCACCCCCTGCTTGGTCTTCTCCACCGCACCCACCACGCCCTCCTTGGCGATGGAGAAGCCCTTCTTGAAGACATCCATGGTGGGTGTGCAGGGTTGGGCTGCTGCGGGCAGGACGGAGCTGGATCTCCCTGCGAGCTGCGGGCTGGAGCTGGCTCGAGTGCTGCCGCAGCGGCTGTCCCCGCTGCCTCCTATTGACGCCGATGAAATATTGATGCGGAGGCCAGCTGGAGCCCAGCCAGCCCCGCGTGCAGTGGGGGCAGGGAGGGAAGGAGGGAGGGAAGGAGGCTCGGCCTCACCTTCCTCCAGGATAGGAAGGCAGAGACCGGGCTCCCTGGGCTCCTGCTGGCTCAGCCCAGCTCCCCTGCCCCGTGCCCTCCAGGGGCTGGAGGGGGCTGGCCACCTCCCAACCCATCCCTGTCCCTCATTCATTTGCTGCCCTGCCCACCCATGGGGGCACCTCTAGCTGGGTGCTCTTGGCCCCGGGGGCGCTGTGTCTAGGCTACAACTGGACAGTCAGGCACAGAGAGGGGAGGCACCTTGGTCAATGTCCCCCAGCATCCCAGTTAGGGGTCAGGGCTCCACATAGGCCTGTCAGGTGAGAGTGGCCAACCTCCCGCAGCCTGGGCTGTGCAGCTACCCACCAGCATCCTGGATGCCGCTAGACCCTGGTTGGAGGATCTGAGGTGGGTGGGGGTGGGGAAATGAAGGACTTCCCCATGTCCTGGCCTCTGGCTGCATGCTGTGTGACCCCAGAATAGTCCCTTCCCTTCTCTGAGCTGAAGGTGCTGAGGAGGCATGAAGTGCCCCCCATTTCCCGGCCAGCAGTGTGGCTGGGCAGCAGGTCCCCCGAGATGGACCTGACCACTTCCTGTGGCCCTACCTCAAAGTCCACGCTCTTTTCATGGCTCCCAGGGAGCAGGTTCCCATAAGGATGCGTTTGGTGGGGCCACCCGCTGTGTCTACCACATTCCCAGAGTCCTCTGAGTCAAGTCCTCAGGGACAGGAACTGGCTTGTGTGGTTGGCAGCGCCTGTGGGGGCCAGCCAGGGTGGTTGGGGGCAGGACAAGACCCACCGGGTAGGCCGGCCCAGGCCACTTCCTCTCTTTGTTGTCCTCATATTTTCTTTTCCTCCTGAGATTTAACTTGAAGACAACGTCACTAGCAGTTTCTGGAGCCACTTGCCAAGGCTGAGTGTGAGCTGAGCCTGCCCCGCCGCCAAGATGATCCTGAGCTTGCTGTTCAGCCTTGGGGGCCCCCTGGGCTGGGGGCTGCTGGGGGTATGGGCCCAGGCTCCCAGTACTAGGCTGTCTGATCTGCAGAGCTCCAGGCTACCTGGGGTCTGGAGGGCAGAGGCTGAGGACACCGGCGAGGACCCCGTTGGACGGTAAGAGGGCCTGGACCTTGGCAGAGGTCATGGAGTAGGATCTGAGTCCCAGCTCAGCTAGAGCAGAGCCTCTCTAGACCTCACGTCCCATCTGTGAAATGGGCTAATCGAAGCTATCTGCTGGGCCAGCTGTGAGGCTGAACAAGTCTAGCCTGGACTTGGTGTTTCAGGATCCACCTAAGAATGACAGGGAGTTCCCTGTCGGAGCCATGGCAGGGAATGGGGCTCGGGGGGCTGGTGGGGAGGCACAGCTCCTACCATCAATCACCCAGCATGGGGCACTGGGGGACTGTGGCTGAAGCCATTGCCAGCTGGCCTGGCCATGCCTCCTGTTCTTCGAAAGAAATCAATTCTGAAAGCTGACACCCAGCAAGGCTGCCCTCAGATTTTGATCTGAGTTCCCTGGGGACCTGACTCTGAGTGCCCAGCAGTGAGCAGAGAGGGCACCCTGCTCTCCACAGCATAATCCAGGGAGCTCTGCCTCAGTGACCCCAAAAGTGGGCAGGATGGTCTTGCAACTGGACCCAGAACACAGCTTTCCAACATTCTATTTGTACAGGGCCAGGGCCCCTCCTGCTGATGAGGTATTGGGCCTGTAAGTCCCCCCTCGTCTCCAACTGCCCCCCAGTCAGAGCAGCAGGTGCTGTTTATGGGGCTAGTCTCGGGGCCAGGCACCTTGCCATGTGTATCTCAGTTCATCCCTCCAACTTACAGAGGAGCCCCACTTACAGAGGAGGAGCCCGAGGCTCAGAGAGGCTGAGGGGCTTGCCCAAGGTCACACAGCTAAGGAGCAAGATCTGAGTCTGACTCCAGAGCTCATAGTCAACTCTTCGCAGCACTCGAAGCCAGCCCCAACTCCCAGATGCTCCTACCCCCACCCTCCTGCTCCCGCACACCAGACCTGTTTGGCTAAGGGCATCTACATGGATGTAGGGAGTGAGGGGAGCCAACTTACACTTCTATGAGGTGTATGAGAGCCGCCATCGCAGAGCGGACCTGCCTGGGAGAGGTCTCATTTGGCTTCTGAGTTGTAGGTTTGTTGGGTCCTTTCCTGAAAACGGATTTGACCAGGGAGGGGCAAGAGGCCCCTTAGTGAGGGGCTGGTGGCAGTGGTGTGGGGAGCAGTGGCTGAGCAGCTGGCCATGGAAAAACCTCATTCCCGCCTGCCACCAACTCTGCTCAGGGCTGGGAAGCGCAGGTGATTCTCGGTGGGGCGGGGAGGGGGTGCGGGGCAGGGGCAGGGTGGATCCAGACACTGCTCTGATTTCAGCACCAAGGAAGCTCCATGCCTGAGTCTCAGGCCACCTTCCTCCTTTTGATGAAAGGGAGGATGAGGGGACCCGGTGGACAGGAGGGAGGAGGGAGCTGCTCCTCTTCCTCCCCGGGGTCTTGGTTGTGGGAGACATTGCTCCCTTAGCCCCAAGGAGTGAGGGTCTGGGAACTGTTGTCGGGCAGCCCTGCAGGGGCCCTGCAGTCCTTCTCTGGGGGTTCTCAGAGTGGGAGGGTGCATGTACCTGGACCAGGAATGCCCAGGTGTCCCAAGCCTGGAAGCCCCCTGCCTGCAAGGCTCTCCTTCCCACATCCAGAAGCTGCAGTCTCCACAGGACAAGCCCATGTTCTCTCAACAAGCCCGGATGGGCTGGTGAGAAAGGAAGGAAACGCCACGGCTTCCTGGGCTGATTGCTTCCCGTGCTCCTGTGACCAGGGAGGCGGAAGCGTGCTCCAGTCCCCGTCCCTGCAGCAGGGGAAGGGGAGGCAGATTGGGTTCCACTATCAGGGGTGGTGACACCGACACCATCACAAGGAGGCTGGGCTGCCAGAGTCAGGCATTCTGCCCTGCCTTTGCCGCTCACGTTTCCAGAGGCCCAGGGCTAGGCCGGGCCCTGGATGCAGGCCCCAATAAGACCCTTTGCAAGGAAAAGCTTGAATAGAACCACTATGTCCTCAGACTTCCCTGCGGTGGAGAAGTGAAGGGGTTAACTGCTTCTTAGGTCGCCAGGGACCCCGAGGGGCCCAGCCCAGGGAGTCAGCAGCCTGAGCATTAGGACTCTGGGAGGACGAGGCTCTTTCTGTGCCCTGACTCGGGGATGTCTAGAATGTGAGCGCCTCAGACCCAGGATTTGCTGTCCCAGTGGAACTCAGTCTGCGGTAGGGACTGTGCTGAGCCCCAGGCAAGGTGTCCTATCTATCACATTGCTGTGACAGCTCAGAGGGGTGGGGATGCCCCCCAGAGCCACAGAGCTCTTAAGTGACAGTGAGAGCCGGGGCCCACCCAGGCATTCTCTGTCCTGTCCCCCCAAGAGGGTGGCCGTGTAGGGGACGCTGCTGCCAGCAGGCTGGTTGGCCCCAGTCACCAGCCTCAGGCTTCTCCTGACCCTCACACCAGGAGCCTTGGGATTTTCCCAGCTGGGAGCTTGTGGCCCAGAGGAGTCCAGCATATGGCTAGAGGTCACACAGGAGCAGGGCGGAACACAAGCCACGATGCACCTTTTGCACTTGTTCCTCCCCCATCCTCACCCCCCCTCCCCCCGTGCCTGACCCCTGCCGGGCACAGAGCTCTTGACATCAACAGGGAAGAGCCCCCACTGGCCAGAGCTGAAGATTCCAGAACCACGCTCAGGGGTTCTCGGCTCTGGGCTGGCCCCTGAGAGAGCCTCGGGCTTCTCTGCCAAGGCCCTTTTCTGACTCAAGGACAAAACCCTGTGAGTTTCTCCCCTGGAATGGTCAGGTTAATGGCTGGCTTCAGGGCATCAGAAAGCAAGGCTGCTGAGAACACGCCCTCCTTGCCAAGGAAGACTTGAGGGCCTCTGGGAGGGCGTTTCCTGGCTGGGGAAGGGAAGGCACTCCACACAATCTGCATAATGGATGCGCCCTCCCCCACCTACAGGCTCCCTTCCCCTTCCCCCCAACACTCGCTCTGCTCTGTTTGCCGCAGAGGCACAGCTTCTTCGCATTTCAATGACGGGGGAAGTGCCTTGCTCAAGGTCACTGTGGGTTCGGGGAGGAGGAGGAGAGGAAAGCACAGGCCACCCAGCTTCCATTTAAAGCTCCAAAGGAGTCCACATACCCTCCCATCTGGGTGGGGAAGCAGGTTGGGGCAACAGAAGACCAAAAGCAGCTCCAAACCAGGCCAGGGGAGCCCCACATTCACTCTGGGTTGGCCACTGGGAGATAAGGGCACCCAGCAGGACTCCCCAAGGGAGGGCACAAAGATAAAGCCAGCCTGAGATGGAGGGGCAGAGGGAAAAATGGGCGCTTCAGCAAGTTGGGCCAGGGGCATGGGCTTCAAGGGCCAGCAAGAAGCTGCCAAGAGCTGGAGGAAGCCAAAGCAAAGGTCAAGAATGTTCCCAGGGTTCTGGGCCAGCAGCCTGTACTGTGCCAAGGGAGGGCCTGCCCAGGGCGGGCAGTGTGGGCAGAGAGAATAGCGGTGCTGAAGCCCAGGGTCTGCGCAGGTCAGCGGAGAAAGTTCCTGGGCAGGAAGGGTGGGCGGCATAGTTTCCACTTCCAGGAGCTTGAGGTGGAAAGTCCCGGTCACTCCTAGCAGACTGGACCAGGCCAGGCGTGCCTGGGGCACAGGCCTTCCAGGCCCTCTGCAGTAGGTCAGAGGTTTGCGAGGAATCGAACTTTGTTTAGAGAGAGTTTCTCAACCCTGGCACTACTGACATTTTGGACTAGACAATTCCTTGCTGTGGGGTGTGGAGATGTCCTATGCATTGTAGGTATTTGGCAGCATCTTTGGGCCCCGCCCATGAGATGCCCAGTTGTGAGTAGCACCCACCACCCAGTTGTGACAATGCACCTGGGGAAAGTCCCCTCTCCTCCCATTGAGAACCACTGGTCTAAGAGAGATTTTTCCCTAGGACTGAGCCCATATTCCAGGAGTTTCCATGGGGCCCCAGGTGGGTGTCTGTGCAAGCGAGCCTGTCACCTGTGGCTCCTGAGCTCTGGGGCCAGTGCCTTCCCAGCCCTCTGTTTCAGTGTTGAGTGAGCATTCCTTCCTTCCATCCTTATGGTGAGGTGACCCCTTTTCACACTGACTGATTCCTTGGAGATGCACCGGCCCCTTCCTAGTCTCTGTTCCCATTGGCTGGCATAGCAAATCCTGAGCCAACACCCATCGTTTTCATCCCTTGGCTTTGGAGTCAGTCTTGATAGTTGTGAGAGAAACTCCCTACTCATTGTTGTCTTCCAAAATGTTCTTTCTTTTTTTCTTTTGAGACAGGGTCTTGCTCCATTGCCCAGGCTCGAGTGCAGTGGTTCACTGTCGGCTCACTGCGACCTCCACCTCCTCGGCTCAAGCAATCCTCCCACCTCAGTCTCCCAAGTAGCTGGGACTAGAGGTGTGCACCACCGCGCCCAGCTAATTTTTGTATTTTTTGTAGAGACAGGTATGTGCCACGTTGCCCAGACTTGTCTGAAACTCCTGGACTTAAGCAATCCACCCGCCTGGGCCTCCCAAAGTGCTGGGATTACAGGCGTGAGTCACTGTGCCTGGGTTCCAAAATGTTCTTGATTATTCATCTGCATTTTCTTTTCCCGATGAAAATGATTTTATTTATTTTTTAAAGTTTCATTTGTATTAGTTATACGTACTCATAGGCAGGGGAGTGGGCCAAATCCAGCCCCTCACCTGTTTTTGCTAACAAAGTTTTATTCAAGCACAGCCAGGCTGGTTCATTTACATATCGTCAGTGACTGCTTTTGTGGTACAATGGCAGAGTTGAGTAGATGGGACAGAGTTCATGTGGCCTGGAAAGCCTGAAACCATGGCCAGCATCAGGGGCATGTGACCTATGCAGTCACACACAAGGCCCTGCCCTCTGGAGGGCTCCTCCCTGGGTGTCATCATCTTGAAATTCTTCATACTTTTTGAAGGAGAGGCCACACGTATTCGTTTTGCACTGGGCCTTGCAGATTATGTAGCTGGTCTTGTGTCAAATATTTACTATCTCTACCTTTAGAAAAAAAGTTTGCTGATCTCCTGATTAGGAATCAACTGGTTCTATAAGGCTTGCTGAGACGGTCAGAAGCCCCAGCTCCCTCTGGTCCCAAAGGCAATGACTTTCAACTTTGCAGGTGATTCTTTCGCATTTACCTCTGTATCACTAAATAACATGCTTGCATTGCTGCTTCTTGGGAGGTAGCATTATCTTTTTTTTTGAGACGGAGTTTCACTCTTGCTGCCCAGGCTGGAGTGCAATGGCGTGATCTTGGCTCACTGCAACCTCCACCTCCCAGATTCAAGCGATCTTCCTGCCTCAGCCTCCCGAGTTGCTGGGATGGAGATAGCATTATCTTTGAGTCAGATGTCATTCCTACCCCAAAGCAAATGCATGTGCATGTATTCATAGGGCCACATGTACTGCTCAGCATTAAGCCTTGAACTAAACTGAAACTTTTTTGCCCCCTTGCACACTTTTTGTTTTCCCTGTAGTAAGAATTTAGAACTTCCAGAGTTCTAAAATTTCATGTGTCTTGCTTTTTTCTTTTGCTTATTCCGTGTCTTTATCACTAACTCAACTCCACACCCTCAGCCAGTTGTCCACATCTGCTCTCTACACTCTCATTCACGCCGGGTGTCGGAGCAGCTGCGTCTTCTTGGAGATGCGGCTCCCAGAGCCTCCAGGTATGTTCCGATGTGGACTGCTGCCCTCATACCACAGCCCATTGTCGTCCTGGGGGTTCCCTTCACCTGGTTTTTATGTTGGAACCTGTTTCCTGATCCTGTGCCTTCTCTTTCTTGATTTTCTCTGTTGTTTTGTTGGAGTGTTTCCTGTGGCACCACGGTTCTGCATCCTGGGTGTGCCATGCAATGACCCAGAGAGCCTTAAAATGCTGGTGCTCAGGCCCTAATCTCAGGGGGTCTGGGAGACTATTGTTTTTCTTTCTTTTTATTATTATTATTATTATTATTATTATTATTATTATTATTGAGATGGAGTCTCGCACTGTCACCCAGGCTGGAGTGCAGTGGCATGATCTTGGCTCACCACAATCTCCACCTCCCGGGTTCAAGCAATTCTCCTGCCTCAGCCTCCCAAGTAGCTGGGATTACAGGCACCCATCACCATGCCCAGCTAATTTTTTGTATTTTTAGTAGAGACAGGGTGTCACTATGTTGGCCAGGCTGGTCTCAAACTCCTGACCTTGTGATCTGCCCGCCTCGGCCTTCCAAAGTTCTGGGATTACAGGCATGAGCCACCGTTCCTGGCCTCTTTTTATTGTTTTTTGTAGAGATGACGTCTCACTATATTGCCCAGGCTGGTCTCAAATTCCTAGTCTCAAGCAGTCCTCCTGCTTTGGCCTCCCAGTGTTGGGATGACTGGCATGAGCTACTGCACCTAACCCAAGACATTATTATTATTATTATTATTATTGAGACGGAGTCTTGCTTTGTCACCCAGGCTGGAATGCAATGGTGCAATCTCCACTTACTGCAACCTCTGCCTTCCGGGTTCAAGTGATTCTCCTGCCTCAGCCTCCCAAGTAGCTGGGATTACAGGCATGCATCACCATGCCCAGCTAATTTTTGTATTTTTAGTGGAGACGAGGTTTTGCCATGTTTGCCAGGCTGGTTTGGAACCCCTGACCTCAAGTCATCCCCCTGCCTTGGCCTCCCAAAGTGCTGGAATTACAAGCATAAGCCACCACACTCGGCCCCAAGACTATTATTTTTAATTATTTTTAAAGTGCCACACAATGGTTTTGTTTTTGAGTGTGGTTTTGTTTTGTTTTGTTTTGTTTTGTTTTTTTGAGGTGGGGGTCTCACTATGTTCTCCAGGCTGATCTCGAACTCTAGGCCTCAAGCAGTTCTCCCACCTCAGCCTCTTGAGTAGCTGGGATTACAGGTGCAAGCCACCACATCTGGCTTGCATGATGGTGTTGATGTGCAGGCAATATTTCAAACCACTGCTCATCAGGTAGTCTCCTGATGAGGGATACGTGGGAGGTGAATGTTCTGAAACCTGGGTCATTTGAAAATATCTTTATTCTCACTCCCACACTGATTCATAGTTAGGCTGGATATAGGATTCTGAGTTGTAAATTATGTTTCTTCAGTATTTTGAATGCAATCCTCACTGTGTTCCAGTTTCCAATATTGCTGTTGAGAGGTTCAAAGCCATTCCAGTTACCGATTTTGTATGCATGTGTTTGTCTTGGTTTTCCTCGCTGGAAGCACGTAGAGACCATCTTTGTTCCCAGAGTTCTAAAATTTCATGATGACATGTTTTGATATAAGTGTATTTTCATCATATTGCAGGTAATTGGTGCTGCTCTGAATCTGGAAATTGAAGTCCTTCCCTTCCGGAATATGTTTTTGGTTTGTTGTTGAGACAAGGTCTCGCTCTTTTGCTCAGGCTGGAGTCCAGTGGTACAGTCATAGCTCACTGAAGCCTCAACCTCCCGGGCTCACAGGACCGTTCCACCTCAGCCATCCGAAGAGCTGGGACTACAGGTGCACACCAGCACACCTGGCTAATTTTTCAGTTTTTTTGTGGAGATTGAGATCTTTCCATGTTGCTCAGGCTGGTCTCAAACTCCTGAGCTCAAGTGATCCTCCTGCCTCAACTTCCCAAAATACCGAGATTACAGACATGAGCCACCATGCCCAGCCTGATTTTTTTTCATTGATGATTTCCTCCCTCTGTTCTCTCTTTCTGAAATTTGTACTATTTCAATGTTACATTTGCAAGACTGGTCCTCTATTTTTCTTTTCTCTTTCCAATTTTTCATCTCTCTGTTTGCTCTTTTAGGGAAATTTCTTTAACTTGACCCTCTGACATTTCCATTAAATTTATTTTCATTTCTACTGTTATGTTTTTAATTTCCAAGAGTTCTTTTTTGTTCTTTGAATGTTCACCCTTCCTCTCCCATCCCCCCTCATTTTTTTCTTTTTCATAGATTCCTGGTCTTGTTTCTTGGGTGCAGTAATTTATTTTATCAACCTGGAAATCTTAGTGCAAATGTTTCAGTGGTTCTCTTCTCCTTACGCAGGCTTAGTTTTTGTCCAAGTTGGTATTTTTTCGTTTGCCCACTTTGACCTCTTTTTTTTTTTTGGAGATAGGGTCTTGCTCTGCACCCAGGCTGAAGTGTAGTGGCATAATCATGGCTCACTGCAGCCTCGAAATTCTGGGCTCAATCAATCCTCCTACCTCAGCCTCCTAAAGAGCTGGGACTACAGGCATGTGCCACCACACCTGGCTAATTTTTTGTAGGGATGAGGTCTCACTATGTTGCGCAGGCTGGACTCAAACTCCTGGGCTCAAAGGATCCTCCCACCTCAGCCTCCCACAGTGCTGGGGTTACAGGCGTGCGCCACTGTACCTGGCCCTCTTTTGGAACACAATGTTTCTCGGGTAAATCTTGGATGTCTGCTCACTTGAGAAAGACTGAGAAACTGACTGGAAGCTGGGGTGTATGGATACCCTTTTCTGACCCATTTTGTCATAGGATCTTCTGGTTGGCTATTTTTATGGGAGAACCCCTCGTGTCAGCAGCTTTGGGTCTTTTCCTCTTGGGCTGGCTCATTTTCCTGAGAAACTTTTCCAGTCTGCTGCTGAGAGGGTAAAGCAGGCTAGGGGCTCAGCACTCAAAATATGGTCACTCAGCTGGGCACGGTGGCTCATGCCTGTAATCCCAGCACTTTGGGAGGCCGAGGCAGGTGGATCATGAGGTCAGGAGTTCGAGACCAGTCTGGCCAACATAGTGAAACCCCGTCTCTACTGAAAATACAAAAAAATTAGCTGGGTGTGGTGGCGGGTGCCTGTAATCCCAGCTACTTGGGAGGCTGAGGCAAAGAGAATCGCTTGAACCTGGGAGGCGGAGGTTGCAGCAAGCTGAGATCGCGCCACTGCACTCCAGCCCAAGCGACAGTGCAAGACTCCATCTCAAAAACAAGAAAAAAAAAAAAAAGTCACTCGAATCCCCCACCCTTGCCTTTACCAGCACTATCCCTGTGTGACAGTGCTTGACGGCCCCAGGACAAAGACCAGCTCCGGAGAATAAAATCCCGGCACTGACAGTCACTTTACCACCAAGGCCTCTGAACGCCGCTTTCTAAGAGCTCACAGATGTGGCCACTTCTCCCACGTCCACCATCACTCAGTCGAAACTGCCATTATCTCCCCCTAGACCCTGGACACAGCTGCCAACATCTTGCCCTCCCATCCTCTCTGCACCCAGGAACCAGGGTGGCTCTTTCACACCACTTCCCTGCTGAAACCCCTCCATGACTTCCCATGCCCTCAGGACATAGGCCAGCTCCTCCGCTGAGGTCTGGCTTCTCCTTTCATCCCAGCCTCCTTCTGCAGCCCCTTCCTCACCCCTATGCACCCCTGTCACATCTGGTGCCTCATCCAACTTTCCGGCTTTAAGACATAGCCCCATTAGCTCCTTCTCCTAAAAGTCTCTGCAGATCCTGGCACCTCTCACCCATTCTAAGAGTGCTCTCCCTGGGGACCCTGAAGGGAAAGTCTGTACCTCCACATCCACACCCTGAGCTTGAGCGCAGCACCCAGCACCCAAGAGGTGCTGAGCTGTACTGTGCCACGGAGATCATTGCCACTTGCCACTTTGATGAGCTCTGTTCTGGGAGCTGGCTGCCTGGGGAAGGGCTCTCTGACCACTGCCACGGACCCCATGGAGTCAGCCACTGGGTCAGTGAACTGGAGCTCCATCAGCATGAGCATCCCCCGGCTCCTGGGATCACCACAGTGCATGCTGGTGAAGGGCCAGGATGGAGGGGCTACCTCTCAAGTGTGCAGGATACTGAGTGTGACCTCCAACCACCTTGCATGACCTTGATGTGGTGGCCATCCCAGAGAAGACACTGCTCCACCCAGCTGCTTACCTTTCCTTAGGACAACTGTTTGAAAGTCCATTTCTAGAATGATCCTAATGGGCATGGCCAGGGAGCTGGTCCTTCACATAAGTAGCAACTGGGCAGGCTGCCAGGGCAGTTGGAATGGGGCAGTGGAGCTGTGTTCACAGAACACTTGTCAGGAGCCAGGCACCTGGTATTCCTCTACCCACTTAAAGGAGGGCATTACCATCGCCATTGTATAGATGGGGAAAGAGAAGCTCTCTAAGCGCCTCACTCGGGGTCACACAGTCAGAAAGCGTGAGGGATTCAAACCCAGGACTCTCCAGCCCCAGCTGCACCTTGGTAGCAGGAGAAACAGCGAGGGCTTTCTGGGTCTGCGGCTAACCTCACCGAAGGGAATCCATGCAGACAGCTGCAGTGCACATGGTGTTTTCCCACACTCTGGCTGTTAGTTTTGTTGGCTAAAACAGTCATCACCCTGGAGCTGCTTTTCACAGTTCTAGATTTTGGTGGGTTTCTCAGCCTCTCTGTGCTGGCTCGGGGAGGCTTCAGGAAGGGGGTGGAGCAGGTGCCCTCTTTGCAGGTAGGGATTGTGAAACATTTGGTCTGGAGCCCAGGGATGAACAATGCAGAGGGCTCTCTTCACAGGATAATGGATTCCAGAATCCCAGCACTGCTCCGGCAGGAGGTGGGGACTGGTGGCTCTGCACTGGCACCCCCTGTTGACCTGGGTGTGGCTCAGCAGCCTTCTCCTCTTGCTTGTTTTCCAGTAACTGGTGCCCCTACCCGATGTCCAAGCTGGTCACTTTACTAGCTCTTTGCAAAACAGAGAAATTCCTCGTCCACTCGCAGCAGCCATGTCCGCAGGGAGCTCCAGACTGCCAGAGAGTCAAAGTCATGTGAGTAGGGGAGGGTGGGCCATTCGCCCAGGCCTGGAGCGAGCCCTCCCTGGAGTCACTGAGTCAGCCCTCCTCCTCCTCCAGGTACCGCATGGCCCACAAGCCAGTGTACCAGGTCAAGCAGAAGGTGCTGACCTCCTTGGCCTGGAGGTGCTGCCCTGGTTACACGGGCCCCAACTGCGAGCACCACGGTAGGGCTCCCTGCTGCCCCCCTCCCCACTTGACCTCTGATCCCCAAAGTCAAGCAGCTCCTCTGACCACTGGGGTCAATATCTAATGCTTTCTTCTGCAGATTCCATGGCAATCCCTGAGCCTGCAGATCCTAGTGACAGCCACCAGGAACCTGGGGATGGACCAGTCAGCTTTGAACCTGGTGTGTTGCTTTCCGGAAGGGGCAGGCAGACAGGCAGGCAGGCTGCTGGGGCCCACGTAGCCAGCTGGCCCTTTCTCCTGTGATACAGCAGTGCCATTTCAGGGAAACCTTGCCTCCAGAATCAGCAAGGACTCCTCTGTGGCCTGCACCACCTCCCACCTTGAAGGCCAGGCTCACCGGGCTCCCAGCTGCCTGCTGGCCAAGCACACACACCCTTTTCCTTCACCCCATCTTCTGGGAAGTACTGGTTCATCTGACACTTTCCTTGTCCCCTGAACCACACAAACCCTTGTGCCTGGAAAAAGCATTCTCACCCTTCCCCACAGCCCTAACCAGAGCCAGGAAGTCATACTGTCCTTGGTCTTGGAATCAGCACAGGAAACCCACCAAAAGACATCATTTGCAGCAGGGCCCTTCAAGCCTGGGCCCAAGATTGAGAAAGCAAATGAGTGTCATTATGTGGTGAAGTATTTATTGACAAGGGCTGCCAAGAATGAAGTTGTGAGGCCATGTGCATGTGCTGAGGAGGGGAGTGGACCATGATTGATTAGTCATGTCTGCTGTGGGTGTAGGAGGCAGGATGAGGGTTCACTTGCTATGCATTTGCCCTCCAGGGGCTTAAGGCTTCTAAGCTCCTGCTCAGAGGACATCAGCAGCTACCTTCCCTGCTCTCAGCCCTCAACGATCCTTCTCTGAACCTCGTGATTGTCCCAGACCTGGTGAGTTAGCCCTTGACATTTATGTCTGCTGTACATTTAGGCCACCTGGCTGCAGCGATCAGTGAGGTTGAGGTGCAACAGGAACAGCAGGAACACCTTCTGGGAGATCTCCAGAATGATGTTCACCGGGTGGCAGACAGCCTGCCAGGCCTGTGGAAGGCCCTGCCTGGTAACCTCACAGCTGCAATGATGAAAGCAAATCAAACAGGGCACGGTGAGTGGCAGGCTCTAGGGGCTGAGGAAGAGCCTGGTCACATTGAGGGGAGGAGGGGAGGACCCCGCTGGTCCCAGCCTGGGAGGAATGTTTGCTCCTGCAGGGCTTGTGTCACACCACACGTCTGTTGCAGAGTTCCCTGACAGATCCTTGGAGCAGGTGCTGCTACCCCACGTGGACACCTTCCTACAAGTGCATTTCAGCCCCATCTGGAGGAGCTTTAACCAAAGCCTGCACAGCCTTTCCCAGGCCATAAGAAACCTGTCTCTTAATGTAGAGGCCAACCGCCAGGCCATCTCGAGAGTTCAGGACAGTGCCGTGGCCAAGGCTGACTTCCAGGAGCTTGGTGCCAAATTTGAGGCCAAGGTCCAGGAGAATGCTCAGAGAGTGGGTCAGCTGCGGCAGGACGTGGAGGATCGCCTGCATGCCCAGCACTTTACCCTGCACCGTTCGATCTCAGAGCTCCAGGCCGATGTGGACACCAAATTGAAGAGGCTGCACAAGGCTCAGGAGGCCCCAGGCACCAATGGCAGCCTGGTGCTGGCAACGCCCCAGGCTGGGGCAAGGCCTGAGCCAGAGAGCCTGCAGGCCAGGCTGGGCCAGCTGCAGAGGAACCTCTCAGAGCTGCACATGACCACGGCCCGCAGGGAGGAGGAGTTGCAGTACACCCTGGAGGACATGAGGGCCACCCTGACCCGGCACGCGGATGAGATCAAGGAACTGTACTCCGAATCCGACGAGACCTTCGATCAGATTAGCAAGGTGGAGCGGCAGGTGGAGGAGCTGCAGGTGAACCACACGGCGCTCCGTGAGCTGCGCGTGATCCTGATGGAGAAGTCTCTGATCATGGAGGAAAACAAGGAGGAGGTGGAGCGGCAGCTCCTGGAGCTCAATCTCACGCTGCAGCACCTGCAGGGTGGCCATGCCGACCTCATCAAGTACGTGAAGGACTGCAACTGCCAGAAGCTCTACTTAGACCTGGACGTCATCCGGGAGGGCCAGAGGGACGCCACGCGTGCCCTGGAGGAGACCCAGGTGAGCCTGGACGAGCGGCGGCAGCTGGACGGCTCCTCCCTGCAGGCCCTGCAGAGCGCCGTGGACGCCGTGTCCCTGGCTGTGGACGCTCACAAAGTGGAGGGCGAGAGGGCGCGAGCGGCCACGGCGCGGCTCCGGAGCCAAGTGCAGGCGCTGGATGGCGAGGTGGGAGCGCTGAAGGCGGCCGCGGCCGAGGCCCGCCACGAGGTGCGCCAGCTGCACAGCGCCTTCGCCGCCCTGCTGGAGGACGCGCTGCGGCACGAGGCGGTGCTGGCCGCGCTCTTCGGGGAGGAGGTGCTGGAGGAGATGTCTGAGGAGGCGCCGGGACCGCTGCCCCTGACCTATGAGCAGATCCGCGTGGCCCTGCAGGACGCCGCCAGCGGGCTGCAGGAGCAGGTGCTCGGCTGGGATGAGCTGGCCGCCCGAGTGGCGGCCCTGGAGCAGGCCTCGGAGCCCCCGCGGCCGGCAGAGCACCTGGAGCCCAGCCACGACGCGGGCCGCGAGGAGGCCGCCACCACCGCCCTGGCCGGGCTGGCGCGGGAGCTCCAGCGCCTGAGCAACGACGTCAAACGTGTCGGGCAGTGCTGCGAGGCCGAGGCCGGGGCTGCCTCCCTCAACGCCTCCCTTGACGGCCTCCACGATGCACTCTTCGCCACCCAGCGCAGCTTGGAGCAGCACCAACGGCTCTTCCACAGCCTCTTTGGGAACTTCCAAGGGCTCATGGAAGCCAACGTCAGCCTGGACCTGGGGAAGCTGCAGACCATGCTGAGCAGGAAAGGGAAGAAGCAGCAGAAAGGCCTAGAAGCTCCCCGGAAGAGAGACAAGAAGGAAGCGGAGCCTTTGGTGGACACGCGCGGCACAGGGCCTGTGCCAGGTGCCTTGGGCGCGGCGCTCTGGGAGACAGGTGAGTTCCTGGACCGGGGAGACTGGACGAGTCTAGGAGGCCAGGGAGGGCTGGCGGCAGCTCTTCTGCCTCCAAGAGGGCCAGGAAGAGAGAGAACAGCATGGCCATCGGTCACCCCTATTGGGTCCACCTTCCCTTTGGCCCACCTGCTTTTCAGGGGTGTGGGCCTCTCAAGCTACCTGGCTTATGGGGAGACAGGAGAAGTCACAAAAACCACCTGCTAGTGCCATAGCCCGTGAACGGCAGAGCCTGGAGGCCACACGCACACCAGGGCCGCGTACTGCTCCCGCTGCAGAGAGGGGAGCGCCTCCTGCCCTGCCAGGGCAGCCCTCAAGTCCCCGCATCTCAACTCTTCACCTCACCCCCTTCATTCCCATGTGCGTTTAAGCCACTGTATCTAGGTAGAATGTGGCTAGGGACTGCAGCCACTTGCAGCCCCACTTAGCTACTGTTTCACTTTCCATGATTTTAGTTTCTTTTTTCTGGTTTTTTTGAGATGGGTCTCACTTTGTTGTCCAGGCTTGAGTACAGTGGTAGGATCATGGCTCACTGCAGCCTCAACCTCCCCAGGCTCAGCTGATCCTCCCACTTCAGCCTCCAGAGTAGCTGGGACTTACAGGCATGTGTCACCATGCCTAGCTAATTTTTGTACTTTTTGTAGAGACGGGGTCTTGCTATGTTGCCCAGGCCGGTCTCAAACTCCTGGGCTCAAGCAATCTGCCCACCTCAGCCTCCTAAAGTGTTAGGATTACAGATGTGAGCCATGTGCCCAGGCTTGATTTCAGTTTCTTGCATCAACCACGATGAGAAAATAGGTGAGTACAGTAAAATAAGATTTTGAGAGAGGGAGAAACCACATTCATATAACTTTTATTGCAGTATATTGTTATAATTGTTTTATATTTTATTATTGTCATTAATTTCTTACTGTGCCTAATTTACAAGTTAAACTTTGGCACAGGTATTTACATAGAGGGGAAAAAAAGTATATATTGGGTTTAGTACTGTCTGAGATTTCAGGCACCTGCTAACATCTTGGAACACACCTCAGTGGACTGTACAGGGAAAGCCATGGGCCCTGTAAGGAGCTCATTCCCTCTGCAAATACAGTTAACCTGTCTCACCGCTCTGTGCTAGTCTCCTTCCTGGGCTTTACCACAATGACCCATCCCAACAGGTCAATGACACACTCATCAGCACTACCACCTTACGTGAAACTGAGGCACAAACAGAAGTTTCCTGCTTGCACAGCTAGTGAGCAGCAGAGGAGCACTGTCTTTAGGGTGCTCGTTCTTCCCCCCCAAAAGGCCCTCCATGGCTGGTCCCTGCAGGGCCCTGGGCCTGGGAGCTGGCTTTGAGGTTGAAGGGATGTGTGACCAAGCTTCCCATCCCCTCCCTGAGTGTGGTCCTGGGAGGGGGACAACTAGGCTCTGTGTCTCAAGTGACTCTCTCTGTTAGAGGCTGGCCTTGGAGCTGTGGCCACACCCCACCCACACACAGGGCTAAGTACAAGGCCACCATCTTAGCCATGGCCATGCGCAGCCTGGCGTGTGGCAAGTCCAAGGCCTTGTTGAAGGTCCCGTCCCAGGCAGCCCCTGCCCCTGCTGACCCTCCCTATGGCCCAAGAGGCAATGTGGAGCAGTGGGAGGCACCCAGGCTCTGGCATCACTTGTCTGCTTCTTCCTCAGTAAAATGGCAGAATCCCTACCCATGTCAAAGTTGTGTTATGAAGACTGCTGCGTTTACCAAATACCTAGCACGAAGCTTACCTCATGTAGGAATGCAGTCAACGTTTTCCCAGTTCCCCAGCATTTTCAGGGTCCAGGCTGTGTCCACCTACACTGACACTTCCCTCTTGTTTCCTCTTGTGGTGGTGCAAGGCTTCAATATGCTGATGACTTTCAGAATTTGCCTGATGGTTTGGAAATGTGTTTACCATGACGATATTTATTTCAAAAAAATGTTTTCCTTCAAAACAAATTTCCAGGCCAGGCGCAGTGGCTCATGCCTTTAATCCCAGCAGTTTGGGAGGCTGAGGCGGGTGGATCACCTGAGGTCAGGAGTTTGAGACCAGCCTGGCCAACATGGTGAAACCCCATCTCTGCTAAAAATACAAAATTAGCCGGGTGTGGTGGTGGGTGCCTGTAATCCCAGCTACTCAGGAGGCTGAGACAGGAGAATCACTTGAACCTGGGAGGCAGAGGCCGCAGTTAGCCGAGATTGCGCCACTGCACTCCAGCCTGGGCAAGAAAAGCAAAACTCTGTCTAAAAAAAAAAAGAATTAGCCAGGTGTGGTGGCAGGCACCTGTAATTCCAACTACTTGGAAGGCTGAGGCAGGAGAATCGCTTGAACCTGGGAGGCAGAGGTTGCTGTGAGCCAAGATAGCTCCACTGCACTCCAGCCTGAGGGACAGAGTAGGAGTCTGTCTCAAACACAGACACACACCCACACACACCCCAAATTTCCCTTTATTTGTCTGTAGGGAGGCTGTAGGGCTTCAATGTGTGCCCTGCAGGGAAGCACACTCTGAGTTTGCACAGCCCTTCGAAGCCACATCTTAGGGCCTGTCTGGCGAAAGGCTGGGTTGAGGGGGTCTTCCTCTGCGGCGAAACTCCCTGCGCAGGCGCCCGGACGGAACGGCCGGAACAAGGGCCTAGCACCGGTAGAGGGCGCTGCGGGCCGGCCTGCCTTTGGCTAGGCGAGAGATCCACCTGCTGGGTGTTAGGGGAATTGCAGAGGCAGCCGCTGGCCTCTGACTTGGCACAATCTTTTTTTTTTTTTTTTTGAGACGGAATTTCACTTTTGTTGCCCAGGCTAGAGTGCAATGGCGCCATCTCGGCTCATCGCAACCTCCGCTTCCCGGGTTCAAGCGATTCTCATGCCTCAGCCTCCAGGGTAGCTGGGATTACAGGTATGCGCCACCACACCTGGCTAATTTTATATTTTTAGTAGAGATGGGGTTTCTCCATGTTGGTCAGGCTGGTCTCGAGCTACCGACCTCAGGTGATCCGCCTGCCTTGGCCTCCCAAAGTGCTGAGATTACAGGCGTGAACCACTGCGCCCAGCTGACTTGACACAATCTTAACACAAATGGGAAAGCTATTCTCAACTGTCTAATTCTCAGAAAATCTTCCAGAACTAGAGAAAAGCAACATTTTTTTATTCAAAAGTCTTGCTGAATTGGGAGTCAAAGAGCTGAGGCTCAAGTTCCGGGAGCCAAGTCAGTAATTGCTCAGCAAACTGCTCCTTTACAGGCTTTGGTTTCATCACCTAAGAAGTGGGGACCTTGTTTTAAACCCCTACAGAGGGAGCAGGTTGAGGAACCCCACAGTAGACATGACCTCGTTGGTGCCAAGGCCAGTGTCACAGCCAGGACCCAAGTAGGACTCACCCTTCCTGTGCCGTCTCATGACCCTGTCCCCACCTGCCCAACCATGCTGGCCAGGCAGCACGACTGGCTTCTTCCTGGCTGTTTGTGCACCCTCCACACATGGCAGCTTCCTCTGCCTCTGCCCGTGCATGGGCCCAGCACCAGTGTTCTGTCGGTGTTCCTGTCCTAAGGCTGGCCAAAGTGCTCCCTGCAGAGAACCAGAAGTCAAGAGATTCAAGGTCTGCTCCCAGGAGGCTTGGTAATTTACTAGTTGTGTGGTCTGGAGCAACAAGCTTTTTCTTTCTGGGCCTCAATTTACCCATATGTAATCTCAGGGCTCTGTGCAACATTTTGAAAAACCACATTAAGATGACCAGCTCACACCTGTAATCCCAGCACTTTGCGGGGCTGAGGTGGGAGGACCGCTTGAGCTCAGTCTGGGCAACAGAGCAAGACTCTGTCTCTACAAAAAATGAAAAATTAGCCAGGCATGATGGCGCGTGCCTGTAGACCCAGCTACTCAGGAGGCTGAGGTGGGAGGATTGCTTGAACCCAGGAAGTTGAGGCTGCAGTGAGCCATGATCTCAATGCACTCCAGTCTGGGCAACAAGAGACCATTTATCAACTAAAAAAAAGACCAGCTTGAAGGGGCTTCTCTTCCCTGGCTTCACCTGCTCTTTCCTTCTTTCTCCAAGGTTCTGTCTTCAACATCCAGGAGGAGGATCCAGCCTTCATAGCTCTGCAAATACCTTCCCAGTGTTAGCATTATTATTACCTTGAGGATGGATATTTTCTCCCTTTCCCCTGAGTATCTCAAGATTCCTAGCAGGTAGTGGTCTGGGAGTCAGAGACCCGTGTTCCTGTCCCAGCCTGCCATTTACAAACCATATAACCTTGGGCAGCTGGTGAAGGATTCAACCTGTTTTGTCAATCGGGAATACTGTCTCTCAAGGAAGGTGGAAGGAAAAGGAATCAAATGAGAAAGTGCTTTGTGGCTGGGCATGGTGGCTCACCTGTAAGCCTAACATTTTGGGAGGCTGAGGCTGGAGGATCACTTGAGCCCAGGAGGTTGAGATCAGCCTGGGCAACAAGTAAGACTCCATCTCTACGAGAAAAAAAAAAAGGCGGGGGGCTGCAGTGTCATGACTGCCACTGCACTCCAACCTGGGAGACAGAGTGAGACCCTGTCTCAAAAAAAAAAAAGAAAAAAGAAAAAGCGTTTTGTTAAAATGTTAATCAGCTGAGACAACAGACTTGCATTTTCCTTCCTCTCAGTTAGTGAAAAACTGAGAATTGGCCATCTAGCTCTGCTCCTGCAATAACACTGCTGTTGCGAATATCTAGGTTATCTAGAAATAGTGACCTATTTCCAGTGCTAATAAGGTGAGGACGGCGGGGCTCAGGGTTTAATTTCCCACCCAATGGCGTAAGGGATGAGTCACTGAGCACTTTCATGTTTCAGGATCCCCTGTGGCCTTCTATGCCAGCTTTTCAGAAGGGACGGCTGCCCTGCAGACAGTGAAGTTCAACTCTACGCACATCAACGTTGGCAGCAGCTACTTCCCTGAACATGGCTACTTCCGAGCCCCTGAGCGTGGTGTCTACCTGTTTGCAGTGAGCGTTGAATTTGGCCCAGGGCCAGGCACTGGGCAGCTGGTGTTTGGAGGTCACCATCGGACTCCGGTCTGTACCACTGGGCAGGGGGGTGGAAGCACAGCAACGGTCTTTGCCATGGCTGAGCTGCAGAAGGGTGAACGAGTGTGGTTTGAGTTAACGCAGGGATCAATAACAAAGAGAAGCCTGCCGGGCACTGCATTTGGGGGCTTCCTAATGTTTAAGACCTGAAGCCAGCCCTGATCTGATCAGACATCATGGACTCGCCCAGCTTTCCCTGGCATGGGGCTCTGGCCAAGGATGGGCAGGAGGTCATTCAGTTGGTCTGTCTTTTCCCTGGAAACCTTCTGCAAAGACAGTGTGGTGTATGTGGCCTCCCTCTAGCTGCATGGGGCTTGGCCACTTCTCCAGGATGAGAAGGACTAGAATGCTTCTCCGGACAGGACATGGTCCTAGGAAGCCTGAACCTTGGCTTGGCATGCCTTCTCAGACAGCCTGGCCTGGGCTCCAACTCTTCACCACACCCTGTATTCTACAACTTCTTTGGTATTTTGCTCCTCCTGTGGTTGGAAACTTCTGTACAACACTTTAAACTTTTCTCTTGCTTCCTCTTCTCTTCTCCCTAATCGTATGATAGAAGGATATTCTTTCCCAGGAAGAATGTTTAAAATGGAGGCAACATTTTGGCCAACACTGGAAAGCACTAGAGGGCAATGGGATTAAACCAACCTGCTTGGTCTCTATTAGTAATGGAGATGACAGTCTGGCCAATCAAGGGAAAGGAAATTAGTACCTTTAGTTTCAGTCATTCCTTGTATGATATGGTTTGGCTGTGTCCCCACCTGAAATATCATCTTGAATTGTAATCCCTATAATCCCCACATGTCAAGGGAGAGATCAGGTGGAGGTAATTGGATCTTGGGGCAGTTCCCCCATGCTGTTCTCGTGATAGTGAGTTCTCATGAGATCTGATGATTTTATAAGTGTTTGGTAGTTCCTCCTGTGTTCTTTCTCCTTACTGCCACCTTGTGAAGAAGGTGCCTTGGTTCCTCTTTGCCGTCTGCTGTGATTTTAAGTTTCCTGAGGCCTCCCCAGCCTTGAGGAACTGAGTCAATTAAACCTCTTTCCTTTATAAATTACCCAGTCTTGGGCAGTTCTTTATAGCAGTGTGAAAATGGACTAATACATTTGTATTAATCTGTAATTTAAATTTCATCTCTTTCTCCTTGCCTTACATAGAGTAAAGGCCAAGACATGCCAAACGTGAACTAAAATGTGTAGGGCCTTCACCTTTTTTACTTCCTCCAGTATCTTGGGACCATCATAATTCTTGTTAGCGTCTCTAACCAGGAGGCAGCTGAGGGAGGAGGGAAGGAAGACTGTAAAAAATCCCCCTCAATAATGATCAAATTTGGAATAAAGTGATGCCCTTCAAATCTCTGCCTCATTTACTTCTGGAGGGCAAAAATAATTGGTAGAGTAGGTAGAAAAATATGGGACAATGTGAAACTATGTGGGTAAATGTGACTTTGATTATTCTAGGCCCTGTTATGTAGAATGATTTCAGTTCTACAGTATACAGATACAGTATATTCCTGTAATATACCAGCATACAGTTTTCAAAAAATTTCAGATCCTAGAGCAAACTGGCCTGAGAAAGCAGTCGTCTGGCTATCAGAAACAAGGGTTTTTTTGATATTAGGTACTCAAAATTTGTTGAATATAGTCTTCTCAGATTGCTGAGGCAGGAGAATTGGTTGAACCTGGGAGGCGAAGGTTGCAGTGAGCTGAGATCGTGCCACTGCGCTCCAGCCTGGGAGACAGAGCGAGCTCCATCTCAAACAAAACAAAACAAACAAACAAAAAAAAATTCAGATTGAACTTGGTAGTGAGTTGCTTGTTGGCGTTAACAAGGTTACCAGCACTTCTAATTGTTTGCTAGGAGTCATTACTTCACTTGTTCCTCAGAATTTATTTATCACTAAGTTTTACGCACTCAATGTGCATCGGTGTTAGAAGGAACAGTATGCCAGGCCACACTGCTGACTAAAGTTTGACCTGGGGTAAATCACAACCTCTCTTGAACTTTATCTGTCTGTATGAGGTATGAGGTGGTTGATCTTACAGCTCTCGTTAGTTATTCTGGCTTTTTTTTTTTTTTTTTTTTGAGACGGAGTCTTGCTCTATCACTCAGGCTGGAGCGCCATGGCGTGATCTCGGCTCACTGCAACCTCCGCCTCCCGGGCTCAAGCAATTCTCCTGCCTCAGCTTCTCGAGTAACTGAGATTAGAGGCACCTGCCACTATGCCCGGCTAATTTTTGTATTTTTAGTAGAGACAGGGTTTCACCATGTTGGCCAGGCTGGTCTTGAATTCCTGACCTCAAATGATCCACCCGCCTCAGCCTCCCAAAGTGGTGGGATTACAGGCATGAGCCACCACGCCTGGCCTCTGGCATTTTATTATCTTAAACACAGGTTTAAATATCACCCACCCCCAGCGCAGTTGGCCACGCCAGAACAAAGACTGGAAGCCCAGTAGCAGGTGAGCCTTGGTGCTGCAGACTGTGCTGCTGTCTTCTTTCTGCTCAGTCGTGCAGTGACTGGTCAGACTCTGCTGATAACAGTTGAGACATTAGGTAATGCAGTGTTATCCTCTGGAAGTTACTGCCCATAGTGAATAAAGTGAACTGACCCCTTCCGGAAGGGGTACATGCCATCCAATCCGCATGCATTTGGTCCTCTTTGACAGGAAGGTTATACATGAAAGTGCTAATGGGCAAGCTCTGCCAACAGCATGGATGTGTCACTCCAGAAGTTTCTGGGATGAGAACTAGAGAAATAATCGTTCTTTTAGACAGGGAATTTTCCATGCAAAAAAACATATATGACTGTATTTCACAAAACTTTAACATCAAGTTTAAGGGCAAATTTTCTGTTTAAACGGACCCCAGATTAGCAATAATTCTGAAGTTCATCTGATAGACTTCCTGTCTCCGCCTGGGAGGAGGTTCCTCCTGACTGTCCTGCAAGCAGACCCCCCCGTTACCCAGACCACTGGTCAGCACCCTCACTGTGGCACCCAAAACAACACAATGGACGGAGCACACGGTGGTACCTGCAAACCTGATGTGGAAAAAATATTTCAAAATCCCCAAATCGGTGGCTTATGCCTGTAATCCCAGCACTTGGGAGGCCGAGGCAGGCGGAACACCTGAGGTCAGGAGTTCAAGACCAGCCTGGCCAACGTGATGAAACCCTGTCTCTACTAAAAATACAAAAATTAGCCAGGCGTGGTGGCGGGCGCTTGTAATCCCCACTACTTGGGAGGCTGAGGCAGGAGAATCACTTGAACCCAGGACGCAAAGGTTGCAATGAGCCTAGATCGAGCCATTGCACTCCAGCTTGAGCGACGACAGCGAAACTCCATCACAAAAAAAAAAAAAAAAAAAAAAATCCCCAATCGAAAAACAAGAGATGGTACCATAGGTACATCAGGACATTTCAGTAATTCCTGAAAAATAGAAGGGATCAGGTCTGAAATGAAACAGCAACAGGAAGTCATGACCCCAAACATGTGAGACTGCTGGGGAGATGGGAGTGCTTTGCGGGGAGCCCCAAACTCAAACCCAGCCCTTGAGACATGTTGAGGACGCAAGGGTTGAAAAAGTAACTGTTGAGTACTATGTTCAGTATCTGGGTGATGGCATCGTTCATACCACAAACTTTAGCATCACACAACATACCTAGGTAACAGACCTGCACATGTAGCCCCTGAATCTAAAATAAAAGTTGAAAAAAACAAAAACGAAAACCAACCCTAAAACAGTTCCACCATCACCACAAGGAAAAAAATAAAACACACACTTGGGGTCACTGAGTGCCAGAACTCCAGCCCTGCCATCAGCCCTGAACCCCAGGTACAGAGCAGCTGCTGGGCCTCTGGAAGCAGGGAGCCCCCACACCCTGACAAACACGCCCTTAACAAACCTGCAGGGGCCAATCCCAAGATGTCTCCAGAAACCACAATGTCAAAGTCACTCACTACTGTTAGATTTTATTTCAGAAGCAGCGTGAAGAGGCTACACAGCTCGTGACATGTTTCTTAGAACTCTTTTTCTCAGCCTCTGCACCCTCTGTTATCTCTTTAGCTCAAAAACAGAAAAGCTCTCCCCGCTGTAGCCTGAGCACCCTCCTTCCATCCCCTCCATCAAGAAAGCTCCCCAAACCTGGCTTGACCATGACTCAGCTCTCTTGGAGGGGGTAGTGGAGGTAGATGAATGGAGCAGGGAAAGCCAGAATCCTTTTGAGAAGGAAAAGGGAAATGAGGCCAGCATGGTGGCTCATGCTTGTAATCATAGCCCTTTGGAAGGCTGAGGCAGGAGGATTGCTTGAGGCCCAAAGTTTGAGGTTGAAGTGAGCTATGACTGTGCCACTGTACCCCAGCCTGGGTGACAGAGTGAGACCCTATCTCAAACAAACAACCCAACCACACCCAAATAACAATTAGCAAAACTTCAGTAAGGTCTATAGATTATGGTATTGTTAGTTATTGCTATTGTATCAATGTGAACTTTCCTGGTTCTCATAATTGTACATAATTGGTTAAGTAATAGAACATCCCTGAAGTATTTAGGGATAAAGGGTTGTTAGCTCTGTAATTTACTTCAAATAGGTCAGAAAAAAAAATGTGTGCATACACAATACACGGACATTACAAACATTACAAGATGAGTCTCTGTGATTCCTATACACACATACAGAATGACAAAGCAATTGTGCAATGTTAGCAGTTTATGAATCTGGGTGAAGGGTAAATGGCAGTCCTTATACTATTCATGAAACTTCAGTGGAAGCCTGGAATCATTTCAAAATAAAACATTTGGCTGTTGAAATAAACACAGATGGGCTGACAAAAGTAGAAGGTAGGATGAAACATATGAGAAGCATGGTAACAATTATGGAAGAAACATCCAGGGGACCTAAGATTTGTCCTAGAAAGTTCTAGAAAAAGAAAAACAAAAAAAAAACAAAAAACGGAAGAAACAAAAGAAATAATGGGAGAAAGTTTCCCAGGTCTAAGAAAATACCCCATTAGTACTAAGCAACAGAATGAATATATTTAGATATGGCCAATTTCAACTTCCAACATCAAGAATAAAAAGAAAATTCTATTTCTTGAAAATAAGTTAACCTGTATAACATGTCACTTATTAGATCCACATCAGACTTCTCACTGGTGACAAGGGATGCTAGAAGATAATGGAGTATCATCTTCAGAGTTAGATTCTGTCTCCAGCCGAACTCCTAGCCAAGTATTGCCCAGGATCAAGTAATAAAAATTGCTTTTAAAATGTCTGATTAAAATCTCTTCCACAGCAGTGTAGGTCTTTCGGTGGAAACTTCCAATTTTTTATGTTTTTCAACACTGACCTGCATTTCAGTGATACAGTAGAGCAACAGATGTCATCATCCGGATTCTAAATTGGCTTTTAAAAGTGGCTTCTCCCTTAAAGGAAAACAAGGGGGCCCAATTTTTTCTTCATGTTGCTTGAATATATATATATATAATTACATATATATTTATTATATCATAATTATGTATTTATTATATATTATAAATTATATATATATAATTTTTTTGTTGTTGTTTAGAGACGGAGTCTTGCTCTGTTGCCCAGGCTGGAATGCAGTGGCGCAATCTCAGCTCACTGTAACCTCTGCTTCCTGGGTTCACGCAATTCTCCTGCCTCAGCTTCCCGAGGAGCTGGGATTACAGGCGTATACCACCACACCCAGCTAATTTTTGTACCTTTTAGTAGAGACAGGGTTTCACTATATGTTGGCCAGGCTGCTCCTGACCTCAGGTGGTCTGCCCGCCTCGGCCTCCCAAAGTGCTGGGATTAGAGGAGTGAGCCACTGCACCCGGCCAAAGATATTTTCAATATAAACATTCCATATTGATTTTTAGATGTTAACACTTCAAGCTTCCTGCATAGTGTTTAGAATGTGAGCCAGGCATGGTGGCATGGTCCCAGCTAAGAGGCTGAGGTGGGAGGACAGCTTGAGATCAGGAGTTTGAGGCTACAGTGCATTATGATTGTGCCTGTGAACAGCCGCTGCACACTAGCCTGGGTGACAGTGTGAGACTGTCTCTAAAGAAGAAAAAATTAGGAAATGAGCACTGAGATGGATGTACGGACACTTAGAGATAGGGAATTGACTTAGATTTCATTTGAACAAAGACCAAGAAGCTGCTAAGATTCAGAGGAGCAACAGGCAGGCCACACATATTCCATCAAAGAATGTGAATTAACAATTCCTATATCAAAAGGAGATTATGGGCTGGGCGCAGTGGCTCATGCCTATAATCCCAGCACTCTGGAAGGCCGAGGTGGGCAGATCTCCTGAGGTTGGGAGTTCAAGACCAGCCTGGCCAACATGGTAAACCCCGTCTCTACTAAAAATATAAAATTAGCTGAGTGTGGTGGTGCAGGCCTGTAATCCCAGCTTCTCAGGTGGCTGAGGCTGGAGAATTGCTTGAATCCGGGAGGCAGAGGTTGCAGCGAGCTGGGATCATCCCATTGCGCTCCAGCCTGGGTGACAGAGCGAAACTCCATCTAAAAAAAAAAAAAAAAAAAAATTGTGAATGAACCTTTCAGCCCTAGTCCTTGCTCCCATCCAAAAATTAATTTTTGTATGTACCACTACACTTGAACTAAGCTGCCATCTGGATCCCAGCATCGAGGTGACTCTCCTCTTCTGCTTATACCAGCACTCACACATTTAAGTCTCCATGCCTGCAGCAGTGCTGCTGACAGTAGGTGGCCTCTGCTCACTGCTGGCCACTTTCAGCGGATCATGTCCACCCAGTCAAGATTGTATGCTCCAAGGGCTGAGCCAAGGCTGTGTAGGAGCATGCGCCTACCTTAATATAAGGATGACATTCAGAATGGTCAATATGTTGCTATCAGCAGACAAATGTTTCTCCAAGTGAAGACTTAGTAACTGACTTAGTGTCTGCTTGAAACTCTCTACAAGGATTAAACCTATTTTGGAAGAACAAGGATTAGACAATTCTGTTTCTTAATGTCTGTTCTATTAATAATATTAAAGAAACTTGGAGTGGAGCAGTGAGACTAACACATTGCTGGAAAGGAGAAATGAATACATTTATACGGTGTTTCCACAGACAGAAGGAAAGCTAGCAAGCATTTGCAGGCCCCAGAAATCACCGAGTCTTCTTTACCAGGCTGCATCAGAGCGCCCGCGATTATTCTGAGAAACTGTCTTACAACGACACTGAACAGAGACTCCCGTGAGCAATCTGTAACACGCTATCTCCAAACACGCATTTCTTTTGAGGAACATTAACCAGTGCCACATCTTGTCTGTGATTTAACACGTTCAGTTCCCTAGGAAAAGGCAGCAGAAGGCATACTGCTGGGATGAGTTCACATACACCTGAAAACAGCCCTGACTGGCAGTGGGACTCAGGGCAGGGGGGAAGACGACAAGACAGTATTGCACAGCAGGAGGAAAGCCATCCAAGGATTCAATTCCCATTGCAGCAGGAGCAGCTGAAGGTCAGGTAAATGCATCCCATCACTCTAAGCTCATGAACTGCTAGCAGGAATGAAAATGAAAAGCTTTGTGAGCAGCAATATGGCAATGTTTTCCAAGAACCTTAGACTTTTTCCACCTTAAACAAAGGATCTTTTAAAAGTTCATATTCACTAGTCCCATTTTCAGAAATGCAATATAACAAAATATTTATGTATAAAGATGTTCAGTATCTATTTTTCAAAACGAGAATAATCCAAATATTCAATAGGGGATTGAGCACAGAAATTTCTCCATCTACCTGGTCGAATATTGTGCAGTCATTTAAAAAAGTTCTCAATGGCTATTTAATGGCATACTAGGATCCTAATATTACAAAAACAATGCCACATAAAAAAAAGAGTAAGGCCAGGTGCGGTGCTCACTCCTGTAATCCTGGCACTTTGGGAGGCTGAGGTAGGCAGATCACTTGAGGTCAGGAGTTCGAGACCAGCCTGGCCAACATAGTGAAACCGCATCTCTACTAAAATACAAAAATTAGCCAGGCTTGGTGGTGTGCACCTGTAATCCCGGCTACTTGGGAGGCTGAGGCAGGAGAATTGCTTGAACCCAGGAGGCAGAAGTTGCATTGCGCCGAGATCGCACTACTGCACTCCAGCCTAGGTGACAGAGCAAGACTCTCTCTCAAAAAAAGAAAAAAAGATTGAAAAGAAACACTCAAATGTACATAGTGGTAATGTCTGGCAATAGAATTTTGTGTGAATTTGCTTTATTCTTGCCTGTTGTTTCCCAAATTTTCTGCCATGAGTACATTTCCATAATCAGAACATAATGTTTTGGCCAGGCACAGTGGCTCATGCCTGTAATCTCAGCACTTTGGGAGGCCAAGGCAAGTGGGCCACCTGAGGTCAGGAGTTTGAGACCAGCCTCGCCAACATGGTGAAACCCTGTCTCTACTAAAAATACAAAAAAATTAGCCAGGCGTGGTGGCAAACATCTGTAGTTCCAGCTACTTGGGAGGGTGAGGCAGGAGAATTGCTTGAACCCGGGAGGCAAACATTGCAGTGAGCTGAGATCATGCCATTGCACTCTAGCCTGGGCAACAAGAGCAAAATTCCGTCTCAAAAAAAGAAAACAAGGTTTTGTCTTGTTTTTTAAAGTAAAACCCCTGCATTGTGATAGGTTTAGAAGTTCTCTATCTCCACAAGGCAAGCGTGTACCTACCTGTGCTCCATACTGGGTTTCTGGTAGCTGAAGTGCACATCTCAGGAATATATGTATGTACACTAACTTATGTGTTACAAAATCTCAACAGATGACTTCTGATGCACAATACCGTCTGAGTGTAGCATCACAAAAAACATTACTAAAGTGTACTAAAATAAGGTTATTTACTTCAAAATGATACATTGGACATAATCTGTATATAGAACAAAGCAAGTAACGGTAAACTTAATAAGGCACCTTTTAAACCAGATGCTGTACAAAATACATTTAGTGTGTTACATATCAAAGACAAATCTATATTTTTGGTGTTTTACAATTGCCTGATAAAACTGCTTGCTTTTACCCTTTTTTCAATGCCTATGTACAGTTTTCCCTAATGAAGCAATAATGATATTTTCATTTTATACAATATATACTACATTTTAGTTTTTAAATGGGCCAGGACTAAGGTCACTAAAAGGGCTTAAATAATTCCATAGAAAACAGAATACAGAGCATAAGCTAAAATTACAATAGTTAATCCTTTGCAAAAGCCATATTCCCACACGTTCCTTATGGGACCATCATTACACGTGGCTTCACAGGCTGCTGCCCTGGATTGTGGTTCTTAGGAACACGTCTCCTCCCTGCAGTTTCCACTGTGACTCTCACAATAGCACTTAGGCAAGAGACGAGCTGTGGCACTGCTATTTTAACACCTGACTCAAGTCAGTAATAAATATGACCACTTTTAAACACTACGAGGGCCATCATAATCTTTTTGTTAAAATAAAAATCATTTCTGCCGTTGAAATGATTTTAGATACTTAGAAACATTTCAAAACAACATCTATGAAGTGTGTTTATAAAAGCTGCCCTGGAATAAATTATTCAATATCAAATTTGATCTTGGGCCAACTCAAAGATGCATGATCCTTTAAAAACTATAGTGCATTTTTGTTCTAAACAGAACAAAGCATCTCAAGAAAAGCACTGATTGTTAGAGTGAGTAAATCAAAATTTGGCACATTCTAGGAAAACATACAAAAAACTATAGGTCACTTTCAAAGTTTAGAAACACTTCTGGACACTGGAAAGGCAATGTAAAATATTGATTAAAATAACTTTGTGAAAATATTTCCAAAGAAATCGGATTCAAGTTTTGTACATCAGAAACTTGTTCATTATGAAACACAGTAAAAGCTTAGAATGAACAAGCTGAAGGAAACCCTAATGTGCCTTTAATCCTAGAGATATTTGCCAGCATAAAGAGAATTCACAAGGATAACTCTCTCTGGGAGTTAACTTTTCCTGTTCATAGTCAGGTAGTTTAGGTTTTTTGTTTGCTTTTATATTTTAATTACTTATAGATATCTAAATGAAGCTACACATTTAAAAACATTAAATTGCAAGTGGGACCAAATAATAGCTTCCAAGGTTTTACAAATTTACTAACTATGGTATTACATAATACTTCTTCTTGCTGGTCTATCATATTCTTTAAATATTTCACTTACTCGAGCTTCAGATTTAAGAATAAGAGTGGAAAGGAGAGACGAAAACTAAGTTGAATGCAAAATTTTTGTTTTTTGTTATTTACTTGCTTGTTTGTTTGAGATGGAGTTTATACTCTTTTGCCCAGGCTGGAGTGCAGTGGCACCATCTCGGCTCACTGCAACCTCTGCCTTCTGGTTTCAAGCGATTCTCCTGCTTCAGCCTCCCACGCAACTAGGATTACAGGCACCCGCCACCATGCCCAGCTGAGTTTTGTATTTTTAGCAGAGATGGGGTTTCACCAAGTTGGCCAGGCTGGTCTTGAACTCCTGACCTTGTGATCCACCCACCTCAGCCTCCCAAAGTGCTGGGATTACAGGCGTGAGCCACCGCGCCTGGCCACATTTTTAGATTAAGATTCCAAAGATGGCAGCATTTGCTTTTTAAAGAATATGTTATACTAGAAAATGTTTTTACTGGCCGGGCGCGGTGGCTCAAGCCTGTAATCCCAGCACTTTGGGAGGCCGAGACGGGCGGATCACGAGGTCAGGAGATCGAGACCATCCTGGCTAACACGGTGAAACCCCGTCTCTACTAAGAAATACAAAAAACTAGCCGGGCGAGGTGGCGGGCGCCTGTAGTCCCAGATACTCGGGAGGCTGAGGCCGGAGAATGGCGTGAACCCGGGAGGCGGAGCTTGCAGTGAGCTGAGATCCGGCCACTGCACTCCAGCCTGGGCTACAGAGCGAGACTCCGTCTCAAAAAAAAAAAAAAAAAAAAAAAAAAAAGAAAATGTTTTTACTGAACAAGTTTCTAAGATTAACTCTTGATACCACTTTTACTAGACCACGTTAATTTTAAAAAACCGTAATAGTGGTCTCATATACTGGCTGTAATTTTTTGCTTCTACATACCATTTGAACATTTCCAAGAATAAACTTTGCCTGTCTTTACATATTTTATTAACATGACAAATGATTTTAAAGATTTATGGTATCAAGTCAAAAGTAAACCAAGGTTAAGTAAATTGGGTGTTCTAAGTGCGATCATATCATATGGCAACTCAGATTAAAATATTTGTATTTCTCAGTATACATATGGGGAAAAATTCTGAAAAAGCAAGTTATTGGGTATTATCCATATGCAAATTTACTTATCTTGATGAAAACTTCAGACTTTAATTATCGTAGATGAAACTTATTAATCAAAATGGTTAAGGCAAGTTTCAAATTTGTGAAATTTGATGTGTAGACAAATTTGTAAGTTTTAACCTTAAATGATAGTCACATTTTGGTAATGGGTGGACATATGCTGATTTCTTCCTGTTTAATTTAAACCTTTTTGACAATGTTGTGACATAATCACATTTATTTTGTTATAATCAAATAAAACTATCTCACTTGATGTACTCATGAGTTGTTTGCTCAGAATAGGAGATTAATATTTAAAAGGCATTAAAGAAGTATAAGTTTATGTAAATCAGATTTCTTGAGATAACAAGGCATCTATAAAATATGTACCATTTTATTGAAGAACAGTTATACAGTGTAGCTACAGATACTGACTAGATACTAAATATTTCTGCCTGATTTTTCATTGTCTTCACAAGTTAGGGAACAGAAATCAAAAAACCAAAAATCTCAAATGATGTAGATGTCCAAAACATATTTAACAGTTGATAAATTTATAACAGCTCTGACATATAAATTTCTAATTAAAGAATCCTTTCATTTGAAAAAATTGAGATGATATTACCCTAATGAAGTTTTTGCCTGAAGTTAACAAAGTCCTGGATTTGATATATTACTTTGAATGCATTAATTCTGAAAATTCATATTTAGTTCTACTTTATAACATTTCTTCCCTTAAGGATAGGATGTGAGGTACACATGAGCTGGTTTCTACAGTATGAATGTATGTACATATATAAAGTATGGTTGTAAAGGAGTGGATGATTTGCAAATAAAGCACATTATACACAAAATATAAATAACTTCCCTTTTAAAAGTTACTGAGAATAAAGAATACAGAACACGGTTATAGGCACTTACATTGCTATCAAATGCAGGAATTCACTTCAATAAGAAGTGCTTTCTTTGTAAGCATGGTTCATGGCATTAGAAGCTCCAACTTTGGAGAGGATGCTTTCCATGACAAAAATAATAACCACAAAAAAATGGTGGTAGAAGGAAAACAGTCCAAATTTACAGATGCTTTAAACTTCTTTTGGCCTTGGTATCAGCTTTCATGTTAAAAAATAAAGCTGGTGGGGAAGCTATCTCACTTGCAAGGTAAATGGCTTATATGAGATTGGCGAATCTTGGTCAGATATTGCATTTTTAAAGCACAAAACCACCGGCCACCAATATCTTCCTGTGCATGCATATAAATTACTTTCTTCTAATTCAAATGGCAGCAGAGGAATCCTGGCGTGCATGTGCATGGACACACACACACATTATTAAGGAAGGCAGGACAAACTATCATAAACTAAGCAGTATCCCAAACACATCATCATTTATAGGCTGTTTTACAAAGGTAGAATACAAACAAACTGAATGTCTCAGGTAGAAGGCAAAGTCTATTTCTCCATCTCTGCTGCACTCATTTATCTTCTTAAGGCTTTCACAGAAAGCACCGTTTTATGAACAGGCAATTCAGTACCCAGAGCTTGACTGGAGACACTAACCAGGATTGAAGTCTTGATGCAGTTCATAAAAACCCATTTAAAAAAAGGCATCAAAAACCACATTTAAAATAAAGCTGTCCATATATAAAGAATTAAGTGTTTAGAAGTTCCCAGCTTGTATTCTAATAAGAGTACTGAAACGTTTAATATTAGCAGCCTGTGAACACGTAGTGAAGAAAGAGTCTGAGAACCAAGTTAACATCCTTATTCCACTCTAATTCCACCCATGCCATGGGTAAAAACAGTCTTGCAGTCTAGAGTTTCTCCTCCGATGGTTACACCGTCAGATTTTTACATCTTGGGATTCAACCATCTTGGCAAGCGTCTTCTTAATTCTCAACGCTGTGAGTCTGGAGGCTGGATTGTGGGCCCAGCATTCTGACATTAGCTTCAAAACTGCTCGTAGACACTGAAAAGTAAAGAGATGTTTAGTGAGCAGAGAATATCTTTCGTGGCATTTACCAATCACTTCTTCAGGGGACTGAGTTCCACTCACTTCATCACTGTTCCACCGATTAGACACAATTGGCCGCAAACGTTTGACACACACAACCTCACGCATATCTTCGTATGACGGATCACTCGGTACCATGTTGTAATATGGCAATTGGTACTCTTCCACGATCCCTGTAAGGGAGAAAACATGAGCACAAAAACAGTTGCTGGACAAAATATACCAATCTATTAAGCATCTTTTGCTAAACTATGGAACTAAAACGGATTCTTACACAAGAAAAAATACAGACGTGATGATTCACTCTTAATAGCAGATGTATGTTTTTCTCTTATTTATGTCCAACTACGTCCTCTACCTCCACCAGGGATGTCATCACAACTGTGACAGAGTCCATCAACAAAGGGCATACCAATCTTCCTTACAAAAAATAAGCAAGGCGAAACCAGCCATTTACCCTCAAGTATAATTATTTACTCACACGGTTGTTCCTACTAATGAATAATTTATTATTTTTTCAGTTTGCTCTGCAGTAGAAAGACTTATGAGGTGCAGATAAGGGTTCACACAGCAGGCCTGAGACCTTCCCTTAGGAATGGCGGCTTGCAAGGTTTGGCCTTGGCCAGTGCCTGGATACATGAATGGTAAACAGTTCCCTACATGGATATCAAACCTCCCGGAAACGGTGAGGGTGACTCACCACTCCTGGGCTGCTTGTGCAAACAATGTGGTGCATACTGCACATCTGCTTTCCTGCTGGAATTCTGCTACATGCCAGGCAGAGGATGCCTATGTGACCAGCCTCCAGTAAAATCTCTGGGCGCCAAGTCTCTAAGGAGCTTCCCCGCACGAGAACACTTTGTATGTGTTGTCACAACTCGTAGGAGGAATGAAGCACACCCTGACTCCACTGGGACAGGACTCTGGGAAGCCTCGCCTGATTTGCTAAAACTTGGCTGATTTTGATTTGTATCCTTTCACTGGGATAAATGTTAGCCATTGGGACAACCACATGCCGAGTCCTGTGGTCCTTCAAGTGAAATCGCACAACCTGGGGGCAGTCTTGGGGACTCTGACATATGTGACATCTAAATTACGTAACTGCCAGCAATTGCACTCCTAGGTGTATACCCAAAAGAAAGGAAATCAGCTAACCAAAGAGATATCTGCACCCGCATGTTTGCTGCAGCACCGTTCACAATAGCCAAGATGTGGAAGCAACCTAAGTGACCATCAACAGATGAACAGATCAAGAAAATGTGGCACCTATACACAACGGAGTATTATTCAGCCAGAAAAAAGAATGAGAGTCTGTCTTCTGAAATAACATGGAGGAACTGGAGGTCATTAAGTAAAATAAGCCAGGCACAGAAAGACAAACTTCACATGTTCTCACTTACTTGTGAGATCTAAAAATCAAAACAACTGAACTCATGGAGACAGAGAACAGAAGGATGGTTACCAGAGGTTGGGAAGGGTAGCAGGGGGCCAGGGGGATGTTTAATGAGTAGAAACAAAATAGAAAAATGAATAAGACCTGGTATTTGATAGCACAACGGGGGGACTACAGTTAATAATAATTTAATTGTACACTTAAAAATAACTCAAGGACTATAATTGGTTGGTGAAACAAAGGATAAATGTCTGAAGGGACAGATATCCAATTCTCCAAGATGTGATTATTACACACAGCATGTCTGTACCAAAATAGCTCCTTATCCAATAATATATACACCTACTATATGCCCACAAAAATTAAAAAATAAAAAGTTATATAACTGGAGCCTTTATTTTTAAAATGATGGGTAAATAAACATAATCAGAAACTACTCAAACTCCTACCTCCTGTGATACAACGACGAGCCATCTCCCAAATGATCAGGCCGAAGCTGTAGATGTCAGCCATGATGTAGGGCTGGAAGTGGTTTTTATTCAGGCTTTCGTCCAGCACTTCTGGAGCCATGTAGCGTTTGGTGCCCACCCTGGTATTCAAGGGCACGTCAACTTCATTTGTGTCACTGAAACAAAAGAAAGCCAATGTCCAAGTTGAGGGCTAAGAATAAAATAGTTTATCTTGCATTTTTGTCCTATTTTATAAAAGCTTCTTTTTCTCCTTGGGGCCAGATGTATTGTGGAATTTAGCATTTTTCAGATTTTTCTTTAAATATATGCTACATACTACATGACATCCTCGGTAGAGTTGGGGCAGCACTCTTAATCAAACTCAGTACTCAGTACTGTGTCTGCAGCAAAACACTAAGTCCGACAGTCCTACTCAACTGGATAAGGGCAATACATACCTCACATCCATTCACGTCAGGTTTTGTCACTAAATAAGTTTGGTGTCTAAGAAAGAGGACAACACTGAATATAAGATAAAGTAAGGCCAGGCACGGTTGCTCATGCCTGTAATCTCAGCACTTTGGGAGGCCAAGGAGGGCTGATCACCTGAGGTCAGGTGTTTGAGATCAGCCTGGCCGACATGGTGAAACACCGCCTCTACTAAAAATACAAAAGTTAACCAGGAGTGGTGTGCACTTGACTATAATTCCAGCTACTTGGGAGGCTGAAGCATGAAAATTACTTGAACCTGGGAGGTGGAGACTGCAGTGAGCCGAGACCATGCCACTGCACTCCAGCCTAGGCAACAGAGTGAGACTCTGTCTTTAAAAAAAAAAAAAAAAGATAGTAGATAATTATGTCTGAGAAGTGGTGAATATGAAAATAGAAGAGGAATCGTTTGCTTTTACCACTCTCATATGATACACTAAGGCTTTGTGACATAGGATTACATTTTCTTCTTTATGGGTCCAATCAACATAGTTCTGTTGTTAGCAATGTTTACATGATCATACTGACAATTAGTAATAATTACTCTAAAGTAGTGATCAATATATGCACTGTATTTTCTTATAGCATCTGATAAATATCTGAGCCAACAAATACTACACTGACTCACAACACTGCAACAGATTTAAATGTCCCTTACAGTTGTTTTAAAGACTGGAACTTTTATGTTACAGCCTAAAATGAATTCTGAAATGTAACACAGCCACTCCATTCTAGAATTACGAGATTAAAATGGTTTCAAAGGTTTTCTAAAAATTTGTAATTTCTAACACTTGCATTTGTTTTAAAATACTGACACTATCAAGTGGTGATAGAAAAATGACATCCTTATCTCTACTGCTTATGGGTGTGTAAACTAAGGCACACTCCTAAAAGAAATAATATGCAACATACCATAGTTTAATATGTATAAACTCACTACCTCAGCAAGCCCTTCTCTAGGAATCCATCATGAAGAAATGCTTGTACAAGTGCACAAGGATCCAATATATAACATATGGATAAAATACAACAATGTTCATTAAAACCTTTTTAATAATCAACTGAAGACACCTTTAATGTTCATCAGTTGGGTCTTAAGAATAAACTACAGTACCTCCAGATAAAGAAAACTCTGCATCTATAAAAAAGAATGAGGTAGATTTACATCAGCTGAAATGGAAGGATGGCTAAGACTATAACAAAGGAAATCCGGCTGGGCGTGGTGGCTCACACCTGTTATCCCAGCACTTTGGGAGGCTCACTTGAGCTTAGGAGTTTGAGATCAGCCTAGGCAACACAGTGAGACCCCATCTCTACAAAAATAAAAACATTAGCTGGGTGTGGCAGTGCACGCCTGTAGTCCTAGCTACTCAGGAAGCTGAGGTGGGAGGATTGCTTGAGCCCATGAGGTCGACGCTGCAGTAAGCTATGATCACACTACTATATTCCAGCCTGGGCAACTGAGTGAGACACTGTCTCAAAAGAAAAAAAAAAAAAACCCCAAAAATATATCAAGAATTATGTATAGGAGGAGTAGCACACAATTTTTGTAAAAAGAACAAAATCCCCCCAACTATATATTTATGTAACTAAAAACGAGCATGTGTACAGTTTTAGAATTCCATTATCTTGAAGACAAATAGGGAAATATCTTTTGGAGATTAAAAAAATTTCAAAACAGTGGGGCAAAGAACCACTAACCTGTTGAATTTAACAGCAAGGCCCAGGTCAGCAATACAGCAACTCCCATTTTTCTTGATGAGGATATTTTTGCTCTTTAGGTCTCGATGAGCAATTGCGGGCTTTCCTTGGGTGCCATAAATTTCTGTGTGCAGGTGGCACAGACCACAGGCAGCCGAATAAGCCAATTTGAGCAGGGCTCTGGTGTCCAGTGTAGCACATTTCAGGAAGTCATAGAGAGATCCATTTTCATGGTAATCAGTAATCAAATAGAGCTGAGTCCAGGAACCTGTACCTTTAATGTCTGCTGCTATGAAACCTGTCCAGTTGATGAGTTTAAAAGGTTAGTCATTATCAGAGATGGCTAGGGAGAAGTAATGCTCATTCTGGATATTGAGAAAAACTTAGGTATCATGTGCAGATAGTGAAACTTTAATTTGCCTGACACCAAATCATGAATGTGTTACTAAAAATTTTATTTCTACATTTACACATATAACTGTACTTCTACAATAAATTTATTATAACCTTAATAATCATGAAAGTGATAATATGATTAAGAAAAAGATCACATATGCCAGGTGCGGTGGCTCACACCTGTAATCCTAGCACTTTGGGAGGCCGAGGCAGGCAGATCACTTGAGGTCAGGAGCTCAAGACCAGCCTGGCCAACAAGGCGAAAACCCGTCTCTACTAAAAATACAAAAATTAGCCGGGCATGGTGGCACGTGCCTGTAGTCCCAGCTACTCTGGACGTTGAGGCAGGAGAATCACTTGAACCTGGAGGCAGAGGTTGCAGTGACTTGAGATGGCACCACTGCACTCCAGCCTGGGCGACAGAACGAGACTCTGTCTCAAAAAAACAAACAAACAAACAAAAAAAAAAAAAGAAAAGAAAAAGATCACATATTATACAAATAACCTGGAGAATATTATCAACCTACATGATTCTCTAGTGGAAAAGGCTCTCAATTTCAAAGCAAAAAGTGGACACTTTAATAAAATTAAGAATGTCCAACTAAGAGTTAGCTCCTAATTAAGCCAACTCCCATTTGCCCATCAGTGACTCATCACAGCTGCCTTTTCAGTCTGGTTCGTTGACTGCCAGGTCCACAGTCCTGCTCTTTTCCTTTCTCTCCTACCATCTTCCCTCCAGAAAAAGGTCAGTGAGTGCTATGTACTAAGCTGAATAGTGGTCCCCCACAAAATTCATGTCTAAAATCCATGTCACCTATAAATGTGACCTTATTTGGAAAGAGGGTCTTTGCAGATGTAATCAAGTTAAGATAACTCATACAGGATTAGGGTGGGCCCGAATTCAATGGCTGGTGATGTTATAAGGTGGAAATGTGGACCCAGACACCCAGGGAGAAGGCCACTTGATGACAGAAACGGAGACCAGAGTGTTGTCTATAATAAGCCAAGGAACACCAAAAATTCCTGGCAACCACCGGTAGCCAGAAGAGGCAAGGAAGGCTCCTCCCCTAGAGTCTTCAGAGACACAACAGCTCTGCCAACACCTTGGTTTTAAACTTCTAGCCCCGAAAACTGTGAGTGAATACATTTTGGAGGTTGAAGCCACCCAGTTTGTGGTAATTGATACAGCAGCCCTAGGAAACTAATACAATTGCCTGCTTGGCAATGTGCTATGCACTCTACAAATTAAAGGGAGGAAAACAGGAGGTGAAGGGAAAAGAAAACTCAGGATAGCCAGATCGCCTTATGCACCTGACTGACCAGCTCATACCTAAATTACTTTGCTATTATTGTGTAAATGTGGAGATGGGGGGAAACACACATTAAACACAGAACATACAATGAAACTGCATGTTGGGCTGTTGGGCTTATGAAAGGGAAAAGGCATATGTTACCCTAAATCACTGCTTAAATTATCTATGAAAGACTGGGTTTTCATTACTATGGGAGTAAGTCCAATAAACTAGTATTATTTTCCATTTGAAGCTCACTGCTGTTTCTTCAGCTGGTTAGTAAAGAAACAGCTTGGTTGGCATTCCAGACTATGTTATATTTAAACCACGTATTCTACTGGGTTTCCTTTAGACAAGTGTATATAGTTGAACTCACACATGTTTTCAAAGCATATATAGAGGCTTCCACCTGCACCCCCCACTAGCCTTGTCAAACATGAAATTGACTGAATCAGTGTGTACCCACCAAGTATGTTTTCATGGCGCATTAGCACAGTTTGGTAGATTTCTGTTTCTCGAAACCAGCTGGCTTCTTCAGTGGTAAAGAATACTTTCACCGCCACTTTTTCGCCACGCCATTTACCCATCCATACTTCTCCATATCGGCCTTTACCAACTTGCCGGACCATCTGAATCTGTTTGGCAATAGTTCGCTGAACCTTTATAGAAAAAAGTAAAAGGTTTGAGCTCTTGATGAAAGAAACCCATTAAGACTGGCAAAGAGATAGTCCATCTCATCAAAAAGCATGGTATACCCAACCAGCTCGAGTTAAAAACTTATAATGTACTTTTTTTTTTTTTTGGATGGAATCTCGCTCTATCACCCAGGCTGGAGTGCAGTGGCCCGATCTCGGCTCACTGCAACCTTCACCTTCTAGTTTCAAGTGATTCTCCTGCCTCAGCCTCCCAAGTAGCTGGAATGACAGGCACCCACCACCACATCCAGCTAATTTTTTTGTATTTTTAGTAAAGATGGGGTTTAGCCATGTTAACCAGGCTGGTCTTGAACTCCTGACCTCAGGTGATCCACCCACCTCGGCCTCCCAAAATGCTGGGATTACAGGTGTGAGCCACCATGCTCAGCCATAATGTACTTTAAAGTATGAAACAATTTACAATGTATTCTGAAATTATAAACAGATTATTCAGTGTGGCTAATGGCAAAAATGGTCATAATAATTCCCCTCCCAGTGCACACAGCCATGGGTACTCCTGGCCCGCAGACTCAGGGCTTAGGCCATATGACCTGCTTTGGATAAAAGAACAACAGCGAACGTGATGCAAGCAAAGACCTGACAAATGTTTGTGGACTGGGGCTTGCCCTTTCCTGCTGCTTTGGTAACCCTGTGAACAACAAATAATGGCAGCATGAACGGTTGGCCATGCATGTGAACTATACTACCTAGCTCTAGCTGAGCAAGTCCAACAAATGAACTGCCCCGCAGACTCACAGAATGAGAAATAATGTTTGTGCTTCACGGCACTAAGTTTTGGGATGGTTTATTATGCAGCAAAGTCCAAATGACAGTTAAAGATCTTAAAAATCCCATCTATAAGACCCTGCAAGATCTGGCTTGGCCCCATTATTCGCTGTGACCACCCAGCCACAAACCTCCTGTTTGATTTATGTCAACTTTTAGAATTCACTCAAGCTTATTCCTGTCTCTGGGTCTTTTTGAATGTCCAGTTCCCTTTACTTAGAGTGCTATTTTCTCACTTAAACACCTTCATAGCACACAAAACCTCTCAGTTGCTGCACTTCACACAATCATAACTTTATTCTTATTTACGTATATATTTGCTTGAAATCCATCCCCTGCTCACAGAATACAGGTATCTATTTGGGACAATATCAGAAGTACTTTCATATTTGTTAAATAAAAGATGTATATGGATTGTTATCTTTCATTTTCAGAAGCGTTAGTGATCATTCTACATTAAAAAGAACATTGTGTTCCAAGTTGGAAATGCTTCTAAAATGAACTAGATTTAGTGCAAAGTTAAAGTGACTTTATGTATCATTTATTATAGAATCCTTTTGTAAATTTTGTTGTTTTTTTTGAGACAGAGTCTCACTCTGTTGCCCAGGCTGGAGTGCAGCAGCCAATCTCAGCTCACTGCAACCTCTGCCTCCCCAGTTCAAGCGATTTCCTGCCTCAGCCTCCCGAGTAGCTGGGATTACAGGCATCTGCCACCACGTCCAGCTAATTTTTGTATTTTTAGTAGAGATGGGGTTTCACCATGTTAGCCAGACTGGTTTCGAACTCCTGACCTCAAGTGATCTGCCTGCCTCAGCCTGTAAGTTTTTAAGTCAAGATTTTATAATTTACATAAAATGTACCCTTTTTGAGAAAAGTGCAACAAGCCTTTGACAAATCTATATCATGTAATCACCAATACCACAATTAAAATACAGAACATTTGGCCGGGCGCGGTGGCTCAAGCCTGTAATCCCAGCACTTTGGGAAGCCAAGACGGGCGGATCACGAGGTCAGGAGATCGAGACCATCCTGGCTAACACGGTGAAACCCCGTTTCTACTAAAAAATACAAAAAAACTAGCCGGGCGAGGTGGCGGGCGCCTGTAGTCCCAGCTACTCGGGAGGCTGAGGCAGGAGAATGGCGTGAACCCGGGAGGCAAAGCTTGCAGTGAGCTGAGATCCGGCCACTGCACTCCAGCCTGGGTGACAGAGCGAGACTCCGTCTCAAAAAAAAAAAAAAAAAAAAAATTCAGAACATTTTAATCACGTAAAAAAATTTTCACTTTTTGGCTGGGCGTGGTGGCTCATGCCTGTAATCCCAGCACTTTGGGAGGCCGAGGCGGGTGGATCACCTGAAGTCAGGAGTTCAAGACCAGCCTGGCCAACATGGTGAAACCCCGCCTCTACTAAAAAAAAAAAATACAAAAATTAGCTGGGTGTGGTGGCGCATGCCTTAATCCCAACTACTTGGGAGGCTGAGGCAGGAGTGTAGCCTTTTGTGTCTGACTTCCTTCATGTAGCATAAAATACTTCTGAAATTCACCCACTGTTACTGCTACAGGTGTTAGAAGTTGTTCCTTTTTACTGATGAGTAGTATTCCACTGTATGAATGTACCAGCATTTGTTTATTCATTTACCAATTAATGAGCTTTGGGGTTGTTTCCAGTTTATGTCTATTATAAATAAAACTGCTATCAACATTCACATTCAGGCCTCTGGTGTGGACAAATTTTCATACCTCTTGGGTAAATAATTAGCAGAAGGATTGCTTCATTGTACAGAAAGTATACCCTTAACTTTCCAGACAATTGTCAAACTGTTTTTCAAAATAGCTATACCATTTTGCATTCCAATCAGCAATGTATGAGATTTCTAGTTGATCTACATCTTTGTCACCACTTAATATTGTCAGTCTTAGCTATACTAGTGGATGTGTAGTAGTATCTTACTGCGTTTAATTTGTATATCCCTGTTGATGCTGAACATCTTTTCATGTGCTTGTGTGCCATTCTTTTATCTTCTTTGGGGAAGTGTCTGTTCAAATCTTCTGGCCATTTTTTTAAAAAATTAGGTTGTCTTATTGAGTTGCAAAAGTTCTTATATATTTTGCACAAACACCCTGTATCAGATCTGTTTTGCCAATCTGTGACTTGTCTTCTCATTTTCTTAACATTGTCTTCTAAATAGCAGAAGGTTTAAATTTTGATAAAGCCTGATTTATCATTAAAAAAATGATTTGTGCTTTTTATGTACTGAGAAGTCTGCCCAAGGTCACAATAATTCCTTTGGACATCTTCTTTTAGAGGTTTTATACTTCAATTTTTACATTTAGGACTATGCTACATTTCAAGTTAATTTTGTATACAGAGTGAGGAGGTAAGGGCTGAGATTAACTTTTTGGTAAATGGATTCCCGATTTTTCCTGCACCATCTGTTAAATGGATTGCCTTTTTCCAACTGAATTACTTGGGCACCTTTTTTTTTTTTTTAAATCAATTAACCATATTAAGTGCATGTTCCTTTCTAAACTCCATAATCTGTTCCATTCATCGATACATCTATCCTTACACCAGTACCAAATTGTGATCATTATCGAGCTTTACAGTAAATCCAGAAATCAGGTAGTGATTCCTCTTTGTTCTTCTACTTCAAAATTGTTTTGGCTCTTCTAGTCCTTTGCATTTCCATATAAGTGTTAGAATATACATCAATTTCTATAAAAATTTGCTCTGATTTTCATTTGGATTCAAATGAAATTACACACCAATTTGAGGAAAACTGAAATCTTAATACTGAGTCCTCAGATTTATAAACATCTCCACTTATTTAGGGCTTTATTAATTTCTTTCAGCAATGTTTTATAATTTTCAGTGTGCAGGTCTTGCATAAATTGTTAGGCTTATTCTAAATATTTCATGGTTTTTGATGCTATTTTAAATACTGTTTTTATAATTTCTTAATTGTTTGTTGCTAGTGCATATAAATTCAATGATATTTGTACAATGACTCTGTATTCTGCAACCTGATAAAGTCATATACTGGCTGCAGTAGTTGTATCATTCTTGGGATTTTCCACATAAACAATCATGTTGTCTGCATATGAAGGCAGTTTTACTTTTACCTTTCCAATTCAATTAGAGTTATTTAATAAGATGAATTTTAAAATTAGAGATCAGAGTGGGTGCGGTGGTTCACGCCTGTAATCCCAGCACTTTAGGAGCCAAGGTGGGAGGATCACTTGAGGCCAGGAGTTCGAGACCAGCCTGGTCAACATGGCAAAACCCCATCCCTCCAAAAAAACAAAAAACAAAAAAATAGCCAGGCGTGGTGGTGCATCTGGTAATTCCAGCTACTTTGGAGGTTGAGACAGGAATTGCTTGAACTTGGGAAGCAGGGGTTGCAGTGAGCCGAGACTAGGCCACTGCATTCCAGCCTGGGTGACAGAGCAAGACTGTCTCAATACAATTAAAATAAAATAAAGTAAAATGAAATAAATAAACTAAGAAGAGATCAGTTTCTTTCATCGAATACAATTAAAAACTAAAACCTATCTGGATATTTAGCGTTCATAACACAGGTCCTCTCAAATAAGAGTTCCTTCGACCCATAAATTTGAGTATTTCCATATATAAATGAACCTGCTGGGATTATCTTTTTTTCTCTCATACCAAGAATCAGTCCAAATTTGTTGGAATTTATTTGTAATCCCCTTTAAAATTATTTTTTATTGAACTATGTTTTGGTGGTAGTATATTGAGAGAAGCATCCTCTCTAAGAATATCTGTTGAAACTTCTTTTTTATTTCAGAATCTGAAATAGTTACAGTTCCCTCAATCAATCCGTTTAACCTTACAGATGCAAGGAATCTTATACCTGATTCCTCTTTAAGTCGGCTGGTAAAATGCTTAGAGCAAAACTTGTGAGCTAACTCTTGCCTTTCATATAGGACTCCGTGATCTAACTTCCGCCGCCCTTCTCTGTAGGACTCGGTTCCTAACCTTGTTTACAGCTCTATCTTACTTGCCTATTCTATTTTTCTTGGTTCATATTTCTTATTTTTAGCTAATTTCACCTTGCAATAACGCACACCTCTTTCTAAATAAGGAGAAAAAAATGTGTCCATTATTGTTCCCTGATCTGCAATAATTATACTGTCCACCATCATGAGGACACATTCTAAATCAACACACCATTCATGTTTATAGGAACTTTTAACTTACCAATAAAGGTAGTCCAGACCCACTACCAGAACTTTGTGACTGGTCAATAAGGTCTTTTAGTGATTCTCCAACTGGAATAAATGCTTCATCCTGTTCCAAATCACGGTTGTAACGACGTCTGCTTGAGATGCTCTTGCAATAATGTCTTTTAAAAAAGCAGAAAACAATCTACATTAAAAATGAAAAACTATAAAACCCTAAGGTTAAGAAAACCTTGAGATTCTCTATACCGTTATCCTTCCCTCAGACAAAATCCTACCCAAATTAGCCTTATCGTTGGATAATATATCCTGTTAAATACATCTAGAAATGGAGTTCAGAGTTCCATGTATCATGTTAAAATGGAAAGATGTCTATGGTATATCGGCATGTAAAAAGAAACTATCAAAATCAGATGTGAAGTGTCATCCTAGCTATAAAAAAAATACGACTTCAAATAATCACAATATACATTTCCTTACATTCCAACCCAAACCTTGAAGTCATATTTTCAGACTTTTGCCAACTTGATAGATATGAAACAATGCCTTCTTTTAATATGCTTTCCTCTGGTTACTAGCGAAATTGAATTTTTTTCCACAGCTCAGTTTTTTTTTTTTCCTGTGAACTGCCTATTCACATTTTTAACAAATACATATTTTTTGAGATAGGATCTAGCTCTGTTGTCCAGGCTGGAATGCAGTGGTATGATCTCAGCTCACTGCAACTTCTGCCTCCCAGGCTCAAGTGATCCTCCCAACTCAGCCTCCTGAGTAGCTGGGACTACAAGCACGTGCAACCACGCCCAGCTAATTTTTTTTTTTTTTTTTTTTTGTATTTTTAGTAGAGATGGGGTTTTGCTATGTTGCCCAGGATGGTCTTGAACTCCTGAGCTCAAGTGATCTGCCATGTTGGCCTCCCAAAGTGCTGGGATTACAGGTGTGAGACACTGTGCCTGACCAACCTATTTGTGTTTATTGCACATTATTCAATTGAAGTGTTCCCTGAACTCTTCTCCTTATTGATTTGTAGGCGTTCATTATATAATCTGTACACCAAATGTTGACAATTGTGTTTCAAGCATCTTCTCAGTCCGTGATTATCACAGCATTCTCTTTATGGCATTTTTATGTTGGTTTTTAAATTTCAGTGTAGACAAATTAGTTAATCTTTACTCTTTTTGACATATGCTTTTGTTTCTTAAGACAACCACTCAACCCTAACGTCAAGAAATACATTCTCAAGGTTTAAATTTTTTTCTTTTTCTTTTTTTTTTTTTTTGAGACAGGGTCTCACACTCTTGTTGCCCAGGCTGGAGTGTAGTGGCGCGATCTCGGCTCACTGCAGCTTCAACTTTCTGGGCTCAAGTGATCCTCCCACGTCATCCTCCCAAGTGGCTGGTACTACCGGTGTGTTCCACTATGCCTGGCTAATTTTTGTATTTTTCGTACAGATGAGGTTTCACCACATTGTCCAGGCTGGTCTCAAACTCCTGGGATAGGGAGTTGATTTGAGCATAGGAGTTTGAGATGAGACCAGCGTGGGCTCAAAGGAGTCTTCCTGCTTTGGCCTCCCTAAGTGCTGAGATTACAGGTGCAACCCACTGTGCCTGGCCTGGTTTTAACATATTGATTCCCTCATTTAGTCGTATGGTCCACCCAGAATTTATAATATAAAATGGAAACTAAGAAACAAATTATTTTCCATATAAATAGCCCAATGTACTTAATGATTTTTATAATTTTATTTTTAAAACTTTATATGGGTAATTGACTCAAATGGTTTAAAATTCAAAAGGCACAAAAGGGTATATGGGAAAAAAAAATCTTCCTCCCAGTTCTATCCCTAAGCTGTCAAGTTCACGTCTAAGGAATTGCCTATTCATACTTTTAACAAATACATATTTTTTAAGATAGGATCTAGCTCTATTGTCAGGCTGGAATGCAGTGGTATGATCTCAGCTCACTGCAATCTCTGCCTTCCAGGCTCAAGTGATCCTCCCACCTCAGCCTCCTGAGTAGCTGGGACTACAAGCACGTGCCACCATGCCCAGCTAATTTTTTTTTTTTTGTATTTTTAGTAGAGATGGGGTTTTGCTATGTTGCCCAGGACGGTCTTGAACTCCTGAGCTCAGGTAATTCTCTAAGGAAATATTCCCTATTTCTTTAGAAACAAAACTACTTCTGGTTTCTCTGGTTATCTTCTGGAGAGACACCGATGCCGTTCTGCATCTTGCTTCTTACCTGGGGTATCATTCCACAGAAGTACACAAGTGTCACCTTTTTCTTTAATGGCTAGATAGTGTTCCACTGTATGGCTGCTAACCATTCACCTACTGGTAATATTTATTTTTCTTTTTCTTTCTTTCTTTATTTTGAGACGGAGTCTTACTCAGTCCCCCAGGCTGGAGTATAATGGTACAATCTCGGCTCACTGCAACCTTTGCCTCCTGGGTTTAAGCAATCCTCCCTGCCTCAGCCTCCCGAGTAGCTGGGATTACAGGCACCTGCCACCACATCCGGCTAATTTTTGTATTTTTTTTTTTTTTATTAGAGATGGAGTTTCACCATGTTGGCCAGGCTGGTCTTGAACTCCTAACCTCAAATGATCCACCTGATTCAGCCTCCCAAAGTGCTGGGATTACAGGCGTGCACCACTGCGCCTGGCCACCTACTGGTAATATTTAGATGGTTTCTAGTCTTATTGCATGCAAGTGTGAAATACAATTTTCTACCATATCTGTAGTAGGAATTACTGAATTTGGAACTTTGATGGAGTGCCCTACTGACCTCCTGAACGGCTGCACCAGTTGGAATCCCTCCACCAACATATAAGAATGCCTATTTTCCCTACACCTTTATCCCTACCCTTGTGTTATAAACTTTTAGAACTCAGTTTTAAACTTTATCAAATTTTATATTTATAGAACTTAATATTTAATTTTATCAAGCATCTTTATTCGCCTACCTTTGAATGTCATACAGTTCTCCATGGCTTGGCAATGAAAAAGCCATCCCTTGTCTCCTCTCCTTCTCCTATCCAGTTTCCACTTCTTAGAATAAAGAATTGTGACTTTTTGAAGGTTATTTAACATTTACCTCATTCTTTTTTCTTTCTTTTCTCTTTTTTTTTTTTTTTGAGACAGGGTCTCACTCTGTCACCCAGGCTAAAGTGCAATGGTGCGATCTCAGCTCACTGCAACCCCCGCCTTCCTGGTTTGATCAATTCTTGGGAACCCCAAGTAGCTGGGACTACAGACACATACCACCACACCAGGCTAATTTTTGTATTTTTAGTAGAGTTGAGGTTCTACTAGGTTGGTCAAGCTGGTCTTGAACTTCTGGCCTCAAGTGATCCACCCACCTCACCCTCCCAAACTGCTGGGATTACAGGCGTAAGCCACCACACGTGGCCCTCATTATTTCTAAATCGCATCCTTACACTGACATTTTAAGTTTTTCAGTATTAGGCTTTAACTATTGACTTACACTAGGGAATATGAAAATTTAACTGATCATTTAACACCCTGCGGCTTCCCAAAACAGAAAATACTTCCATCCTCACCTCCTCCTTACAGTTATATTATTTGCTTAGCTCAACATTCAGTGCTTGTATTATTATGGCTACATAAACTCTATCTACACGCGGCCCTCACTGTATAACATGACTATTGTTTTCTTTCTTGCACACCCTCTTCCCCCCGCCCCAGAGCACAGGCAAAGATCCATTACTTCCGAGCCTCTTGGGGATGTAGAGGAAACGTTCCCTGTGCCCTGACCAGGTTAAGATCCTCTGATGCTGAGGAATAGGAGAAGATGACACCTTCCTCTCTCCTTGTGGGCACAGGATCCTACAGGAGGACCACAGGGAGGTCAGCTACCTCTGTGGGAGGAGGTGCAAGAGCCCTGAGGAAGCTGCACCCTTCAGGTCTAGCAACACAGAACCTACCTAAGGACAACAGGCACGCCCCCCTCACTTTCCACCTGTCCTCTAATGTGAATAACACGCAACAGCAGATGACTTCTGCAGGAGGAACAAGAACATGGACAGTGACTCCCACAGAGGTGCAACGATGCAGTAAGAGCTGAAAGCTATGGGGGAAGTAGGAACTCAGAGAAAAACACTTCCTTCTGCACCCAAACCCCGACTCGAAGCAAACGAACAGCAGCCCATCGCTGAAGGAATTTGAAACTTTGGGTCTAGCACAGACCCAAACACTAAACAAAACCTTAACCCAAATTGACTCCTACTAGACTGAACACCTCCTGCTTATCAACAGTCTAAGAGGAGGTGTGCCCATTTTCAGGAGTATGTCTCTATCTCAATGTCTGTTCTTCTTTGTAAAACTGATGTATAACAGCTGTACATATTTTGGAGGGTACATGTGATATCTTACGCATGTATACAATGTAAAATGAACAAATCAGAGTAACTGGGATAGCCATCATCTCAAATATTTATCTTTTGTTTTTCTTTGGGTGGGGAAGAGGAGGCAGGGCTCCTGCTGCTTGGGCTGGAGTGCAGTGGCGTGATCTCGGCTCACTGCAACCTCCGCCTCCTGGGCTCAAGCAATCCTCCCACCTCAGCCTCCCCAGCAGCTGGGACCACAGATGTGTACAACCATGCCCGGCTAATTTTTGTATTTTTTTGTAGAGATGTGGTTTCGCCATGTTGTCCAGGCTATATCTTTGTGTTGGGAATATTACAATTCTTCTCTTAAAGACTAGCTACTTTGAAATACACAATAAATTACTAACTATAATTTTCCTACTGTACTATCAAATACTAGAACTTATTTCTTATATTAGTAATTGTAGTTTTGTGCCTCTTAATCAACCTCTCTTCATCCATCCAACTTCATCCAACCTCCCTCCCTCCATCTTTCCTAGCCTCTGGTATGTTATTCCACTTACTACCTCTATGAGATCAACCTTTTGAGCTCCCACGTATGATTGAGAACATGTAGTATTTGTCTATGACTGGCTTATTTCACTTAACATAATGAACTCCAGTTCCATTCATGTTACTGAAAATAACAGGATTTCATTCTTTTTCTGGTTGAGTAATATTCCACTGTAGAGATCACATTTTCTTTATCCATTCACCTGCTAAAAGACATGGGTTGATTCCACATCTTGGCCATTATGAATAGTGCTTAAACATAGGGGTGTGAACAGGCCTTCAATATACTGATTTCTTTTTGGATATATACCAAATAGTGTATTGCGAGATCATAGGGCAGTTCTAATTTTAGTTTTTTGAGGGACCTCCGCACTGTTCTCCATAGTAGCTGTGCCAATTTACATTTCCACCAGCAGTGTGCTGTGGTTCCCCTTTCTTCACAGCCTCTCCAGCATTTGTTTTCTTTTTGATAACAGCCATTTTAATTGGGGTGAGGTTGATATCTCATTGTGACAATCTCTGCTATTCTTAACATGATGTACAACATCCAAATAAACTTATGAGACCCACTAAAAAGCAAGGAAAAATCACTCACTGCCAAGGGGGCAGGCAATCAAGAGGACCGGTGGCAGACAGCACTTGTGCTGGAGCTGCCAGGAGGGCCTTTCACAGAACTGTGATTAAAAGGGGAAGGCACCTGGTGAAGGTGGTAACAGGAATACACAGATGGAGAGTCTCAGCAGAGAAATGAAGTCAGACAGGAATGTGAAAAAGGGAAAACATGCTATCAAAGATGAAGAATTAGTTTGATGAGCTCAACAGTACCCAGCTCAGATGGACACACGTGAAGAAAAAAAAAATCTATGCATTTGAAAATAGGTAAATAGAAGTTACCTGAACTAAAATACAAAGAAAAAACGAGTGAGAAAAACTGAAGAATTAAAGAGCTATGGCACAACACCAAATAATCTCAAATATGTATAATTGGAGTCTCAAAAACAGAAGAGACAGATAAAAGCACAAAGTGTTTTTTAAAAAATAGTAGATAATTTTGCAATAATAATGAAAGATAGCAAACCATAGATTCACTAAGCTCAGTGAAACCCAAAGCAGAAAAAATACCAAAAAAGAAACACACATATACTTCTAAAGGTATTATAGCTGAGTTGTTTAAAATGAAAGATAAAGGGAAAACATTAAAGGACGCCATGAAAAAAATTACATACAGTACACATCAAAGACAAAATGTATGTCAGAAGGTATGCAAGTGGAAGATAATGAGTGACAGCTTTAAGGGAAATGAACTCGAGCCCACCCAGATTTCTACAGCCAGTGAAAATACCTTGGGTAAATGAAGGCAAAAGACTGCAGACAAAAGCTGAGAGGACTTAGAGCCAGCAGACCTGCACTACAAGAGGTGAAAGAAATTCTTCAGGCAGAAGGAATATAGTATCAGATGAAAACTTCTAAACATGTATTTAGAATTAAATACATGGAGAGTGCTGAAAGTAATAAAAATACATGTACATATAGGGCATTTTTTTCTTTTTTTTAATCACTTCGAAAGCTGATTGGCAGCTCCTTTTTTAGGTAGTTAGAAAATGTTTATGTTCTTTCTTATGAAAACATTACTTGGCAATTTTTCTTTTTCCTGTAATCACTGCAATTTAAAAAGTCATTCAATTCTTAATATTTAACTCCTGTAGGACCAGGAGTCCCCTAAAGACAATGAGGATAAAGGGTCCATTATAAAGCCAGAAGCAGGCTTTTCATCTGACAAATGCATCTGTGATACTATTTCCCAAGTAGAAATTCTGGGCCAAGGGTGGCTGGCAAACATCAACAAGAGTGAGTAAGTATCCACTGTGTGCCAAGCATGAGGGACACACAAGATTAACCATGGGCACCCTTCAAGATTCAAGAGGAAAGTGGCAATTTAAACAGCCAGCCAGTTGATCATCAATATTAATGGTTAAGTAATCTCTGCTACCACTGAGATTCTTGTTGAATGGAAATGCAGACTTTTGGCAAATAAGCATGAACAAGTAAATGAATACTTGCCAATGTAAAGAAAAATGCAAGATAAAATTAGTAAGTGTTATGGGGGCAGATCACAGGATCTAAGCAGTTTGAAGGATTAAAGGAGCTACAAAAGAGGATGCCAGAGGAAACAACCAGGAACTGGCGTATGGTACGGAATGATGCCTCGTCCACAGTAAAGGGAGGCCATGGTTCCAGAGAAGGTTTTAGAGAAGGTATCAGTTTTGAGGGTCATGGGTCATGAATGTAAATGTGAATGGAGAATAAATTGCAGACGTATCTAAATTGGAGGAAAACAATCACATCAAAAAAAGGGAAACAAAATATCAATGAGGCAAACAAAACAGACAAACCTTAATATGCTGACGGACAGACCTCTCTTTAATCTTATCCTTTTACGGTTTGCTATGAAGAACAACTTGTGACTTGTTCAAGTTCAACTAAATATGAATGAATATTCCAAATTACAGACTGTGTATATCTGATCAATAATGAATCTTCACATAGACTCAACTAGCACATGAAGTTCAAAAGCTAAATAAACAGGGCAGTCACAAAGTTCTATGTAGTATTTAGTTTAGAACTATAAAAAAGCCTACACGACCAGTTCCTGATGTCTGAGCGTATGTTCTGTGAAGTGTTATAGGTCACCCACTTGAGTGTCCACAGCCTGAGTCTCAGATGAGTGGTATTTTTTGTTCATCTTAAAAGATATTGTTAGTTTGTGTCAGGGTCACTTGGATCCACTTCCAGCTCTTCATTCTCTTATGTGGATTCTTATCTCCACCTGGCCTGTCTTCCCTTCACATTTCTTGTTGGGTAGGTCTAAGGGGGCGGAGTTCTTTCAGGTTTTCTGTATGACTGGAAGTCTTCCCATTACCTTCATTTTTGAAGGATATTTTCTCTGGCTATAGAATTCAAGGTCTGTGATGTTTTTCTTTGGGCACTTTAAAGATGCTGGTTGACTATCTTCTTGAGCGCACTGTTTCCAACAAAAGGTCTGCTGTCATCCTCAACTTTGTGCCTCTGTAGATAATCTGCCTTTTTTCCTTCTTGCTTCATTTAGTATTTTCTCTTTATTATCGGTTTTGAGCAATACGATTATCATGTGCCTTAATGTAGTTTTCTTCATGTTTCTTCTACTCAGGGTTTGCTGAGCTTTCAGATATACGGGTTCATGGTTTTCATTAAATTTGAAAAAGCTGAGTGCGGTGGCTCACGCCTGTAATCCCAACACTTCGGGAAGCCGAGGCAGGTGGATCACTTGAGGCCAGGAGTTCAAGACCAGCCTGGCCAACATGGTGAAAGCCCATCTCTACTAAAAATACAAAAATTAGCCAGGCTTGGTGGTACACGCCCGTAATCCCAGCTACTCAGGAGGCTGAGGCACGAGAATCGCTTGAACCCAGGAGGTGGAGTATGCAGTGAGCTGAGATTACACCACTGCACTCCAGCCTGGGTGACACAGCAAGACCCTGTCTCAAAAATAATAATAATAGATAAATTTGAAAACATTTGATCATGATTTCTGTATGTTTTTCGTCCCTCCTCTCTTCTGGGAACTCCAATTATATCGATATTAGGCTATCTGAAGTTGTCCCGCAGCTCACTGATTGTCTATTCATTCCTATGTCTTCACGTTCACTCATCTTTTCTTCTACAGTGTCTGTCACCAATTTCATCTAGTATATTTCATCTGAGATATTATAGATTTCATTTCCTAAAGTTTCATTTTGTAATGATCTTTTACAAAATCTTCCATGTCTTGATTTAACTTTTGTACATATAAAATACAGTTCTAACAACTATTTTAATGTCATTGCTAATTCTAAGGTCTGTATCACTTCTGAGTCAGTGGTTTTGATGGCTTCATTTCTTTCCTCATTATGGGCCATATTTATATGTATTCATTTATTCACAGTATTCATTTATTGAATGGCAGATATTGTGAATTTTACCTTGTTGGATGCCAGATATTTTTATATTCCTATAAATACTGTTGAGTTTTGTTCTAGGATACAGTGACTTAGAAATGGTGTGATCCATTTGGGACTTGCTTTTAGGGTGAGACCAGAGCCATGTTAAGTCTAGGGCTAATTTTTCCCCACCACAGGCAAAATCCTCCTGAGTCCTTCAACCAAAGCCTATGAATTATGGGGTTTTCAATTCTCACAGCTGGTGTGAACAGAGCCTACTCCCAGCCTTGTGTGAGCACCAAACACTGTTTCCTCAATCATTTCAGGTGTTCTTTCCCCAGGCTTGGTAGCTTCCTCACAACTCCTCGAACTGAGACAGCCTGCTGGCTACACCTGGGCTCCCCTTGTGATGCCCAACCCGAAACTCTGTTCAGGGAGAAGGTGGGCAATCACAAGGCTCAACTCACTTGGTTCCTGTTTCTCATAGATCAGTATCCTTCACAGCCTGATACCCTGATTGGCAGCTGTTAGTATACAGGTAGGGTTTACTGATTATAAGCTTCACTGTAATATAATCTGCCTGGACCATTTCACTGGGCCCTAACAGTAGTATTTTTAGGTTTCATCTCTTGGGCTGAACAGATTTCCCTAAGAAGAAACATCCTATCTATTGCTTAGAGAGCACACACCTGGCTGATAGGCTTCTTTACTCTGTGGCTGAAGGCACTGCAGGCAGTCTGAAGACACACTACAATGAAAAGTGTAGGTAGCTCTGCGGTAACGCAGCATGGAAAAAAAAAAAAAAAGAAAAGTACAGGTAGCTCATATTACAAAGGGCTGATTTCTGAAATATAAAGACCTTCTATAAATCAAAGAGAAAAAAAAATCAATGCAATTCAAGAGAAAAACAGGCCTCCCAAAATGAACACATGATTTAAATAAAAATATAGATGGCTCTTTTCTTAAAAGAAAATTAAAAGCATACTCAACAATATTTTACTATATACATTATAGGCCAGGGGCGGTGGCTCAGACTGTAATCCCAGCAATTTGGCAGGGTGAGGCGGGTGGATCACTTGAGGTCAGGAGTTCAAGACCAGCCTGGTCAACGTGGTGAAACCCCCGCCTTTACCAAAAATACAAAAATTAGCCAGGTGTGGTAGTGCATACCTATAATCCCAGTTACTTGCCAGGCTGAGGCATGAGTATCGCTTGAACCTGGGAGGCAGAGATTGCAGTGAGCCGAGATTACTGCAATCCAGCCTTGGAGACAGAGTGAGACTCTGTCTCTAAATAAATAAATAAATAAAGGCCGGGCGCGGTGGCTCAAGCCTGTAATCCCAGCACTTTGGGAGGCCGAGACGGGTGGATCACGAGGTCAGGAGATCGAGACCATCCTGGCTAACACGGTGAAACCCCGTCTCTACTAAAAAATACAAAAAAACTAGCCGGGCGAGGTTGCGGGCGCCTGTAGTCCCAGCTACTCGGGAGGCTGAGGCAGGAGAATGGTGTAAACCCGGGAGGCGGAGCTTGCAGTGAGCTGAGATCCGGCCACTACACTCCAGCCTGGGCGACAGAGCGAGACTCCGTCTCAAAAAAAAAAACAAAAAACAAACAAACAAACAAAAATAAATAAATAAATAAATAAATAATTTATATATTACGGTGCCCTTGTGTAATAAAGAAACCAATGTATAAAAAAAGTATTTTAATATGAAAAATATAAATTCAAATCACCTTGATATATTATCACCTGTCTTACTGGCAAAGATTCAGTTATTTGACAAAAGCTGATTTCTGAAACATAAACGGCTTTTATAAATCAAAGAGAAAAAAATCTATGCAATTCAATGGAAAAACAGGCCCCCAAAATTAACACATGATTTAAATAAAAATATAGATGGCTCTTTTCTTAAAAGAAAAATAAAATAAAATAAAAACATACTCTGACAAAGCTTAAAATAACTGATTGAGCATACTTGCTTGCTTTTACTAGTCCACTAAAACAGTAATGAAGAGTTTTAAACTTCTTTGTCTAACAGCCAAGGAGAAAAGGAGATAAAATAACAGTAAACACTATTGGAATTCATGAAGCAGATGAATGAGTAGTGACTTTGCAGACCCAAAAAGTCTGATTCTTAGGCTAGAAATTGAGAAAACCAAGAAGCAACCAGTTTACACTATGGAGCTCCCCCAAGAACTTCGGAACCGGCCATTGTGGTTATCCCTGGAAGTAAAGTTGACCAAGATGACTGCTTGAAAGTCAATTTTCAGAAAGTCAGACACTGGATTATCCAATACTGTGTTAACAAATCACTCCCAAACTGAGTGGCTTAAAACAGCAATTGTTATCTCACTGTTTCTGTGGATCATGAATTCAGAAGTGACTTGATTGGGTAGCTCAGGGTCAGACATCAGCTGAGACTGCACTCATCTGAAAGCTTGACAGGAGCTTGCAGTCACTTCGAAGGCGGCTCACTCCCAAGGCTTACAGGTTGCAGGCTGGGTATTGGCAGGAGGCCTCAGTTCCTCCCTGTGTAGGCCTCTCTCAGAGCTGAGTGTCCACACAGAATGATGCCTGGCTTCCCCCAGAGTGAGTGATCCCAGAGACCATGGTGAAAGCTGCAAAGCTGTTTATAATGTAGACTTGGAAATCACTTTTGCCATATCCTATTTGTCACACAGATCAGCCCTGATGTGGTGCGGGAGGGGATTGGCCCCAAGGTGAGGAACCCCAGGCAGTGAGAATCACTGGGGGCCATTTGGGATGATGGCTACCTCAGATGTGGAGCTCTCCTCTCCACCCCATCTCCTACTCTGAATAATCATGTGACTTTCCCATCACCTTCCTAACAGAAGATTCCAAGTCTATTATCTGGAAAGACCCAAAACATAGTTTCTCAACTGTGGTACCCCATTGTTGAGGGTGAGGGATTATAATAAAAACAAGGAGGTACGCAAACGTCTTTTCCTCAGTAATCTGAAGTGTTTCCTTTATCATATGCTAAACTGCTTTATGTACTTGGGTTTATTTATGAGTTTACTAACTTGTTTCATTAATCTATCTAGGTCGGTATGATGTTTTATTATTAAAGTTTATATCCATTAGGGACTATCTCTTATCACTCTTCTTTTTTGGCAACTGTATTCTGAAATCGTGGCTACATGCAAACAATTCTGAAGCTCCAAATTTCTAAAGAATTATAACACAGTGGGTTTCTTGGGAGAGACTGAAAATATTCAGATACCAGAAAGCTCACTATTCCATTAATAAGAAAATCATAAGTATTCATGAACATATAAGAAGTATGAAATTGTGCCCAATTAATTAATTGGTAGTAAGGTCCTTTTCCCTTAAGAGAACTATAGTCTAGTTACATAAAGGAGATATACAACCAGAGAACACAAGTTAATGGTTTCTGCAATGGCTTTACAAACAGCGGTTGACATCTAATATTTGACAAAATATTTTGCTTCAAAATAAATATCTTCTTACTTGTAACAAAAGCAGCTGGAGAAGATGATCATAGCAATTATGCAGACAGCCATAGAAATGAGCAAAACCAGCCATCGAATGCTGCCATCAAAAAATGGACCTGACAATAAAAGTAAACAATGAAATAAACAATGAAATGAAAAAATAATCTGAAGTGTTCAATTCTAGGTAGCTTGGTAAAACCAGAGAAGATATTTGAGAAGCATGCTCCGACTTTTCTCGGCTAACCTACCTATGACAACAGGGGGCAGTGTGGGTTGCAAATACTGGTTACATAAATTGGTCCGACAACATTCTATTGTCCGGCGTAGCTGGGCTTTTGGAGAATCCTAAAAGAAGAGTAATGATTAAAATTAGAAATTGTTTGGTATTTTAAACTGATGATACGTCATTTTAGTATTCATAAAATACAATTTCTAATTCAGTGAGTGAAAGGGGCCTGCAAATTTTATATATAAAAATGGATTACTGAAAGACTAAAATTTGTGCTGAAATAGTGAAGACTGCAAAATGGCTTTTCTTAAGAACATATCTATGTGGATGGTGTGTTAGACACTAGATTAGAATACCAAACCCGAACTTAGGTAATTAAAATTATAAACTGGTCTGGTACATATAATCTCACTGTGGTACTGAGATGTGGATGAGATTTAAGATCAGACTAAAAAGTGGGGGGTGTCTTAGTCCAAAGAAAAGGCTGGTTAGCAAGGCAGCTGAGCGTGCAGAGGCCACTGCAGACCCTGCCTACCCCAGCCATGTCGAAAGTCATGAGACTGATGCGGAGGCAAGTTGAGCATCTGTGGTGAGGGAAGGCCAAACTACAGAAAGCATTCCTGAGAGATGATCACAGATCACCAGCCAGAGAGGAGACTGTCCCTAAGAGAGCAGAAAGCTAGCACAGAGAAGGGCAGCAGCACTTACATATGATGTTTTATTATATTAACAATATAATATCTGACAAGTTGAATGCTGCCATTTCAGCACAGCCTGGGGAGAACTGCCATTCTGGACCAACATGTGAATAGCAAAGAACTGTTTGTCACTACGGAAGTCACAAGAATGTAAGCAGAAATTAAGGAAAAGCCTCAGTATAATCAGCTATGACTTTAAAAAGGTAAACATGAGCCCATGACTTCAGATTCTGTTGGGAAGATGGTCAAGAGCATTTGGAAATCTCCAAATACATATTTTATATTTTAAATGAAGTTTTATTCATAACTTTTACACAATTTTTACTTTTAAATGACCATAAGGAGAGAGAGAAAAAAGTTAGGCTTAAATTGGAGAGTCTGAAATAATCCCAGATTCAGAGAAAACTTACATGAAGGAGGAAATGAAAATCATATAACTAACTATTAATGAAAGAAGTGCCAAGCATCCAAGAGGGTTCCAGGAAAGCTAAAATGAGCTTGGCCTTGCAGAAGAGAAAAGTGCAAAGAAAAACCAAGAAAGAGTTTCTCTGGCAGCATGGGGTTTCTCCAAGCAACAGATGTACTGCTGACATGACAGTGGATGATGAGGACAAAAATGAACAATTCTTCAAGTCCTGTCTTGTTTCTTCTTCTCTATGAAGGATGCTGACAGGGTTGACGAAGGTAGCTCAAACACTACTAAGTGGGAAATGACATCCCAAATGTATGAAGAGATCTTACGATGCTTTTGTATTCTACATGAGTTCCTATCTTCTAAGCTAGGTGAATTATATCCCAGGAAGATGAGAACCCTTGTAAGAGAGATGGCTGAAAGAGAGATGAAATTTAAAGACTTCAGAAAGATGGAGCGTTGGAAACTATGATAGATAACTGAACGTTATATTTTTATATAAATATATATATGTTTACATGTATATGTTATATATGTCCCTTTTCTTTAAAAGGGAAAGAAAGTAGACTTTAAGCTGTGTGTGGTGGTGTGTGCCTACAATCCCAGCTACTTGGGAGGCTGAGGCATGAGGATCACTTGAAGCTAGGACTTCAAGTCCAGCCTGGGCAATGTAGTGAGACTCTATCTTTAAAAATAATAATTTTTAAAAAGAAGCCAAAAATAGACTCTGCCAACAGATTAAGGCAGCATAGTATTACAGAAAATACAAGGGTTTTGGAATCAAACAGTTTGAATCCTAGCTTTCCCAGTTGTTCACTTTGTGACCTTGAGCAAGTAATTTATCTCTGGGCTTTAGTGTGCTAAAAAATACAGGTTAAAAAAAATATCAGCTGGGCACAGTGGCTCACACCTGTAATCCTAGCACTTTGGGAAGCTGAAGCAGCAGAATGGCTTGAGCAGAGGAGTTTGAGACCAGGCTGGGCAACATAGTGAGACCCCATCTCTAAAAAAAACTTTTAAATCAACCAGGTGTGGTGGTGCGTGCCTGTGGTCCCAGCTACTCAGAAGACTGAGGTGGGAGGGTCACTTGAGCCCAGGAGGTTGAGGCTGCAGCGAGTTGTGATTGCGCCACTGCACTCCAGCCTGGGCGATGGAGCAATACCCTGTCTTTAAAACAAAAAAAATCTGCTCTATTGAGTAGTTGGAGGGAATCAAGGTAGAATATACTGACTCCCCAGGATACTATACACATATAGCAAATATTCAATAAATTAATTTCCCTTCCTCTGTGCTTGATATGAATCCCAGATGAGATTCTAGACTAAGCCAAAAAACTTATAAGCCCCTAAAGACCCAACATGGCTTCACTAAGAATAAGCAACACCTGACTCATCTCACGTCTGTCTTACTCAGGTTAACGATGTATCTCGGTCGGCAAAAACTGGGTTTCTCGAGGTTACGAATTTGGGTGACACAGCCTTTCCTTTCCCTGCACTCTCCACCCCTACCCTCTGCCAGTCAATTTGTATTTCTAGATTTATGTGGAGAATATGAATTTTTGTGGGAAACAAATTTACTCGGCACTTATGAAGTAAGAGATTCTGACTTAAATAAACTTATTCAGTGTGCTCAAACTGGAGACAGTGTATGAGGAAGGAACTGAAGCCAAGTTACAAGGAATGGCAGCGAGGTTTCTGAAAAATAATTTGTCCTACAGGAGGAAACAGAATAAGCACAATTTACCAGTGCGGCCCGGGGAGTGGAAGAACGTGAGGCCTGGTGAGAGACACTCACATCTGTTCTGCGCCACACCTGGCAGTGCGTGAAGGCACTGGGGAAAGGGTTAGGATGAGCATGAGAGAGCTGTGCTTGGGTGAGGTGCTGTGCTTGGGTGACATTTACCAAGAAATACAGAAAGTTAGATAAGTGCTGGTCAAAATTTTTGCTGGCATAACCCAATTCTTAAAAGCAACGTATCCTTCACATATTTTTCAGGTGACACTTAAAAATTTTCACCAAAAATTTAAATGGCTGCAATATATTAACAATTTCTGGCTTACTGTACATAATGATACTTTGAAATAGAATTGTTACCTCATTTTGAAATAGAAGTGTTACATCATTTTTAATGCATTCAGTAGAATCTAAATAGCATGTAATTTGATACCTATTATCATCATTTTAAAGAATAAATGAACAAATGCTTCATTTAGCAATGAGAAATTTTACACTACAACTCTTACTTCTCTTTGAACTCTTATTTCCTTTCAATATCTCCCACAATAATTATGTCCTAAAGTAATATATAACTGTCCACATCAAAGATAAGTACATAAAAATTCTTTTATTTCCTATAACTGTATGTCTTTAAGTCTTAGAAAATTATTCTAGTTTATCATAATCATTAGCATAAAATTGATCAAAAATATATATGTTACAATCTTTATTAAATACAAACTTAAGAAAATGTTATTGGAAAAGGCATTTTTTCTTTTTCTTTTTTTTATGATACAAGATCTGGCTGGCTATCACTCTGCACACTAGAGTGGAGTTGCATGATCTCAGCTTACGACGACCTCTGCCTCCCGAGCTCAAGTCATTCCTCCCACCTCAGCCTTTTTTTTTTTTTTTTTTTTTGAGACGGAGTCTCACTCTGTCACCCAGGCTAGAGTGCAGTGGTGCTATCTCGGCTCACTGCAACCTCCACCTCCAGGTTCAAACGATTCTCCTGCCTCAGCCTCCCAAGTAGCTGGGATTACAGGAGTGTGCCACCACGCCCGGCTAATTTTTGTATTTTTAGTAGAGACAGGGTTTCCACGTTGGCCAGGCTATTCTGAAACTCCTGACCTCAGGTGATCCGCCTGCCTCAGCCTCCCAAAGTGCTAGAATTACAGGCGTGAGCCACCAGGCCCAGCTAATTTTTATAGAGATGTGGTTCTGCCATGTTGCCCAGGCTGGTCTCAAACTTGTGAGCTCAAGCGATCTGCCTGCCTCGGCCTCCCAAAGTGCTGGGATTACAGGCAAGAACCACTGCGCCTGGCCAGGCATTTCTTTTTTTTTTTTTTTTTTTTTTTTTTTTTTTTTTGAGACGGAGTCTCGCTGTGTCTCCCAGGCTGGAGTGCAGTGGCGTGATCTCGGCTCACTGCAAGCTCCGCCTCCCGGGTTCATGCCATTCTCCCGCCTCAGCCTCCCGAGTAGCTGAGACTACAGGCGCCCGCCACCACGCCCGGCTAGTTTTTTTTTTTGTATTTTTAGTAGAGATGGGGTTTCACCGTGTTAGCCAGGATAGTCTCGATCTCCTGACCTCGTGATCCACCCGCCTCGGCCTCCCAAAGTGCTGGGATTACAGGCTTGAGCCACCGCCCCCAGCCGGCATTTCTTAATCATATGGATGGGTCTTTAAAAAAAAAATCAGTTCACGAATTCATGGATAAATATTACTTACTGCTAGAGTGAGAAGATTCATCATTAATTTTATTCTTATTTTTCCTTTTGTCATCATCAAGACAATTTATTCACATAAGCAAGATGATAATAATGGAAGGAAATTATTATACCATTGTCCCATAATTTTCTTTTGAGATGGAGTTTCACTCTTGTTGCCCAGGTTGGAGTGTAACGGCACAACTTCAGCTCACTGCACCTCCACCTCCCGTGTTTAAGCAAGTCTCCTGTCTCAGTCTCCCAAGTAGCTGGGATTAAAGGCACGTGCCACCACGTCCAGCTACGTTTTGTATTTTCAGTAGAGACAGGTGTCGCCATGTTGATGAGGCTGGTCTCTAAATCCTGACCTCAGTTGATCCACCTGCCTCGGCCTCCCGAAGTGCTGGGATTACAGGCTTAGGCCACCGCACCACCTCAATCAGCCCATAATTGTTTAAAGTCCTTCCAAAGCATATGCTAAAAGTGCCATAAAGATCCTATCAACAAAAATTACTTTCAATGATCCAGCAACTTGGTTGAAAGCAAACAATTGAAAACCATCTGTCATGTAAATACTTACTTGATATTCCCACATAGCCTACACTGATGCCTTTACTTCGAATTATAACACCGTCTGGAAACCTCAAGTTTTATACCTCAGGCCTTCTATTTGTAAACTAGGAGGGGTTGCCTATGAAAAATGACTAAGGGAAAGAGAACTGCTTGAGAAGTTCTGTTCTCAGGCAGAGAAATATTCAGCAACAGGACCTATGGAAGTTTAGGATCCAAAAACTGATTCCCTTAAAACCATCAACGTGCCCGTTACCCTTGTATAACACAGTCTGAGTTACACTGTGTTTAACAGAGCATGAAGACTGCTCTGTTAAATAAAGAATCAATATGGTCAAAGCTAACATCTATTAAGCCCTTACTATGTGCCAATTGTGCTAAACTATTCATATACATATAATTTGATCCTTATAGTAATTCCTTCATTTCTTTGGGAGAAAACAAGAAAGCAGAGCACCTTGTCCAAAGGTTCACAGCAGTATATAGATTTGAACAGCTTGTCAAGTTTAACAACTAACTTATAATGGTGAATTCAGTTTAGGACAGGCCTACTCTAGGGGCCTGTTGAACACTAGTTATTACTGCTGGGCTCAGTACCCTAACCATAGCTCTTTCTTCAATTTTTTAAGTGATTAAAAAATGTATAGTATGTGTGGCTGACAAATATGCAAACAGCCTAAAACTGGAAGAAACAACTAAATTAGCATCCTTTAAATCCTGACCAATTAGAGCAAAGGATTAATACTTGTAAGATAAAATTCATATAGACAAGTATGTAACAACTGTATAGGAAAATCTCATTCCATTCCCATCTAGTTATTTGTGTGAAGAAACCAACAGCACCAAAGAAGAGTGGAGGAGATGTGGCTCAGCAGCAGCATGAGTGAGTGACATGGGGATTTCAGCTTACAGAAGGCTCAGTGGTTCAAGAATATGGCGTGACTGCCAAACATCTAACACGAGACTGTGTTTAGAAAAAGGGAACAGGACTATTTACTCTCTACTTTTTTCCTTGGTCATACCACACTCAATTCTGCGTATTACACTGAGGAAGTGGAGAGTGAATAACTGTAAAGCTGATCATATAAGGAGCAGTTGAGGTCACTATGAACTATTACTTTCACTGGGTAAAGACTAGCAGGATGAAGCACTTTTTTTTTAGTTAGTAAAAGGCTATCATCTTAAAAAGAGATTAGGTTTGTTCTCTATGGTCCGAAGAGTCAGACAGGAAGACAGATTTGCAGTCATTTACAAAGAGGGTGATTCCAAACATTAGCTGAGAGGTTGAAACATATAACCTTTAAGGTTTCTATCCATCCTGAGAATTTCTTTTCCTTTTTTTTTTTTTTTTTTTGAGACGGAGTCTCACTCTGTCACCCAGGCTGGAGTGCAGTGGCGTGATCTCGGCTCACTGCAAGCTCCGCCTCCCGGGTTTACGCCATTGTCCTCCTGCCTCAGCCTCCCGAGTAGCGGGGACTATAGGCGCCCACCACCACACCCAGCTAATTTTTTGTATTTTTAGTAGAGACGGGGTTTCACCGTGTTAGCCAGGATGGTCTCCATCTCCTGACCTCATGATCCGCCCGCCTCGGCCTCCCAAAGTGCTGGGATTACAGGCGCGAGCCACAGCGCCCAGCCCCCATCCTGAGAATTTCCAAACAATAGGAACAATTTCCTAACATAGCTGAGACTTAAATTATGCACAAACAATTCTATCTGTAGCTGGTTTTCAGAAACACTGGAAGGATCTCCTGGGACAAAATTACTATACAGAATTTGAGGAGATCAGGTTTACAACCCAGAGCCATCAGGATGCTCATGAACTATTACCACCCTGATTCCTTCGTTGCTGCTTTGTTAAAGCAGCTCCACTGATACCTCCTTACAAGGCCTTAACATTTTTTTTTCAACTTTAGAGGTTGCCCTAGAGTTTGCAGTATATCTTTAACATTTCTAAGTTGCCTCAGAGTGATACAAAGGTTATTGCCACTATCTTAAAAGTCTTTTCAATAAATTTTATAATCTACAAATAAGTGTGACAATATAATTTTTTTGCAGTCATGAAAACCTAGGATGATTTAAAACATTTTACTTTTTTAAAGTAAAATAATCTGGAACTTAAATTACCATAATCATATTACTTGAATAAAATTTTTATTTTTAAAGAAACGTTAGCTGCAATTATTGTGATAAGAAAGTTTAGAAACTTGTCTTCATTGAAAATTGTAATCAGTAGCCAGAGACAGTTGAAATTTAAAAAAAAGAAAAAAGAATTTTTTTTTGTTTTGTTTTTGAGACAGGGTCTTGCTCTGTGGCCCAGGCTGGAGTGCCGTGGAACGATTTCAGCTCACTGTAACCTCGGCCTCCCAGGCTTAAGCAATTCTTCTGCCTCAGCCTCCCAAGTAGAGAACAAAGAAAATTGTAATCAGGCTGGGCACAGTGGCTCACACCTGTAATCCCAGCACTTTGGGGGGCCAATGTGGGCAGACTGCTTGAGCCCAGGAGTTTGAGACCAGCCTGGGCAACATGGCGAAACCTGGTCTCTACAAAAAATACAAAAATTAGCCAGGTATAGTGGCATGCACCTGTAGTCTCAGCTATCCGGGAGGCTGGCTTGAGGATGCAGTGAGCAGAGATCACAGCACTGCACTCCAGCCTGGGCAACAGAGCCAGGTGCTGTCTATGGAAATAAAAAAGGAAAAAAAGGAAATTGTAATCAAACAATTAGCTTTTCAGAAATGATTTAGTTATAAACTCCACATATGAATACAGGACAGAATCTAGACAGAACGTATTCCTCCAACATATTTACTGACATGAACATACAGCCATGTGTACGTCAGGCATGTTTCTCCTAGGGGGAAATTGATGCTTTTGTGTGGCCCCTCCCTTCTTTGTCTCATGGGTCCCAAATTATATCTTACTTTGCACTGAAAATCAGATCCTTCATATTTCATACACCCTGAAGCTAATGTGGTTTCTCCCTGGTCATCTTCTTCTATGATGGCAAAGCAATGTCCATTAGTTCTAAAACAGAAAAAAAAAAAAAAAAAAACATAAATTCACATAGAAAGTACTAATGAAATTTGAGTCTGAATGTGAACAGGTACAGACAGCCTTTAATACTTTGTTTTGTGATTCAGAATTGCATTCACATGTGATTTACTGGCAAAGCCAAAGCGGTTTTAAGACAAATGAAAGTTATGTCTGAGCTAAGATCTAAAAGGCCAGTGACAACCCCTTGTCAAGCAGAAAAGGATTTCGATTAAACAAGTCCTCTACATAGGAGTTATGTGACTTTTCTTTGCTAATCACAGTCATGTAATCACAGAAAGCTGATTTATACAATTTTATAAGGTAAGTCATGTTTTGAAAATATACTTTAAAATAACTTTGTCTCTTTTTACCCATTTTTTCAGTACTCCCATATTGTATATGCTAATAGATAAAAACTTTTCTCTGAAATATACAGATAGGCTTAATGACCCAAAAAAGGGGGACTGAAAGGCACCTTTTACTGAATATGATGGGAAAACAGGGAGAGGACTTTTGAATAAATTTTCAATAAATTTACATACATATATTTAATGAAATTATTATCTTAGTGTTAGCATCCTGGAATTTCCCCTTAATATATTCATATAGACTTCAACAGGTCTGGGAGAAATTTCTAAAAGCTTTTTCTGCGCTCCTATTTATTGTTAATATCAGGAATTGTGCTGCTTCTACTTAGAAGAATTTTGCAGAATTCTTTGTTTTCTGTCAGGAGAAAATGTTACGTGTGGGGCAGAATTCTGCTAAAATGGATGACTCAGTTTTACTCTGGGTTACTCTGGGTTACTAACAGACAGCCCATTATATCAGGCAGGTACTACAGACAAGAAATTTAGCAAAAGATTATTTGGTGACACAGTGGAGAGCAGTTCCCTGCTGGCAAACTCCCAGGAAGGTGTAAATGGAAAACTAGTCACAGTCAGCCATGCAGAGTCCACCACCACCAGGGGACAAGCAGCACACCTAAGACACGATGACCATCACATAGGTTCAAGAGTTTACGTGTAAAGTTTCATGCTTTCTATCTGGTCCATTCAAGGAGCATACAATTATTAAAAGTACAAAACATGACATTCGTTACTGCCTCTATAACAAGGAGACAATTAATTCAGGTTGAGTTGTTCAGGCAATTTTTTTTTTTGGTCTTATTAAGTCAATATGTCAAGTGTTTCCAACAAATATGGACTAGAATTACATAATCATATATAAACATGTTGTGGAGTTAACATGAAATACAGTAGAAAAATTATAAATCAGATTTGGATTGGTAAATTCACAGGTAAGAAAAAAGTTCAAAATTAATTAACACAATATGATTAATATATATCCGCAGAATATTTCAACCAATTAAAAAGTAGGAGGCCAGGTGTGGCAGTTCACACTAGTAATCCCAGCACTTTGGGAAGCTGAGGTGGAAGGATTGCTTGAGCCCAGGAGTTTGAGACCAGCCTGGGCAAAATAGCAAGACCCTGTCTACAGAAGAAGTAGGAGGTTGTCGGTGAGTTTTTTGATTTTTTTTTTTGGTAATCTCTAAGTTTTCTAAAATGACTTCAAGATTAAAAGATCATTAAAAAACTCAGATGTTAAAAAAAATACTAAATCCCTTTGAAATTATTTTAAAAGCTGCATTATAACATAATTCTAATATAGTAACTCACCTATCAATCATTTAATGGAGTAATGTTCTAATACACAAAACACAAGGCTTTTTGGCTTTCTGGAAAGATACCATATATGAAGGAAAAAAAAAAAACCTTAGACAAGCTTAATAATTCTTAAAATAGCACTAAATGCAACTCTATTCTCCTAACTCTTAAGAAGGGCTGCATAAAATACTTACATGCATGTGTTATTAATAGCATCATCCGGGCAGTGCCCTGAGCAATAGCACTTTAAAAAAGGCAAGGTATCCTCTGGTGCTAAGGTTACTCCATTTTCTGACTTTTTCTGGTCGGAGTCTGATTTCATCCCAGTGCCATGGAGCATACTGTCTAGATTCTGTCCTGCATTCAAATATGGAATTTGTAAGTAAATCATTTCTGAAAAGCTCATTGTTTGATTACAATTTTCAATGAGAAAACGTTGCTAAGCTTTCTTATCACAATAATTGTAGCTAACATGTTTCTTTAGAAATGTAAATTTCATTCATACAACAAACAGACATTTCTTAATAAGTTACTATGCACAGAATTACTGCACCAGGTATTGTGGGGTATATGAAGACAGCTATATCACAATTTTTGCACTAGTGAAAGACAAACAAGAGTGGTACAAGGCAGAATACAGTCAAATCTTGTTTTTTATATTTTTAAAATAACTTTAAAAAATTTTAATTTAACCAGGGGAAAGCATGAACACAGTCCCTCACTATCACAATTATGCAGTTGAGTTTCCCATGTTTGGGGAAATCACAGGGGTCAGCACATCTGGAGTGCAATGAATAAGCCTCGCCCTGGGAAAACCACCTTCGTGACCCTGGTCTCTCCCTTGTCAGGTTAAAGTATACAGTCATCACTTGTAAGAAAGGTACAAAATGGGGAGAGACTTCAGAGACGTCTGTGAGAGTTTCCAACCATTAAATAGAGACAAGTTATGATTCTTCTTTTAACTCTTTGGTTCAAAACTTGTGACTAGCTTTCCTTTATTTGCGCCTCTATGTGGAAAAGGAGTTACTAAGCATCTTGCTTTGGCCTTTAATTGCTTAAGTAAGGAAATCATGAGAGCACAGGGACCAATCATGTTATCTGGAGACTTTTACCTCAAGGTCATTGGTTTGAATGCAGACCAGGGTGGCAGAAAGTGAAGGTTATAGAAGGGCAGCAGTTAGCTCACAGAAATGGAACTATGTTCTTACATGAGAGCCTAGTAGCCTGCAGTGACACATACTGTCATATCTGGTACTAAATCTTTCAGGTTGGAAACAGAACAGTACTAAAAAGACTGTTCTAGTAATTACTTCTTCTCTCTGACTCAGCTAGGCCATTCTTTGTGGGTTACTCTCAAGGGAATAAAAGGTAGAACCAAGCAGACAAGTGTATATGTATTTCATTATAAATGTTAAATAAGTGGTTCAAGACACAACACAGACTTGACATTACATTTAACATACTGATAAGATAAACTACTGAAAAGACAAAAAATATCACATATGCACACACTGATAACAGAAAAAGCACTGCTAAATAGTATTTTGGTGATTCCACGCCTTCAGTTTTAATAATCTTCACTTTTTTTTTTTTTGGAGACATGGTCTCACTCTATTGCCCAGGCTGGAGTACAGTGATGTGATCATAGCTTACTGCAGCCTCAACCTCCCAGGCTCAAGTGATCCTCCCACCTCAGCCTCTAGAGTAGCTGGGACCAAGGGCACATGCCACCAGGCCTGGCTAATTTTTAAATTCTTTATAGGGACAAGGTCTCCCTATATTGCTCAGGTTGGTCTTAAACTCCTGGGCTCAAGTGATCCTCCCGCCTCAACCTTCCAAAGTGCTGGGAATACAGGCGCGAGCTACCATACCTGGCCAATAACCTTCACTTTCTTATGCTGAATATTTAGTAAAGGAATTTGCTACTGAATGACTATATATTAACAAACAACAGGAGAGAAAACTTTTTTTTTTTTTTTGAGATAGAGTCTCCTCTGTCACCCAGGCTGGAGTGCAGTGGCGCAATCTTGGCTCACTGCAACCTCTGCCTCCCAGGTTCAAGCGATTCTCCTGCCTCAGCCTCCCGAGTAGCTGGGATTACAGGCACCCCCCCATCATGCCTGGCTAATTTTTTTGTATTTTGTTGGTAGAGACGGGGTTTCACCATGTTGGCCAGGCTGGTCTCAAACTCCTGACCTCAAGTGATCCACCTGCCTCAGCCTCCCAAAGTGCTGGGATTATAGGCGTGAGCCACTGTGTCCAGCCAGGAGAGAAAACACTTAAAAAAAAAAAGATGAAGTTTGCATACATACATATATTACTCATCCCTGTGCCTCCTCCCCCTCCCCACACTCTCCTTTCAGAAATAAATTCCGTAATATAATGTCAAGGCTTCCATTGCACCTGACAGCTACAAAGCAGAAAGATCTCATTTATGTTAGAAACATCAACTGTAAAAGATGGGGTGGGGGGAAGCAGGAGGTACAGGAAGGGAAGAAATCCACTGAGCAGGGAATGAGGAGACTGGGATTCTGTTTTACTGTGGGCCTACCCCGCTTTACCTAGCTGGATGGTCTTGGGCAAGCCATGACACTTGTCCAGGCTTCATTTACTCTATAAGGCTATAGGAGTAGAGGACAGGTGAGGTCACCTAACCAGCTTTAAAATCCTATTACGTTAACAGAAGACACTTATCAATTCAGCTCTGGAGAACAAACAATATAATATATATCAGCAATTAATTTTTCAAAAATCTAGTTACACAAAAAAAGCAGTTTAGTGTGGCAGAAATGTCACTTAACAGCAAGAAGTGAAGGGTTCAAGTTCCAGTTATGGGCACAGATAAGTTACTCTCTGAACCTCAGCTCTCTAGCTATAGAAAATGGTGATAATAATTCCTGCCTAATTCAAATCAAGAGGTTATAGGTAGATAAAATGAATATCTACTAAAGTGCTTAACTACATGTAAAACAGTATACAAATAAGATGTTACTAATAACAAAGATCGTAACACTAAAAGATCACTGATACATGAAAAACTCAAAGTTATATGAAACTTCCTAGAATACAATTTGAATTTACGAGACAAAAAACTCAATTACAATAGTTGTATCTGGAGCTTATATTATTGCCAAATATTCAACAGAATACTTATTAGGGGTCTATTATGTGCAGGCAAGGTATTAAATGCTAGAAACGCAAAGATGTGGCATCAAAACCATGTATGTGGCCTTGAGAAACTTGGTGGGAAGCAGAGGGGGAATAAGCACAAAAGCAAATAAATACAAAGTGAAAAGTGACAAAATACAAGGCCAGGTACGGTGGCTCACCAGCCTGGTCAACATAGTGAAACCCTTTCTCTACTAAAAATATTTAAAAATTAGCTGGGCATGGTGGCGGGCGCCTGTAATCCCACTATTCGGGTGGCTGTGGCAGGAGAATGACTTGAACCTGGGAGCCACCATGGAGGCTGCAGTGAGCAGAGATCAAGCCATTGCACTTCAGCCTGGGTGACAAGAGCAAAACTCCAACTCAAAAAAAAAAAAAAAGTGACAAAATATGGAGGTGTTATGTAAACAAAGGAAAAGGCTCATCCTAGGTGTCAAATTCAAATCGATCTTAGGTGTCAAAAGTAATGAAATCTAAGCCACATCTTAAAAACTTGCAAGATTGGCCGGGCGCGGTGGCTCAAGCCTGTAATCCCAGCACTTTGGGAGGCCGAGACGGGCGGATCACGAGGTCAGGAGATCGAGACCATCCTGGCTGACACGGTGAAACCCCGTCTCTACTTTAAAAAATACAAAAAACTAGCCGGGCGAGGTGGCGGCGCCTGTAGTCCCAGCTACTCGGGAGGCTGAGGCAGGAGAATGGCGTGAACCCGGGAGGCGGAGCTTGCAGTGAGCTGCGATCCGGCCACTGCACTCCAGCCTGGGCGGCAGAGCGAGACTCCGTCTCAAAAAAAAAAAAAAAAAAAAAAAAACTTGCAAGATTTCACCAAGTGGATATTGAACATAGAGAAAGGTAGCAGGCCAAGAGCCTCTCTGCACTGTCCCTAGATGATAGCACCCATTCTGTTGATGGCTCCTGGATGTACCCCTCTAGCCATGACCTGCTTAGGCATCTCCTGACTGACTTGTCCTAACTTTTGATTTGCCTCAGACCTGGTCTTACCAAAGTCTTTTGGCTCAACCTCCAAAATGTACATCAATTGTTTTCATTTTTCTCCACCTCCGCTGCTGTCACCAAGGCCCATCACATCATGCCTCTACCAAGGTAAGAAGTCTCCAACTCGTCTCTCTGCTTCTGCTCTTGGTCCCTGCTATCCATTTCCCACAGAGCAGCCAGAGACATTTTATAAACACAAATCTGTCACTCCTATTTAAAACCAACCAATGGCTCCACAATGCACTCAGAATAAAATCCAACCTCCACTGTGTGCTCCCGGGGCCCAGGAGGATCTGGATCCTGTAGGCCTCACCATCGTCACTTCACTTGCCACACGGCCTTCTGTCAGTTCTGAACATGTCAATCTCTCCCCACCCATAAGTCCCATATATTTACAAAGAATAAATTACGAGTCCTGGGGTGGACTGGGGGTATGTATAGGTTATACTTCAAAACACACACAAAATATTTAATAGCTTATATGCTTAAGTATAACATCTCAGAAAAAGATGAAAACATATACATACAAAGATACAGTTACAAGAGACACATGACTATACACAGGCACATTTACAGGTCCTTGTCATAAATGGCAATTTCTGGCATCAATGATTTTACTAGATTTTTATTCCTGGCTAAGTACTTTTTCATACTTTCCCAATAATTTATTGGCTTCCTTTTTTTACAGCAAATAAATGCCCTCTGCCCCAAGCTTAAGATAGAATGTCTACAACAGAACTCAGATGGCAAACGGTTGGTGAGACCAATGGACTACTGATGCACTATACATGTGAGCTAATCAGCAATGGTAGCCTAATGAATTCTGTAACAATAGTCTGCATCATTAATTAAATAGAAACCAGGAAGACATCAGCAGGAGGAAAGTCAAGTACAAGGAGGCAAGAACTAGGGAAAAGGTGGCATGTCTACAACTGTGCTGTCCCGTATGGTAGCCCCTAGCCACACTTAAAATGTAGGTGAATTAAAATGAAGTAAAATTAAAAATCAGTTTCTCACTCACACTAGTCACAACTCAAGTGCTCAAAAGCCACATTTGGCTAGTAGCTATCACACAAGACAGCAAAGATATAGAAAACAGGTATTGGTTTTGTGGGCCCCAAGGTCTCTGTCACAATATTCAATTCTGCTGATACAATGCAAAATCAGCCATACTACATGTACAAAAATGAGCATGGGTGTGTTCCAGTAAAATTACTTATGAATAATAAAATTTGAGTTTCATATAATTTTCATGTGTCATGAAATATTCTCTTGATTTTTCTTCAATCACTTAAAAATGCAAAAACATCATTCTTCACTCATGAGCAGCACAAAATGAAGCAATGCGCTGGATTTAGTTTGTGGGCTATCGTTTGCAAACTGCTGATACAGAAATTTCCCTCACCAAAGTTAGTTCTATCGTACTATGTTGGTCTAGGGGGAAAATTAAAGCAAAAAGAAAAGACTTTGTGGCAGGGCCAGAAAGCATAGAAATGGGCTTTTCACATCTGATAGGATAATATGTGAATGATTAGGCTTTTTTTATGACACTTTTGGAAGGCCAATAAAAAATTACAATTGGATGTATTTCAGTTGAACATTAAAAATTGCAGTTAATCAGTTAACATTAATCAAAGTTGGTTCTGAACCCGTTATCAAGAATGAGGTGATTCCGACACATACTGACATGCAGTGTCATTCATAATGTCACTGAGGGGCAAAAAAAGCTTCTAGAAACATGAATATAGCTATTGCATTAAAAATCATATGCTTGGCCAGGCATGGTGGCTCACGCCTGTAATCCCAACACTTAGGGAGGCCGAGGTGGGTGGATTACCCGAGGTCAGAAGTTTGAGACCAGTCTGGCCAACATGGTGAAACCCTGTCTCTACTAAAAATACAACAAATTAGCTGGGCATGGTGCTGTGAGCCCGTAATCCCAGCTACGCGGGAGGCTGAGGCAGAGGAATCACTTGAACCAGGGAGGTAGAGGTTGCAGTGAGCCAAGATCACGCTGCTACACTACAGCCTCGTCAACAGAGTGGGACTCCATCTCCAAAAAAAAAAAAAAAGAAAATCATATGCTTGCCAGGCATGGTGGCTCACACCTGTAATCCTAGCACTTCGGGAGGCCCAGGCAGGTGGGTTGCTTGAGCTCAGGAGTTCAAGACCAGCCTGGGAAACATGCTGAGACCTGGTCTCTACAAAAAAATTTGAAAAATTAGCTGGGTGTAGTGGAGCACACCTGTAGTCCCAGGTACTTGGGTGGGTGAGGTGGGAGGATCGCTTAAGAACCCAGCAGGTTGGCAGGAATGGTGATACAGGCCTGTAATCCTAGCACTTTGGGAGGCCGAGGTGGATGGATCACCTGCGCTCAGGAGTTCAAACCAGCCTGGCCAACATGGCGAAATCCTACTAAAAATAAAAAAATTAGCCAGGTGTGGTGGCAGGCACCTGTAACCCCAGCTACTCAGGAGGCTGAGTTGGAGAATCGCTTGACCCCAGGAGACAGAGGTTGCCGTGAGCTGAGATCTTGCCACCGCACTCCAGCCTGGGCAACAGAGCAAGACTCTTGTCTCAAACAGAAAGAAAAAAAAATCATATGCTCAAACGAAGTTTACACTGTTGAATTCCTTTTATTGTATTATGATCAGAGTATGTGGTCTTTGAGGTATCTTATTCTTTTTGTTTTTGTTTTTTTTTTTTTGAGATGGAGTCTCACTCTGTCGACCAGGCTGAAGTACAGTGGCATGATCTCCACTCACCACAACCTCTGCCTCCTGGGTTGAAGCAATTATCCCGTCTCAGCCTCCAGAGTAGCTGGGATACAGGCGCCTGCCACCATGCCTGGCTAATTTTTGTATTTTTAGTAGAGATGGGGTTTCACCACGTTGGCCAGGCTGGTTTTGAACTTCTGACCTCAAGTGATCCGCACGCCTCAGCCTCCCAAAGTGCTGTGATTACAGGCGTGAGCCACCGCACCCGGCCAAGGTATCTTATACTTAACTGAAATATTATTTCAAAAGTACCCATGATAATCCAAGGGTGGTGTGGGAGAAGTGCATGGGGGTAGAGAGGAAATAGGCTTGGTCATGAGTTGATACTGTCAAAACTGAGTGACAAGTTCATGGAGTTTCACTATATTATTCTCTCTACTTAGGCATATGCTCAAATAAGTGTTTTTCCTAAAAGTAGTTTGGTGTTTTTTGTTTTTTTGAAATGGTGTTTTTGCTCTTGTTGCCCAGGCTGGAGTGCAGTGGCATGATCTCGGCTCACCACAACCTCCGCCTCCCAGGTTCAAGCGATTCTCCTGCCTCAGCCTCCCGAGTAGCTGGGATTACAGGCACGTGCCACCACGCCTGACTAATTTTCGTATTTTTAGTAGCGATGGGGTTTTTCCATGTTGGCCAGGCTGGTCTCGAACCTCCAACCTCAGGTGATCCGCCCGCCTTGGCCTCCCAGAATGCTGGGATTACAGACATGAGTCACCGTGCTTGTTTTTTTTTTTTTTTTTTTTTCTGTAAGTAGTTTAAAATAAGAATGTATTCTCATAGGATCCAAAAATATATATATATATATTGAACCCTACAAGTAAACCAAAAAGGCCTCTTTGGGCCCATCCAATCCCCCTCCCACTCCTTAAACATAACCACTGTTATCTGTTTGGTGTATACGCTTCTTGTCCTTTTTCTATTCATTTACATATATTCTTCCAGAAAACTTTTTATTTTTTTGAGACAGGGTCTCTCTCTGTTTCCCAGGGTGGAGTTCAGTGGCCCAGACTCGACTCACTGCAACCTCCGCCTCCCCGGTTCAAGTGATCCTCCCATCTCAGCCTCCTGAGTAGCTGCAACTACAGGCACATGCCACCACGTCCCACCAATTTTTGTATTTTTAGTAGAGACAGGGTTTCACCATGTTGGCCAGGCTGGTCTCGAACTCATGAGCCACCGCACCCAGCCAGAAACCTTTTATAAAAGTAGAGAAAACTGTACAATGAACCCACACGCACCCATATAGCCCAGCTTTTATGATGATCAATTTATGGCCCTTCTTGTTTCACTCCTTCCCCCTTTCATATAATTATGAAGCTAATACCAGATATGTCCTTTTATCTGTAATATTTCAATGTGTATCTCTAAAAGATAAGGACTTAAAAAAAAACAAACACAATTATCACATCTAAAAAATTAATAGTAATTCCTTATCCTTACCAATATTATCAAACATCAAGGCAATGTTCAAATGTCCAATTATGTTATAAATGTTATAAATTGCTTTCTAATTTCTAATTGTATCATAAATGTTACAAATTGCTTTAGTAGTTTCCTTGAGTCAGGATCCAAATAAGGTTCACACATCACACCTGGTTGTCTCCAAGTCTCTTAATCTACCAGTTTCTTCTTCCTCTTCCTGACCTTGAGATTTACTTGAAGACATTGGGTAACTTGTCCAGTATTTACCAGTATAGCATTTACCACAGTCTGGAATTTCTGATCACATCCTCCTGGCATCATTTAACATGTCCTCTTGTTCTCTATGGATTTTGTAAATGGTAGTTAGCTCGAGAACTGTGCTGTCCAATATGATAGCCACAAGCCACATGTGTCTATTGAGCGCTGAAATGCAGCTGCTCTGCATGTTGTGGGGAGGAGAGAACCAAATGTCTGCTTATCTCTGTTTGTAAGGTCTAGATTCACTAGTTCAATTAGCATAGTATAAAATAATGTATCTAATCCTATCATTTCTCTTCTTTTTTATGACTTGGAATACATCTATGAGATGCTTTCCCTCACCTACTAATTGGATACAGGTGGCACAGTTCATATTAGAAAGGCAAGATTAATGCTTGATTTCCCCCTCTATTTACCAATTTTCAAAATTAATGACTTGAACTAGTTGTTTTCTTTTTTAGAGACAGAGTCTTGCTCTGCTGCCCAGACTAGAGTGCAGTGGCATGATCATGGCTCACTGTAGCCTCAAGCTCCTGGACTCAAGTGATCCTCCCCCCTCATCCAGGAATACAGGCACACACCACCACACCCAGCTAATTAAAAAAAATTTTTTTTGTAAAGACCAGCTCTATGTTGCCCAGGCTGGTCTCAAACTCTTTTTTTTTTTTTTTTTTTTAAAGGGGCTCCCAGTTTAGCCATGGATGGTCTCAAACTCTTGAGGCTCAAGTTATCCTCCTGCCTTGGCCTCCCAAAGTGCTGGCATGTACAGGTTTAAGTCACAGCCTCCAGCCCTAACTAGTTTTTTTCTAAAGTGTCATTACAAACACATGGATTTAAACATATTTGATTTGTTTGAATCCACTGCAATTCGTGTCCAATTCAACCCGGTCACTGAATCCTTTGAACTTTTCTCCTTGCTTTCTGGCCAAGATACCAAGATCACCTTGCTCTTTCCCTGACAAACTTAAACTTAGTGATTTCTCCAAGGAGTTCTAGATCCTTAGTGAAAAAAGATAATCAGATACTACAAATGGGTTGTTACAGGTGCTTGTTGCTAATGGGTTGGTCAGTGTAAAAATATATGGCGAAAAAAGTAGTTTTGCAACTTGCTCTTTTCACTTTAACTGTATTCATCCATTAAACAAAAATGTACTGAGTACACAGTGCTAGCCACGGTTTTAAGCCCTGGGTGACTAGAAGAGTAAACAAAACAAAGTCCCATATATATTAAAGCTTACAGTCTTGGACAGAGAAAGACAATAAAGACGAATAAATACTGACATTTGGTACTATTTTAATATTTATTCATAGATAAGTGCTATGATACCAAATAAAGCAGGTCATTTTCTAGCATGGGAAAGGAGCAGAGGGCCTCAGAGCGGAGGTCATTAAACCAAAGGCCAGGAGAACGGGCAAAGCAGAGGCCAGTGGCTAGGTCAGAAATTCTCAGAACACAAATCTAGACAAGATATTTAACTGTTTAATGGAACGAAAACAAAGAGACCAAAGAAAATAGAATGTAGGACTACTACAACTTTATGGGAACTGCACTGCCAAAGATATCCCAGGCTGACTCAGTCAGACTGTGAGTTTTCAATCCATAGGACAATTTCCAGTAATCAGACCTCCATACTAACAGAAAGCAGGCTGCTAAAGCTGTTCAGTCTCCACAAAGATCATCATCCACTAATTCCATCTCATATGTGACCATGAAGGCAGAAACACTAGCCAAGAAACACCAGAGAGAAGGCAAATCCTCCCAGAAAATAAAACTAGAGGCTGACAAACAGGCTAAGCATCATTAATCTACATGCTATGGAGCAGTGAATACTGAGGTTGTTTCCAATTTTTCTTCCTCTGAATGGGAGTTTTATATAGTACTTAATCCCACTTCATTTTTGTCACTGGATACTGGGTATACTGTGCACTGATAACTGCTTTTAGCCACACACTGCTGGACCCTGAAGAGGCACCTGGACCTGAAGGAGAGGGCTTCGCACCAGCCACAAGTCCTGGATTAGTAGCTGCGTGTACTACGTGGATGCAACTCTGGGGTATAGAACCCTTTGAAAAGGAACTGAAAATTTCATAGCAACATGAGCATTTTAGCATATGTATGACGTCAGGTTGACAAATGTGGTACCCGGCAACAGATACTCTTATTCTTCCCCTCCTTCCCTTGCTGGCAACAGGCATGTGCACATGTACACACACATTAAGGGTCTGCCCCTCCCCCATGTGATTCAGGGAAGCGCAGCCCTCTACTCTCAGCAGAGATAATTGTTGGTCTAATCCAACAATTTTAGTTCCATTCCCCTTGCCAGTGATTTAACATAAGAGCATACAATGAATTTTGGCCACTAAGATGAGAAGGAAGTCTGTTGGGGAGAGGATGAGTGATTGGGGAAAGATTTATCAATTAAAAAGAGATACAAATAGATGTCCCTCTTCTTTAACTGAGCATTGTCAATTCAAGCTTACCTCATCTGCATGTGATGTCTGGTCTCTCGGCAGCCACACTGTGACACTGTGGCTAACCTGACATTTAGAGATGGCACAGTTGAAAAGACAAAGAAGGTGGGTCTTGATGAGCCACATAATCAACTACAGTCCCCTTATATCCAGACTTCTTGTGTGTTACTACATTCTCCTTATTGTTCAAGTCTTTTTAAAAAAATAAAAATCACCTAACCCAAAATGTCATGCTTAAGCTCTTTTAAATTTTTTTAAAATTATTTGTAGAGGAAAACATTCTAATTGATGGAAGAAATTAAATCTCTCCCAGACCCTTTTAGTTGCCCAATTGATACCTATTTTTCCCCTTTTCCCAGCTAACCAAACTCTGATTTTGTTTGGGAGAACAACACATCCAGCCCTAGGCAATGGATACAGATTAAGCCAACTGTGACAATACCGTTTCTCTGTTTTCCAGTAGCTCTTGCTATGAGAATGATTAGGACTTACGATAAAACCTGTGATACTTTTGCTTTCCTGGTATCAGGTCTAGTTGAGGCCAATGCTGACCCTTTCCCCGTTTTACCTGCCTCAAATGCAGATAATAGTAGCCACTTGGGAACCACAAGGGAAACGTCAAGAAAATTACAGACATGTCAGCCTTGACACTACTCAATAATTGAATGAACAGCAAACATCTACCACCCATGTTAAAAATAAATCTCTATTGAAGTCATTATTAGTTACTTAAAGCTAAAATCCATTTCTGAAATTTGTGACAAAATTCAAAAAAGGGACTAAATATCTACCCAATATTAATATATCCTGCTGTAAAATTTGTGACGTCTTAAAAAAAAAAAAACTAAGTATCTATCAGCTGTTAATATCAGATGACTCATTTTTCTATTCAAACTTTATCTCAATGTAAAGCACTTAAATTTATACCCTAACAGTTGATGGTCAAAACATTCTTGTTTGTATCTAGGAAAAGCATTATTATTTCTATTTTACATCAAGGAAACCAAGGTACAGGTAAGTTTATTTTCCTGAGACACAATTCAAAACAAGATAAAGCTAGAGCTAAAGTCAAAAGTTATTTCCATTAATACCCTTCTACAATCCTTCCTAATGATCTCTAAGAAATAACTTTTCTACATTGGTTTTAGCTTTAAGAGCAAACATTTTTATGTTATTTGAAGCAACTATCAAAATAATTTTTTTGAAAGGAAATGTAACAAATTCCACTCTTTATCAGAGAAATGTAATTCTTTTTTTTTTTTTTGAGATGGAGTCTCGCTCTGTCGCCCAGCCTAGAGTGCAGTGGCGCGATCTCGGCTCACTGCAAGCTCTGCCTCCCGGGTTCACGCCATTCTCCTGCCTCAGCCTCCCGAGTAGCTGGGACTACAGGCGCCCGCCACCGTGCCCGGCTAATTTTTTGTATTTTTAGTAGAGACGGGGTTTCACCGTGGTCTCGATCTCCTGACCTTGTGATCCGCCCGCCTCGGCCTCCCAAAGTGCTGGGATTACAGGTGTGAGCCACCGCGCCCGGCAGAAATGTAATTCTTAATAAGATCTTTTGCTTTTACATAGTAACTAATTACCAACTTATTCCATCTAATAAAAGTTTATTATAGAACAACGTGAATTGGGGCGAGGACTGAGAATTTTGTATCATATTGCCTATGTGTGATCTAAACAGAATTTTAAAAAACTTATGCCAAAATGGAGATTACCTGGGAGTGAGGTAGCAAATATAATATTACTATGAATTTAACTCATCTTTAAAACTATAGCAGCTTTGGTTGATGCTGATCAACAAGGCATGTCACGGATATTGAAGTAAAGGTATTGTACTAAATAATTCGGTGTTTCACAAGTAAAAGTGGCTTTTGCTGAAGGCTCTGTATTCCAAGCATGTTAATACAAAGGATATGATTATAATACCAAGGCAAAATAAAAAAGAAGCTATAGATTTCATTCTGTTTGTGCTTTAAGATGAAAATACCGGCCGGGCGCAGTGGCTCACACCTGTAATCCCAGCACTTTGGGAGGCCAAGGAGGGTGGATCACGAGATCAGGAGATTGAGACCATCCTGGCTAACATGGTGAAACCCTGTCTCTACTAAAAATACAAAAAATTAGCCGGGCGTGGTGGTGGGCACCTGTAATCCCAGCTACTCGGGAGGCTGAGGCAGGAGAATGGTGTGAACTCAGGAGGCAGAGCTTGCAGTGAGCCGAGATGGCGCCACTGTACTCCAGCCTGGGCAAGAAAGACTCCGTCTCAAAAAACAAAAAAAGAAAAAGAAAATATCAAAAGCTTTATGATGTTAATCATGTTTCTTTTTAACAGCAGATATTAATCCAGATCACTGCGAATAAAACGTTAGGAAAAAGCAACCTGTGAAGTAAAAAACTTGAGTATGAAGACATCCAGTAAGTTTTATCTAAAATCCTCTTGCAAAACAGTACTGTCTTTTCAGCTTAAAATATAATCCTACTTAAACCATACAGGAAAAAGCTTATGTGCAAACACAGGCCATCTGGTCCTAAAAGTCATCACAATAACTTCCTGTTTGGGAGTTCTGAGTTGTGAACACATAGTAGCAAAATTACATTATTGGTCATAAACAAACTGTCAGTGCTCTATGAAGAAATTTTAGTATTCAGCATAGACAAGTGCCAGTTATCTTTCTAACGTCTTTTGACAACAATAAAATGAAATTTTTCTGAGTGGGGGGGTGCGTGGGGACAGAGTCTTGCTCTGTTGCCCAGGCTAGAGTGCAGTGGTACGATCTCGGCTCACTGCAGCCTCCGCCTCCTGGGATTCAAGTGATTCTCCTGACTCAACCTCCCTAGTAGCTGGGATTACAGGCACCCGTCATCACACCTAGCTAGTTTTTGTATTTTTTGGTAAAGACGAGGGTTTGCCATGTTGCCCAGGCTGGTCTTGAACTCCTGACCTCATGATCTGCCCACCTCGGCCTCCCAAAGTGCTGGGATTACAGGTGTGAGCCACCGTGCCTAGCCAATAAAATGATTTTTAAATTATTATTTACATTTGCTCCTGATTGTATTTTAAAGGAGAGAGGAATTTTGAAGCTCAGTCTGGAATATCTATTACCCTGTCTTTCAGCCACTAACTGAGGTGGCTTTACATACTTTATCTCATTTAATCCTCACAAGACCTAATGCTGTGTATCATCATGCCTATGTTGTGAAGGAGAAGATAGACTCAGAGAGAATGAGATTTCAAAAACACTTGAAAATGTTTCCATCACAGCCAAGTTAAAAAATTATTTGGCATGTGTTTCATCTTTGCTTCTCTCCTAAAAGCTGTGCTTTAGGAACTATTCAAACAGGGATGAGTAGAAAGAACAGAAGCAAGAAATGGTGCTTTTTATATACAGAAATACATTACTAAAATGAACACTGATTTACCTTGAACATGAGAAATGATGAAGAGATAGGCTCCCAATAATCTGATGTAAATATATAGCTGAGTCATTGTTCAACTGTAATGTTTCCTGTGTACTGTCACCTTTAATAATTGGTCTTGCTACTTCACCAATTTAAAATGACTATCATTCAGTGAGATTTTCTTGTAAAAGATCGCAAGCACTTGACAATGACTTCAACTCCCACTGCTTTCCTATGACTCCTGAAAGACAAAAACATTTAAAAGGTAAGGAATACAACTGAATTCTGGAAAATTTTCAAAAACTAAAAGGGAAACAAATGCCCAAACACACCTTTAAACAACGAAATACATTTTAAAAGATTAAAGCTATCTTTGCCCTTTTTTTTTTTTTTAGGCACTATAATTTCAAACTTCAAATAATTTAGTAAAAGGCTGCAACCTCTCCTGATCTCAGATAAGCCATATGTACAACAAGGGAAGTATATTAAACAATCTCAATAGTCTTTTCTGGCTGTTCTAAAGTAATTATTTTATTAATAACATGAAAATTCCCAAATATATTAAGACTTAAACAGGAAAAGTCAAATTTAAAACAAAGGTAACCATCAACATTCTTGTAAATGCTAGTAGATATAATGAAAATACCGTCTTTGTAATAAATAATTTATTCTATAGATAGAAAAAGAAGCTGACCTAGAAAATTACACATATTTATTCATTTTATTTTATTTTATCTGAGATGGAGTTTTGCTCTTGTCACCCAGGCTGGAGTGCAATAGCGCCATCTTGACTCACTGCAACCTCCACCTCCCAGGTTCAAGTGATTCTCCTGCCTCAGTCTCCTGAGTAGCTGGGATTACAGATGTGCGCCACTACACTCGGCTAATTTTTGTATTTTTAGTAGAGACAGGATTTCACCATGTTGGCCAGGCTAGTCTCAAACTCCTGACCTCAGGTGATCCGCCCACCTCAGCCTCCCAAAATGCTGGGATTATAGGTGTCAGCCACCGTGCCAGGCGAATATTACACATATTTGTAGAGTATGCTTCATCATTAAAGGAAAAAAAAAAAAGGGAGCCAGGTGCGGTGGCTCACACCTGTAATCCCAGCACTTTAGGAGGTCAAGGTGGGCGCTCACCTGAAGTCAGGAGTTCAAGACCAGCCTGGCCAGCATGGTGAAACCCCATCTCTACTAAAAATACAAGAAATCAGCCAGGCATGGTGACGGGCACCTGTAATCCCAGCTACTCAGGAGGCTGCGGCAGGAGAATCGCTTGAACCCAGGAGATGGAGGTTGCAGTGAGCCGAGATTGCAGATTGTGCCACTGCACTCCAGCCCGGGCGACAGAGCGAGACTCCATCTCAAAAAAAAAAGAAGGCCAGGCGCGGTGGCTCACGCCTGTAATCCCAACACCCAACACTTTGGGAGGCTGAGGCGGGCCGATCATGAGGTCAGGAGATCGAGACCATCCTGGCTAACACAGTGAAAAAGTCTCTACTAAAAATACAAAAAAATTAGCCAGGCGTGGTGGCGGGCACCTGTAGTCCCAGCTACTCAAGAGGCTGAGGCAGGAGAATGGCATGAACCCAGGAGGCAGAGCTTGCAGTGAGCCAAGATCGTGCCACTGCACTCTAGCCTGGGCAACAGAGCAAGACTCCATCAAAGGGGAGGGGAGGGGAGGGGAGGGAAAAGGGAAGAAAAAAGGGAAGGGAAGGGAAGGGAAGGGGAAAAGAAAAAAAGGAAAAAAGCGGTATCTTAAAAAAATTATTTACTAAAATATTGCAAATTTGACTTTATTAATATAAAATTGAACTTCTAATATGGATGACACGAAACATAACCTCTCCAATTAAGGTTTGGTGATACAGACAGTGAACTTTTAAAGGCCTCAAAGTAAAATTGTTAAATAAATAATGGGGAAAAAGGCTAGTTAGTATCAAGATAAATATCATTCTACTTTACCCCCATCCCATTGTTTCCGGTGGTTTGACTTTACTGACTTTCAGCTTGAACTATTCCTGAATGACAAAGATTTTGCTTATCTATGACACAATGACCCTGGTGTGATGTCTACATTAATAACCCGAGCTTTTTATTTTATAATATCTACCTAAGAATTTTCACTTTAATTAGCTCTCCAAAGTTATTTACAGTACTGAGGCAAAGAACGTTTACAGTAAGGTATCATTTATACGTGTATTTTATATGTGGCTTAGTTCTAAAAATCCCTGCAATCTCTTATCTCTCTAATATGAAATTGTTTCCCATCACATAATGCTGAGAGAAAAAGATGTAAAGTCTAAAGTAACTATAGAATAATGTTTGTCACATGATTTAACAGCATTTCTTTGAAAACTTCTTGAAATAATTCAACTGTCATTCTAAGGATACATGTTCCAGGTTTCAAATTCAAGAGAAGTTTCCAGTGTATTTCCAATCCTAATCTCTCTTCCTCATTTCAATTTTCCCATTAAATATTTCTACTAGAATCACACTCCACCTGTCTAAATCAAACCCACATCTTTCTTGCTTGCTCCTCCTCCTCCACTGGCTACCACTCTCCAGTGACCATGCCAGAAACCCTGGCTTTGGTCCTGCCTCCCTTGCTAGGTCTCCACCCCTCTCCAAATTTTCACTTATTAATTTACTCACTTATTCACCAACATTTTTTTTTTTTAATTTAATAGGGGTGGGGGCAGGGGGACTCACTATGTTGCCCAGGCTGGTCTCAAACTCCTGGCCTCAAGCAATCCTGTGGCCTTGGCCTCCTCCCAGAGTGCTGAGATTACAGGTATGAACCACTCCAACTGGCCTGCATCTAGAGTACATATTACCGACCCAGTGTTAGGTACCAGAAATACGAATATGAGTATGGTTGCTCCTGCTGCAAGGAGCTCAGTCTTGGGCAGGAGACTGACCACTATGCCATGTTACATCTTTCATTGTCACTGTTTCCTCATCAGTTTATTTAAAGCTAATATGTGGCCTTGCCTCATTAGAGCTACAACCAAGGCATCCTGCAGAGCTGGCTGGCCACAAGACTCTAAGTGCTTTCCCTGTCAGAGGAAAGGGCTGTGTGTGATTCCTTCCACAAAAACATCCATGACCCTGCTACCCTGGCACAAGCTCAAATTCTGGATCTGCCTTTAACTTAACCTCTCTGAATAAGTTTCCTCATCTTTAAAACTGGAATGAGGCCAACTGTGGTGGCGACCGCCTGTAATCTCAGCTGTAATCCTGGGCTCAAACAGGATCACTTGAGCCCAGAAATTCCAGGCTACAATGCACTGTGATCACAACAGTTAAGAGCCACTGCACTCCAGCCTCAGCAATAGAGCAAGACCCCATTTTAACAAACAAACAAATCTGGAGTGATACTTATTAGCTGACAGTTATTTTGAGAACCAAATGAGATAATAGCAAGCACATATTTAAAACAATTTTTAAAATAAATTAAATAAATGTAAACATTTTTTAAATTAAGGAACTCATATAAAATAATAGCTAACACATATTAACCTCTATGTGCCAGTACTGTCATAAATGCTTTGCATATATTAAGTTATCAAACCATCAACCAACTTATTTAAAGGTTAAATTATTATTTTAATTTTACAGATGAAGAAACAGGCAGGTCGACTTTAAGGAACTTATCAAAGCTCACACAACAGGTAAGTAGAGTCATAATTAATATCAAGGAGGTCTGATTCCAGATTCTACATGTTAACAACTATCCTATACTTCCCTGCCTGATTTTATATATATTATACAATGTAAATACACATTTTAAACTATTTAGGAGAGCCCGGTACACAGTAGGTGCTAAATAGAAGTTCCCTCCCCTAATCCATGTTTATAACACACTTGCCAACCTGGCAAAGGAAGCCACTGACAGGTGCTATCCATGACAATCCAATCTGCAAGAAATTTTTATAGACAAAAAAAGCTGTGATCACTTGTATGGAGAACAGCCATCAAATCTTCCCTGACTACGAGCTCAACACGCATTGGCATTGATGACATGCATGCAGTCTGAGAATGAAGGGAAATGCTGCAGTAATCAAAGAGGACAACCATCTTACTTTATTCCACCTGGCCAGGCCTCCTAAGCACTTGAGAGAAGAATGACAGGAATGCAAAGGACATAGCAACCACTCCACTTGAGATACAACCAAAGGAACCCAGGGGTTTTGCTCACAGAGTACATAAGGAATAAAGTTTGAGTGCACCTTTGTCAAAGACATGACCAACGTGATAGAAAGGGAGACTGGACTAAATTTTTTTTTTTTTTTTTTTTTTGGAGGCAGGGTCTTACTCTGTTGCCAAGGCTGAAGTGCAGAGGTACAATCTCAGCTCACTGCCTCCTGGGCTCCAGGCAATCCTCCCACCTTAGCTTCCTGAGTAGCTGGGACCACAAGCACATCTCACCAAGCCTGGCTAATTTTGTGTTTTCTGCAGAGATGGGGTTTTGCCATGTTGCCCAGGCTGGTCTTGAACTCCTGGACTCAAGCAATCCACCCACCTAAACCTCCCAAAGTGCTGGGATTACAGGCGTGAGCCATTAAGCCCGGCCCTAGACTAAATAATCTATGTTATCCCTTCAAACGTTGGAGTCCTGTGGAAACAGTGTTCTTACCATTGAATTATTAATGTACTCACTAAATGGTTATTGTCTGTACTATGCATGATTCTGTATTAGATACCAAGAATACACTGTTTAGAGCCAAACAGTCCCAGCCTTCATGGAGTTCAGAGTCATTAAACAAAACAATTAAGATACTCAAGACACCAAACAAGAAAACACAAATGATACACAATCATAACTCGTGGTAAGTGCAAAGGAAGAAAAGTGCCAGGTCCTGAAGGAATAGGGGCAGTGACCCCCCTCTAATCCAGATGGAGGGGAAAGGGAATCAATGCTGAGAAGCGACCTTTAAGTTGAGATCTGAAAAATAAAGAGTCAGCCAGGCAAAGAAAGAAGGGATGTTCTAAGCACAGGGAACACCCTGGGCAAAGATCTTGAGGGAGAGAAAAGCAAAGAGAGAACGATGTCTGAAATGTTGAGAATAAGAGATAGTGTAGTGGGAGATGAGGGTGAAGAGGCAGAGAAGACAAAGACCAGATCAGGCAAGGGCATATGAAGGACTTGGGATTTAAGCCTAAGTGGGCATCATCTGAATTCTATGTAATGGACTGGAGGGGATAACGGCAAAAGCAAACAGATCAGTAAGCAGAATATTGTGAAAATTTAGGAGAATGACAATGGTGGTTAAGATTAGGGCAGAATCCATGTGCAGATGGGTGAATTAAAAAAAAAAAAAGGATAGGTGGCAGTGGTCTAGTGGATGGACTCATGCTATACTTCAAAAATAATTTTTGGCTGGCTATGTGGCTCACACCTGTAATCTCAGCACTTTGGAAGACTGAGGTGGGAGAATCACTTGAGGTCTGGAGTTCAACACCAGCCTGGGAAACACTACAAGACCTCATCTGTACAAAAAACTTTAAAAAATTAGCTGGGCATGGTGGTGCATACCTGTAGTCCCAGACACTAGGGAGGCTGAGGTGGGAGGATCTCTTCAACCCAGGGGTTCAAGGCTGCAGTGAGCTTTGATTATGCCACTGCACTCCAGCCTGGGCAACAGAACGAGGCTTGTCTCAAAAAAAACTCAGCGGTACTTAGCAATGGATTAAATGTAGGGCAAGGGAAAGTGAGGAAAAATAATAAAATATAAATAATTTTTAAAAATCAGCTCCAGTATTTATTTGCTGTGTGATTTTGGGGAATTACTTAAGATATCCAGGTCTCCGTTTCCTTTGCCACAAAATAGAGATATTACTAACTCCTTTGAGCTAACTCAAAGATGTAATATTACATCTCAGTAAACATTTCAACAAATAGATGTAATTATTAATAACTGAGCACTTCTCCTTTGTCTCATATTAACTGTTTCTATAATCACATAGCAAAATATTAATCTTATTTTTCAACAATTTTTTTTTTTTGAGACAGAGTTTCGCTCTTGTTGCCCAGGCTGGAGTGCAATGGCGTGATCTCGGCTCACCGCAACCTCCACCTCCTGGGTTCAAGCAATTCTCCTGCCTCAGCATCCCGAGTAGCTGGGATTACAGGCATGCACCATCATGCCCGGCTAATTTTTGTATTACTAGTAGAGACGAAGTTTCTCCATGTTGGTCAGGCTGGTCTCAAACTCCCAACCTCAGGTGATCCTCCCGCCTCTGCCTCCCAAAGTGCTGGGATTATAGGCGTGAGCCACCACGCCCAGCCTTTTTTTTTTTTTTTTTTTTTTTTTTGAGACAAAGTCTTGCTCTCTTGCCCAGGCTGGACTGCAGTGGTGCAACCTCTGCTCACTGCAACCTTCACCTCATGGGTTCAAACGATTCTCCTGCTTCAGCCTCAGAGTAGCTGGGACTACAGGTACGCACCACCATGCCCAACTAATTTTTCTATTTTCAGTAGAGACAGGGTTTCGCCATGTTGGCCAGGTTGGTCTTGAACTCCTGACCTCAGGCTATCCGTCCACCTCGGCCTCCCAAAGTGCTGGGATTACAGGTGTGAGCCACCGTGCCTGGCTGCAATCATTCTTAAAATTATATAACGTCTAACGATAAAACATATTTTTTAATTCCTAAATGATTCATCGGAATTTTTACATTAAATTAAAAATATCTTGCAACGTGAAGAAAATGAGGAGATGCACATATTTGACATGCAGCATAATCAAAATTTTTAAATCACGCTGCCATTTAAAAGCTATTGAATAGTCAGACAAAATAGGCATCTAAATAAATTTACTTCCCCTTGCTATATACACAGACTGGTACCATTTCTTTACAGGAAAATAACATTAAGGCAGAATTACTCAAATATAAATAATTTCTTTTTTAAGTAAAAGATTTTAAGGCTTCTCAAACAGCAAGACAACTGAACCAACAGTGCAATTGGAACTTTAAAAAAAAAAAAACAAACCAGGAAAAGGCTGAAGTCAGCTGAAAAAACAGACTAAAGTCATTCTTTCCTCTTCCCGTTAAGCCCCCCACCCTTGATTTTCACTTTCTAGTAGAGAAGTTTGGGAATTTCCAACAAGCTGGCCAGCAGCCAATTCCATAAAATAGCAAGGAGAAAACTCCCCTTTCCAGGGGTCCCTCCCCCCAGGCAGCTCCAGGCGCCGGGTCTGACAAGCTTTCTGAGAAGGAATAGACTCACTGCAGACTTCCTGGCTCCAAGGCCATTGTTCGCATGGCTGCTCTGCTCCTGATCCAGGGCCTGGATTAGCATAAGAATATCATCTTTTCCCTTAACAAGCAACTCATCCATTCCTTCCCGATCTCTACACTCCTCCCCATCAATCCTTAGAAGAATACACACTTGTACAACCGAAGCAACATCACTCGCAGTTATTTACATCAGTGTAGAAAACAATATCCCCCAAATCTAAACATAAACCCTGAAGAAAATAACTTGCTTAAAGAGTTGTCTGAGTGCATCTGAGGTAATACACAGAAATCTTACTGAAATGCCTGCCTTGGCGTCCATGCTGTCAGATCTTGCTATGGGTAAGATATTCCTAACAGGGTCTTTTAGAAAGTTTTACAATAATGCCCGTGGGCCAGGACCAAAGAAAGCCAACCACGCAACTTAAGTGATGACCTAAAACAGGGATAGGGAAGTTCCACTGTATAACACTTCCACCGTCACGTCTCCATCACTTTGAAGTTACCAATTTCATTGCTACCCCTGATATGACTTTCCAACTCCACCTTTCCCCCATGCTCAATTATTAATTAATAATCAAAACAAGCCCATATTTAACCTTCGTATTTCTGTTCAACTGTCCCTGCCCAATCAAATCCTTCACTTTTCTTCTGTGCCAAGATAGTTTCCCCAACACAAGTATAAACTCTTCCAGGACCAGAGAATCAAGACAATCTAGTATAGCATTATATATAGTTGATGTTAGTTGATGCATTTGTGTGTTTTATATCCTTCACCAGGACCTCAATATTAGATGCAAAAGAAATGTTTCCAGGTTTCTGAAACATTCTTCAAATAGATAATCTGTTTTCAAAACATCATTCAACCTTGTACTACAAAAAACATCATTCAACCTTGTACTACAAATTCCCTAATCTAGTTTCTCCAAAGTTTTTTGTTTGTATAACTGTATTAAACAACAACAAAAATCTTACAATTACAACTAGATTGAACTATACAGCAATCTTTGACATATCTGTACTTTGAAGAGATTCGTAATGTTTGTCAGCTGTTTATTTAAGAGGCCTAGGTGTTACTCTTCTGTTTCTCCTCTAGAACACGCACACATGACTAAAAACAGGTGAAGTGAATCAGTTATTACAGAACTGTCTGGAAGGGGAGAGGGTTTGGTCACCCCATAGGCATACTATGGGTACAAGTTGAGTACTCCTTATCAGAAATGCTTGGGACCAGAAGCGTTTTGGATTTTTGATTTTTTAAATTTGTAATATTTGCACTATCTATACTTACTGGTTCAGCAACTCAAATCCAAAACTGTGAAATCCAGAACACCCCAATGAGCATTTCCTTTGAGCGTCATGTCGACACTCAAAAAGCTTCACGTTTTATTTCAGATTTCAGATTTTTGGATTAGGGATGCTCAACCTGTACTGGTAAATTGAATAGGGAGAAAAGAGTTTAATGTGGTGGTAAAGAGTTCAGAGTCTAGCATAAAACAGATGATCAAGGTCTTTTGTGCAGATTAAATCAGAGAAACTCAGGTATGTGGTGGTATTTAATGGTACCTGTTTAGCATCCTATCATCACTGTGATTTTTATAACTTACAAATTAGTTTTACATGCATTATCCCATCTCTTTGATCCTTACAGTAAATAAAATCATTCCTACTTACAGAGAAAGGATAGGTTCAGGGAGATAAATAACTTGCTGAATTCCATGTAGCTAGTATATATGACGAACTAACACCCAGGTTTTCTAATCCAAAGTGCAGCGTTTTGTCGGGTATACCATGAGCACATATGTTAAATGAGAAAGTCGAAGTTATTTTTTATTGAACTCTGTAAGATCTTTTTTCATCTTCATAACTCTGCTAAAAAAAAAAAAAGGGAAGCGCAAAGTTAAGAAACTTGCCCAAGTTGGCCAGGCATGGTGGCTCATGAGGTCAGGCACTGGAGAGCAGCCTGGCCAACATAGTGAAAACCCTGTCTCTACTAAAAATACAAAGAATTAGCCAGGCGTGGTGGCGGGTGCCTGTAAACCCAGTTACTCGGGAGGCTGAGGCAGGAGAATCGCTTGAACCCAAGAGGTAGAAATTGCGGTGAGTCGAGATCGCACCACTGCACTCCAGCTCAGGTGACAGTGCGAGACTCTGTCTCAAAAAAAGAAAAAAAAGAAAGAAAGAAAAAGAAAGAAACTTGCCCAAATTAACACAACTAGTAAGTGGCAGGTTTGCTGCTGACAAAGCCCAAATTCCACTTGTTACTGCATGTTAAGGTGCTGGCAGGAAAGTAATGAGATTAAAAAACAGAAAGTACTGTGTCCCTTTTTACACTATTGCTTTTCAGCCAAAAAAAAAGGCCCCTCTTCTATCTATAGACTCTGCTTTCTGACGCTGGAGCTGGGATGCTGCTGACAATATGTCCTTCACCAGCTGGCTCCTGAGAGGCTCTGCCAACTGGGGAACTAGAGAAAGCTGGAAGAGGGGAGAAGGGACTTTCTTTTCCCCGATTTGGTTCGCTGTTCCTGTCAGTTGCCTGAATGCCACTGGCATTCAACTGGCAGCAGCAATGTACACTCTCTGCTTCCTTCCACACTCCCAGAATCAACCCCATGGAATCCTTTTAGGCCCAGTGGTGCCTACTCCTCAGGGTCTCAGTCCCAGCTCCTCAAAAACCCCACTTTGCACTCCCCTCAGGCATCAGCAGTGGCTGGGTTACCACCCCCTCCTAAGAGGATCTAAAAAATGCAGGTGACTTTTTGGTTGGAATAATGTCTAGGATATGACAGGACATACGGTTTGACCAGGGACCAGGATAGAAAACACAATGTGCAGGGACAATCCTTCAAAATAAAGAACTGTCTTAACCAAATGCTAACAGTACTCTCCTTGTTGAGAAACACTGGTTCTTGTTTTGTGGGGGCAGGAGAAGGTAATTTTTCTTCGTCACTGCTTGGTCAATTTGTAGAGAAACACTAATTCTGGCCTAGTATATATAACTATCATACTTATTATTATATAATCATATAACCATTATTAGCTAATGGTTTCTTTGTAGTTCCAGCTGGTCAAGTGGCAACAATATTAAATCTCTAAGAAGAAAAATTATCTTGATCAAACTAATGTCCGAATACAACCTTACTTTTTTTCCCTTCCCACCTGACCGCTTTAAAGAGGAATTGTTTTTGCTGTGTTAACCATGGTGCTTGTACAATGCAAAAGCAATTTTAAAAAATCAATCATTTATTTCCACTTATGTATCTATTTAAATTTTTTTTTTTTAATTCAGGATGCAAAGATTTCCCCTAAGATCTCAGGAGTAGAGGCTCCTACGCTAGGCATATTCTATCTTCCACACCACAAAAAGTTCAGGGGTGAGCTGGTCTAACAGTCTCAGGACTTTCACGGGCCCTGCAGTGACAAAGTCACTCTTCTCAGACTCAATATGAATAAGGCAGTCCCAGAAACTGCTGGCAGCTATGTTGGGCCCAGAAGGAGAACCAGAAGGCAGAGCCAGGAGACTGAAAGAAGCCAGATCCCGGGAGACATCGACGAGCTGCTCAAGCAATCTTGTCTGAAGCCTGAATTACTTTGGGACTCTTCAGTTAAGAGCCAATAAATTCCATTTTTAGGGTCAGAGACAGTTAATTTTTCTGTTACAACCAAAAATATTCCAGCTAATATAGCTAATATGAGGATTAAAGGGAAAGGCACACTTGAGTATTCTGGGTCAGATTAGCATAAAATTAGCAATTCTGAATAAAGGCAAATAAATGTCTTATCAGAAAAGATACTTGCTAACATCTTAAAAGAAGACACAGGCTGCTATAAGGGCTATTTTTAAGACAACTCGGGCCTGCACAGTGACTCTCGCCTATAATCCCAGCACTTTGGGAAGCTGAGGCAGGCAGATCACTTGAAGCATGGAGTTCGAGACCAGCCTGGCCAACACGGTGAAACCCCATCTCCACTAAAAATACAGAAATTAGCTGGGCATGGTGGTGGGTGCCTGTAATCCCAGCTACCTGAGGCCAAGGCAGGAGAATTGCTTGAACCTGGGAGGTGGAGGTTGCAGTAAGCTGAGATTGTGCCACTGCATTCCAGCCTGGGCAACAAAGCGAGACTCTGTCTCAAAGGAAAAAAAAAAAATTCAGCTCAAATAGTATAAAAATTGACTTAACAATGTTACCAGCAACTATACAATTTGTCACTTATCTTTCCTTGCCTCTTCCCTCCCAAATTTGCTAGATCCTACATCTTTCCCACCTCCGTTAACAGCCTCTTTACTTGGTGTAAAATCTTAAAAGTCCCAGGTCTAAAATCTTTTTTTATTTTTATTTTTAGAATATCACTACATAGATATAACCAGGCCTAAAATCTCAAGTCATTCTTGACAAATTCCTCTTTCCTTATCGCATTCCATTTCCTATCCGTCATCAAATCCACTGGTTCTACCTGCAGAATCTATCCAGAACCCATCCCCCCCACACCTAGCACTCCTCTTCTTTCTGGCTGTTTCTTTCTCTTTAGTATTTGTCATGCTATATAATTTGATATAATTTACTCTGTATTTTATTGCCTGCCACCTGCTCCAGAATATATGCTCCATGAGGCCAGGAGGGTTAGTCTGTTTCACTCACTTTATATTTTTAGCACCCAGAACAGTGCTTAGCACATAGTCGATACTAAATAAGTATTTGTTGAGAGAATGACTGAATAGAGCAGAAGGAATTAAAATGTTATGCCAATTCCTTTTACTTTTATATACAAACTAGACTTTCCCAAAAGAGCAGTACAGTGGATAAACTATCCCATTTCCTTATCTCAACACAATTGAAATAATATAAAAACCACACCACTTCCTTTTGCTCACTTCCATCCCTGACTTGTGTCAAGATCCGGAGAAGAGAAAGTTTCCACTGTTTTCATGGATATCCTCAAGTTTGAGATATAAATTAAAAGGGCTTAAGAAAGGCTTGTAAAAGTAAACACCACGTCCCCAAATCTAAAATGTTGCTTAAGGCAAACAATGGCTTGGGTTATGCTTTTACAGTACCACATGTTATACCAAGTTAAATAATTATGGAAATAATTACAGACAAAAAGAAAATGCAGTCTTTCTTTGGTACAATGTGGTCTGACAAAGGGAACTTCAAAGCATGATCTAAATTCAACTGCAAACTTTCAGTATGTAAACACCACACTGAAGGTTCAAAGGTAGTATGTGTATGTAAAATTTAAGTCTCTAACTGCCCTGAATAAGGGCAGAAGGTATTAAAATAGCTTTTAACAATTCTTCCTTGACAAGCATGACCAAAAAAGGATAGCATAGAAAACTAAAATCTTACAAACCCGTAGGTTTAAGAAAGAACTCCCTCAAGATGACAGATTCCTGCTATATGCACGTGAAGTTCATGAACTTGGGAACCTAGGAAGAGTTTCCCTCCTTGGGAACGAAATATCTGTACTTCATTTTCTTTATTCTGCATTAGAACATCTTTTCAGGTTGAAACATACTGGTTTAGGATGTTGTAAGAAGTTCTAGGCTGGGTGTAGTGGCTCATGCCTGTAATCCCAGCATGCTGGGAGGCCGAGGCAGGCAGATCATGAGGTCAGGAGATCGAGAATCCTGGCTAACATAGTGAAACCCCGTCTCTACTAAAAATACAAAAAATTAGCCGGGCGAGGTGGCAGGCACCTGTAGTCCCAGCTACTCGGGAGGCTGAGGCAGGAGAATGGCATGAACCCAGGAGGCGGAGCTTGCAGTGAGCTGAGATGGTGCCATTGCACTCCAGCCTGGGCGACAGAGCAAGACTCCGCCTCAAAAAAAAAAAAAAAAAAAAAAAAAAAAAAAAAAAAGTAGTTCTATGGCATGAGATGGATTTGACATTTACTTGCCCTTGCTTTCCTTTTAGCATCTTTTTTTTTTTTTGGATATGGAGTCTCACTCTGTTGCCTAGGCTGTAGTGCAATGGCACAATCTCGGCTCACTGCAATCTCTGCCTCCCAGATTCAAGCAATTCTCCTGCCTCAGCCTCCTAAGTAGCTGGGACTACAGGTGCATGCCACCACATTTGGCTTATTTTTGTATTTTTAGTAGAGACAGGGTTTCACCATGTTGGCCAGGCTGGTTTCAAACTCTTGATCTCAGGTGATCCACCAGCCTCAGCCTCCCAAAGTGTTGGAATTACAGGCGTGAGCCATGGCGCCCGGCCCCATTTAGCATCTTTCTTTAAGCCCAGGTACCTTTCTGATTTTTTCCTGGAATTTCTAGTTTAAACACACATCAACTTGCCTTTCATTTCAAACAAAGGATTGTAAGTGACATAACAGCATTGCCTTACATATTGTTCAACTTTCAATAGATATATAAAAACTTCACTGTTTTTATATGTATAATGCTTTAATTTTGTTCACATAACACTGTGAAGTATTTCCATGATGGATACTTGTAGTTCTTCTTAATTCATTTTCATTGTTATCTAGTGTTTTATCCTGTGAATACCTTATGGCCATATTTGCCCATTCTCTTGTTGATGAACATTTTCTTCTTAGAGATGAGGTCTTGCCATGCTGGTCTAGGCTGGAGTGCAGGAGCTATTCACAGGTGCAATCAGATTGCACTGCCTCAGTCTCCCAAGTAGTCCCAACTACAGGTGCACACCACGGTGCACAACCATGTTGAGGGATATTTTTTAGATTATTTCCAATTTAGTATAAGCAATGCAGCAATAAATAAACTTGAAGAGATGCTTTTGTTGTTGTTTGGGCAGATAAAACTGTAGGTTAGATTTGCAGAAGTGGTATTCTAGGTCTAACAGCGGTTTTGGTTTTTTTGAACAATACAGGTTGGAACCACATGGGTCAACTTATAAGCAAATTCTTTTGTTTGTTTGTTTTTTTGAGATGAGTCTCACTCTGTCGTCCAGGCTGGAGTGCAGTGGTGCAATCTTGGCTCATCTCAACCTCCGCCTCCTGGGTTCAAGATATTTTCCTGCCTCAGCCTCCCAAGTAGCTAGGACTACAGGCGCATGCCAGCAAGTCTGGTTAATTTTTATATTTTTAGTAGAGACGGGGTTGGCCAGGCTGGTCTCGAACTCCTGACCTCAGGTGATCCACCTGCCTCGGCCTCCCAAAGTGCTGGGATTACAGGCATGAGCCACCGCTCCCGGCCTCTTCTTTTCAATAAGTATAACAATGTCTTCATAATGCAAGCAAACATGGGCTGAAAATACAGTATTTAGCTGGGCACTGGTGGCTCACCTGTAACCCCAGCACTCTGAGAGGCCAAGGCAGGAGGATCACTTGAGCCCAGGAGTTTGAGACCAGCCTGAGCAACGTAGCAAGACCCCATCTCTATATTTAAAAAAATAATAATAAAAGAAAATAGATGATTCACTTTGTCTTTGGTGCCTTTGTCTTACATTTAAGTCTTTAATCCATTTAGAGCTTATTTTTGTATATGGTGGAAGACAGGGGTGCAGTTTCACTCTGCATATGTATATCCAGTTTTCCCAGCACCATTTATTGAAGACTCTTTTTCCCAAAGCATGTTCTTGGCACCTTTGCCAGCTGGCTATAAATATATGGATTTATTTCTAGGTTCTCTATTCTGTTCAATTGGTCTATTGTCTGGTTTTATGCTAGTACCATGCTGTTTGATTACTAGAGCTTTGCAGTATATCTTGAAGTCTGGTAGTGTGATGCCTCTAGCTTTGTCCTTTTGGCTCAGAACTGCTCAGACTGTCACTGGTATTTGCTCAGAACTGCTCAGACTGTCACTGGTATTTTGATAGGGACTGCATTGAATCTATAGCTTGTTCTTCGTAGTATGGTCATTTTCACAGTATTAATTCTTCAAATCCTTGAAAATGGATGTCTTTCCATTTTTTGTGCCTCCTTCAATTTCCTTCATCAGTGTTTTATGGTTTTCCTTGTAGAGATTTTTCAACTCCTTGGTCAAATGTATTTCATTTTTTGGTAGCTTTTGTATATGGATTACTCTCTTCTTTTTCTGCTAGTTCATTATTGATGTATAGAAACACTACTAATTTTTGTATATTGATTTTGTATTCTGCAACCTTACTAAATTCATTCATCAGTTCTAAGAGTTTTACGGTGAAGCTTTTAGGGTCTTCTACATATATGAGCGTGGCGATTCGACTTCCTCCTTTCCAATTTAGATGCCCTTTATTTCTTTCTCTTGCCTAATTGCTCTAGCGAGGACTTCCAGTCTTCATGTTTCATTATATCATTTTGCAATTCCAAATGTAAAACACTGATATAAGCACAATTTTAAAATACTGAAGAACAAAAGAATACGTTTAACAAATAGAAAGATAAATCATATTAGGTACAGAAAGCCTAAATATTAGGTATGTCAACTGTTCCTAAATTATAAATTTAATGAAAGTCTTTATCACATTAAGGAAGTTCCCTTCTTAGTTTGCTGAGAGGTTTCATCATGGAGTTAAATTTCATCAAGTGCTTTTGCTTCATCTAGTGATATGATCACAGAGTTTTTCTCCTTCAATGTACAAATGAATTAATAAATTAATACTAATTCATATTAAGAACTTTCTTGAATAAACCATCGGTGGTGGTTTTTCTTTTTTTTTTTTCTTTTTTTCTGAGACAGAGTCTCGCTCTGTCACCCAGGCTGGAGTGCAGTGGCCAGATCTCAGCTCACTGCAAGCTCCGCCTCCCAGGTTTACGCCATTCTCCTGCCTCAGCCTCCCAAGTAGCTGGGACTACAGGCGCACGCAACCTCGCCCGGCTAGTTTTTTGTCTTTTTAGTAGAGACAGGGTTTCACCGTG